>NC_053160.1:18398596-18741096 GCF_016835505.1 Polypterus senegalus
AACCACATGCCTCAATTCTGTTCCAACATGGGCTCTCTCACTCCAGTCACTGTCTGTCTTATTTTATTCAGTTTTCTTCCACCTCTTTTAAACCTGTCTGTTTCTTTATTCTATTGCCATCGTTTATCTCTGCCGTGGAGGCTCCTTTTATCCTCTGCCCTGATTGGGTGATGGTGTGAGATACTGCTCCATCAGAGTTTAAATAAGGCACCTGACTGACGCTCACATTCGCATGTGTATGCACAAGCAGACAGGAACCCCAACCATCCCCGGATTGGAACGCTCACACACACCCACACCCAATTCTGAGCTTGCACGTCCTCGGGCATGGTTATTGTCAGATAGGCACATATTCTCTTTGACAGTTGTGGCTATCAATTCAGCCACTAACACTCCAAGGACCTAAGTCTATTACAGGGCTCAACTACAGTCATGGCCGAAATTATCGACACCCCTGGAATTTTCCCAGAAAATGACCCATTTCTCCCAGAAAATTGTTGCAATTACAAATGTTTTGGTATACACATGTTTATTTCCTTTATGTGCATTGGAACACCACAAAAAAACAGAGAAAAGCCACCAAATCTGACATCATTTCACACAGAACTCCAAAAATGGGCCAGACAAAAGTATTGGCTCATTTTTTAAAACTGTGGGTAAATGGTTTAATTTCAAGCATATAATGCTTGTTTGAACTCACCTGTGGCAAGAAACAATTGCTGGCAATACAGCAATCACACCTGAAGCCAGTTAAAATGGAGAAAAGTTGACTCAACCTTTCTGTTGTGTGTCCGAGTGTGCCACACTAAGCATGGAGCACAGAAAGAAGAGCAGACAATTGTCTCAGGACTTGAGAACAAAAATTGTGGAAAAATAACAATCTCAAGGCTAGACGTCCATCTCCAGAGATCTTCATGTTCCTTTGTCCACTGTGCACAACAAAATCAAGATGTTCACAACACATGGCACTGTAGCTAATCTCTCTAGACGTGGACGAAGGATAGTTCAAAAGGTAGATAAACAGCCCCAATCAACTTCAAAACATATTCAAGCTGTTCTGCAGACTCAGGGTGCAACAGTGTCAGTTCGAACTATCCGTCGACATCTGAACGAAATGAAACGCCATGGCAGGAGAGCCAGGAGGACCCCACTGCTGCCACAGAAACATAAAAAAGCCAGACTGGAGTTTGCCAAAAAGTACTTGAGGAAGCCAAAATCCTTCTAGGCGAACGTCTTGTGGACAGATGAGACCAAGGTAGAGCTTCTTGGTGAAGCTCATCAATTCTACTGCTTACAGAAACGGAATGAGGCCTACAAAGAAAAGAACAACACAGTACCTACAGTCAAACATGGTGGAGGTTCTAAGATGTTTTGGGGATTTTTTGCTGCCTCTGGCACTGGATGCCTTGACTGTGTGCAAGGCATCATGAAATCTGAAGGATACCAAAAGATATTGGGGCCCAGTGTCAGAAAGCTGGGTCTGCGTCAGAGGTCATGGGTGTTCCAGCAGGACAATGACCACAAACATACCTCTAAAAGCACCCAGAAATGGTTGAAGACAAAGCGCTGGAGAGTTCTGAAGTGGTCAGCAATGAGTCTGGATCAAAATCCGATTGAACACTTATGGACAGATCTCAAAATTGCAGTTGGGAGAAGGCGACCTTCAAATCTGAGAGACCTTTGAACAGTTTGCAAAAGAAGAGTGGTTGGAAGTTCCAGTTGAGGCGCGTAACAAGCTTGTTGATGGTTATAGGAGGCGCATGATTTCAGTTATTTTTTCCAAAAGGGCATGCAACCAAATATTAAGTTGAGGGTGTCAATAATTTTGTCCAGCCCGGTTTTTGAGTTCTGTGTGAAATGATGTCAGATTTGGCTTCTTTTCTCTGTTTTTTTGTGTTGTTCCAATGCACATAAAGGAAATAAACATGTGTATACCAAAACATTTGTAATTGCAACAATTGTCTGGGAGAAATGGTGCATTTTCTGGGAAAATTCCAGGGGTGCCGAAAATTTCAGCCATGACTGTATCTGGGCCAAGTAACTGGTGACAATTGTAGATACCATTTTGATAGATGATCTCCAATTCTAAACTTTTAAGTAGGAAGGAGAGATGCATCATCAGTGCAAGAAAAAGCCTCGGGCACACAGAAGTACTTGTCTAATTCCACCATTGCTGTCATGAACTTAAGAGTTCCTTCAAAGTCCCAAAAACTGTTGCCAAAATCACCACAAGAGGAACAGTCCATCACAAATGCTCTGGAACACAAAAGAAGCTCTGAGGAGCACAAAAGGCACAGAAGGAGTTGCCAAAAACACAAATGCAAACAACAAGGTCAAAAACAGAGCAGAGAGTTTGAAAATCTAGTAGTTCAATTAAAAAAAACAAAAAACAAAAAAAAACAAAGGGAAGTCATCTACCCCCAGCGCATACAGTGTGCCACCAGGGACTGTGTATTTCCACAGCCTTTATAGGGTTGAGGTCAGTCTTTTGACGGAGATGGACAGATGGCCCTGTCTCTTGGGGAACCACCCACAAAATACATGGAACATAGTAGAAGCATGACACATAAAAATTAAATAATACACAAAACTAATAAAATATAAAATAATGCAAACAATATAAATAACAATACTAGCACAAACAAAAGAATCAAACAAGCAAAAAAGAGAAAAAAAAATTAATTGGAATGGAAGTAAGGGAAGGAAACTTGTATTTTATAATAAGGTTTCATCCAACTTTTGGTTTGCTAGGTCAATCCCGTTTTTAATTGCCATCACTTCTTCATAACGAACCTCTCCATACTAGGCAAGGAGGGATAGCTAGCTGCCTTTTTTACACCAAAATGAAAATTCCTGGCATTTGCTGATGGTCATTACCTAGCAGAGAAACAAAAAGTCCAGACATTTAAGCAGTCTGAGAATGCTGGGGCATTGCAAACTGAGTGTGGCATTTCCGTACTGCTGATTAAAGGAAGTAGGGAATGATACTGGAGATTTGTGGAACAAACAAAGCCAATAGTGGAGCACATATATAACAGAAGACATAAGCATGGAACATGAAAGGGAGAGAGCAGGAAAACATCACAACAGAAATGTTTATGAAAATATAAAACTGTTGCACATGTCATAACAGAAGTACAGGTAAAGGATTTGTACTCTAACCTGTCTTGATAACACAGCACCTTTTTAATCTTACAAATTTGTCAGTTGCTGCAGAAGTATCCTGGAAACAAGGTACTTCCTTTTCCAGGTTTCCCTGTAAATGTGGTGCTGTGTATATTATCAATAGTGTAACAGTTTTAGGAATGAACCTTATTAACACTGCAAAGCAGGCAAATGCCCTTTAATTTAAGGCATTTTCACACTCCTAGTATGCTTGCTTTGTGCTAAATCAGGAGATGAATAAAAGTATTCAGACTTCTTCACCATTTTTCACATTTTGGTATGTTACAGCTTATGCAGTACACACATATCAGGTAAAAGTAGGAAAAATATTTCCAACCAGCTCCTGGCCTTCATAGGCTTTAAGCAGAAGAAGTTTGAGCAACCTCACCTTTGCCTAGAGCTATCCAACTTATCAAACTAAGCAATCAAGGGAGAAGGGCCTTGGCAACAGAGGTAACCAAGAACCTGGTGGTCACTCTTGACTCATCTCCAGAGAACCTGTATGGAGATGGGGTAAAATATCCAGAAGGACAACCATCACCGTTACACTTGGCCAATTTGAACTTTATGGCAGAATGACCAGACAGAACTCTTAACAGTGAAAGACGCATGAAAGACTGCCTGGAATTGGCAAAAAACACCTAAAGGACACTCAGACATGTGAGAAACAAGATTCTATGATCTGATGAAACCAAAATTGAACCATATAGATACAGTTCTAAGTATCAATGTCTGAAGGAAACTAGACAGTGCTCATCACCTAACATTCTAGCGGTGAAGCATGGTGCAGGTAGCATCATGCTTTGAGGTGGTTTTTCAGTGGCATGGACTGAGAGACTAGTCAAGTCAAGGGAATGGTCAGTGGGACATGTACAGAGATATCCTTAATGAAAACCTACTCCAGAGCGCACAGATTTGGACAAAGGTTTACATTCCAACAGGACAAAGCAAAGACGGTACAAGACTGGGATAGGATCAACTCTATGACTGCCCAGACTGGAACCCAATTGAACATCTCGTATAAAATAGCCATCCACTGATGATCTCCAACCAACCTGACAGAGCTTGTGAGGATCAGCAGAAAACACCTACAGAAAATCCCCAAATCCAGGAGTGCAAAAACTTGTCATGTCAAACCAAGACTACTGGCTGTAATTGTTGCCAAAAGGTGCTTCAACCAAATACTGAGGAAAGGGTTTGAATACTTTTGTCAATGTAAGATTTTATTTTTTTCATATGCATAAACTTGTAAAATCCTGTGTTTGGTTTTTCATTCCAGGCTATCAAGTGTTGCTTGAGGGTAGAAAAGGAAAAATTATTTAAAATTGATTTATTATTATTTTCTTGTATGCCATGCAGATTTAGCCTATTTCAGTATTGGTTGGTAGCCTTTATTTAATGTAGGAGAAACTCAGTCATTAGTCATCCCCACTGTGAACCCCTAGATAAAATCAGATGATCAGTCAAAATGTTAAAAAGCGTACACTTGCTCAAAACATTGATGACCACTGAGCTCAAAACACTAGAGAAGCAAATCTCATTTTTAGTAGATGGGGTTGCAAAAACTGAAGAGATAAGCAAGAATATTCATCATATAAAACAGTCAATCAGCCAAAAAGCAATCTGGATCAACACCTTTCGGCACAAGTCCTGGTTGCTGGGAAATGATAAAAGAAGCCAAGCTGGGGATGCTGACCTTTTGTCTTTGATTTGCAATGCAGCAACTGTCCTCATCAATCTTGATCTGCTTGGGGACAGGAGGACAAAACCTGCTGCTGACAACTTCGCACAAGGAGAGCGGGGGGGCAGGGAGGAACTTACGGCTTTGAGGGTAATTAACATTTCCGTGGTAAAATAATGGCTTCCAACTCCTGAACAAAAAGACACACACACACACTAAAAAAAGAATGGAAGAAGAAGAAATATCTATTTTAGGCCACCGGTTTTAGGAGAAAAAGAAAATTATGTAAAAGGAGAAAAGCATTTGTTTAAAAATGGCACATAATCAATTAATGCTCAGGAGAATATAGAGAATGAAAGCAGAATGAGGGAAGGTTCTGCTTGTAATGCACAAGATTAAAACAAAAAAAGGAGTGAGGGGTGTTTTGAATGATTATTCTGATATTATCATTGGCAATAAATACTACAGAATTTATTTAAAGAAAAAAAAAATAGCACAAACACATTTACTTTAAAAGACTGAACTGGGGGATTTAGATTCATTGATATAAACTAACCCTTCCTAACCATACCTCCCATCAGTTCAGCAAGAAGTCACTCATTCCATGGTGAAGACAACTTAAAGAAACTGCTACCAAAGGGGCTTCTACAAAGTACTGAATTAAGGGTCTGAACACTTGTTTAGAATGAGAGATTTCAGGGTTTTTTGTTTGTTTTGTTTTTTTTTTTTTTAATAAAAATGAAAACTGTTCTGAAAACATGTTTTCACATTGTCATGATGGGTTACTGAGTGTAGACGGACAGGCAAAAATGACAAATGTATCTGTTTAAAATTAAATCTGCAACAATAAAACGTGAAGTAAAGGGGTCTGTATACTTTCTGAATGCACTGTATATCATATTTACAGAGTTCAGCTTCATTTGCTGCACTTCCATCCATCCATTGTCCCAACCCAATTATTCAGGTAGGGTTCATAGAGCAGCTTTAGCCTATCCTAACAAACACTGGGCACAAGGTAGGAACCACCCTGGACAGAGCACCAATCCATCACAGAATGTTAAATGAATTTAATATTTCAAACTAGTAGGATGCCAGACAGGAACCAAACCTAGACAGAAAGCTTGGCAATCTCAGAGAATATTCTCTCATATACTCACATTTAGTGGCAATTAAGAGTAAAGAGTTTGCTAAACTTACAAATCTTTGGTTTGAAGGAGGAAACTAACGTCCCTAAAGCACACCTTAGACAGAATGCATAAACTTCATACCTGCAGTGCCCATGGCTGAAAGTCGGCCATGTTAAGCACACCTTGTGCCAATGCATCTTCCTGGGAGGAGCACAGGCAGAAAACATAATTTATTTAGTTGATACAATGAGCCAGTAGTAGTCAAAACCTGTTACTCTTAATGATTCATTCATTAGAAGGAGAAAAAAATTATATATATATTATTTGCAACATTCTGCCATAGTTTAAAAAGTGTCACCTTTCATAAGTAGCACTTTCATCAATGGTATTTTCATTAAAATATTTATCTGCTCACTTGCTGTCTAAAGCAAGCTGAAGGGAGAGGGAAGCTAACCTGCGTAGCACTAAAGCCATTGGCAACACCCTGTCAAACTAGACCAATTTACAGAGGTCAATCAATAATATTACAGTTTGGAATCAATCAAATATTATTTCCCTTTCACACATTTAGCATAAGTAATGTGTTGACCTGGATAATGTAAATAGAAACTACAAGAAACAAATAATTTGGTACGTGCAAAGTAATATTTCAGCCTGTTCCATCTGGCTTATTTTATATTCCTCACATATTCTTCTACCCGGCCACATTTGGCACAAAAGTTAGACAGTCTCAGTGGAAATGCTCTTTGGCTACACAAGCCTAGGCCAGCAGTAGAACAGGAGCCCATGTTTCTGTCTAATGATGATCTATATGCATGATAATTAGAATAATAATGCATACGAGGAAGAAAATCTTGGCATTCCCCTGATGGGTGTAAAGTAAGTTATTAAATCAATTCTTTACCTTGATTGCTTTAACTACCATAATTAGCATTAAAAACCTGTCTGATTTTTAAATATGAAAAAGGCTTAAATGCTTCTTTGAATATAAATATAAAAAAAATTAAAAAGCAAAAATACCATATTCTGAATAGTTACATAGATGAACACTGCCTTTTTGACACATTTGACTTTTTATAATTATTAAATATTTTCTAAAGGGTGTTGTGGCATACTGTCAGAGTGGCACAATACGCTGCCTTAGTGCTTCATCTTCTTACTCTTCAAAGATGCAGCATCAGACTGCATGGCAACAATAAACTGGCTGCATGGAAAAGAGTGTGGTCCTGTGTAGGACGGTACCACAAGAACCTTCATTTTATACGGCCCCTTCCAATACCAAAACATCATCCTAAAGAGCTTTTCAATTGCAGAGATAGTAGTACGGTTATCTACATACATTTAGTTTATTGATAGTTTGAGACCAGGCAGATTGTCACATGGAGTCAGATTTAAGGATTTTAAAACTGCACCCAATAATAATATATGTGGGGTAAGTAACATGTAAAACAGAGCTTATAATGACGGCCGAAAAAAAAATTTTAATGTCATGTTTTCATGCCAAATGGAGAAAAAGTTTTTGATAAAATTGAGATCAATGGTGAACAACGCTGCACAACAGCAAACAATGACAAAAAGTCAATGAAAACAGTCTCACATGACATGGGGATTGTGTAACACAAGTAAAGTCATCAAATCAAATGCTCACAACATCCCAAACACATGCATTTTTACTAAATCCACTATATAATAAAATACTGTGGTCTAACATATGTAGTTCCGGATCCGCCGAGCAATACGATTGGTCATTTTGGCTTTGGTGTGATTGGTTAGCTTGGCTTTGGTGAAGTGATCGTGATCAAAATGGGAACTGCGAATGCGACACACACAATTAAGTGTAGGAGGCATACTGAGAGTCACCTCCAAAGACGGGAAGTATAAATGTAGACAGGAGACAAACAAGCCATCCCAGAATGACAGCGTCTGAGAAGCAGGCGTTACATTAATACACTTGACAGAGGGAGTGCCAGTCAAGAAAGATTCAGACACACAAGGATACCAAAAAAAAAGAGCTGAATGTACACAAAGGGTAAAAGATATCAAAAATGGTTACATTTATTCTACAACCGGTCTCAGACAGGTGTCACGCATGTGCGTTGGAAGATCACATTACAGACTCTGTTGAGGTATGTAATAACACTCCAGGGCAAGAGTGGGCGCTAATCACAGACACTGTCATCGCCTTCTTTCTCCAAAGTGTCAAGAAACTGCACAGTGTGGGCAACTGATTCTGCCCCTTCTGGTTCAGTCTCCATAAAAGTTCAGGTGAATCTGAAGAAAGGCGTCAGATTTTGAGAACACCAGATGGAGGAGAGTACCATCAGCTAACCAGCCAAAATATTTAGCTGTTTTTGGATCTGATATTTGTAGGGCTATTCTGGCATTTGGCTATTTTGAAATTGATATTTGAATGGTTTTATTTTGTCGGAAACTCTAAATATTAAAAGGGATGACCTGGTTAGTACCCCAAATCTTTTCTGTGGAGCCATCATTATCTTTGTGGCCGGGTGTAGTAATGTGGCTAATTGTTAAATAAACGACTGCAGGAAAGCATCATCATGAACAAAAATGGAACATGCACAGATGCAGCCAAGCATTTCTATTGCAGATCCATCTCCCTGCCTAATTCATTGGTCAGCCAGCATCAGTTTACTCATTGGCTAACATTGCTTTTCAAATTATATCAAAAAGCATGCACTGAGACACATGTAAAATTAATGATTAGAAGTTAAAAGAAAATCAGGTGAAAAAATCATCAAGGAGAGGATACAGTATGCCTACTACCTCTGCAGTGCTCCAATAAGCATGCAGTTTCACAGACTGCCTCCAACTAATCCCGAGGTACTCCAGTTGCAGCTCATTACAATCTGAATGTCACAATGGAAGGCTGGTCAAAATGTCGCTCATGTCTGAGTATAATCCATTTTTGTGTATGTGAATGCTTTCCAGAGGTGGTTTATTAAACAGTATTTTTGAAAAATACAAGTGTCTGAGGCATCATGAGCATAACAACTGGATGACCGGACACGTGGATTATTAGACACAAGAAACGTGTGACTTTTCTATGGACTGTTTATATTGTTTTCTGTTGTCCATTTTTTATTACCATATAGAAGAAAATTTGTAATTACCATTCTGCATGAAAATATGAGATGACGATACTGCTTGCTTTCAGGGAAGGGTCCTGTCTTAAACCCACTGCTGTTCACTTCAGTCCTACAGTGGATAAAACATTTTCACCAAATATTCAAACAGAGGAAGTGTGGAGGGTAATCTCGGCATTTGGTGTTGTATACTATGAACAGGGATAACCCAAAATAAATTACCTAAATACACTACTGGTCAAAAGTTTTGGAACACCTCAGTTTTTCTTAAAATGTAAATAAAATGGTGAAAAGGTAAACCGTAAACTGCCAGGGGTTTAAATTTAAAATTTAGCTTAGCAAAAACAGAGAAAAAAGGAATTTCAGAATATTACAAATGGGCCAAATTCAGGGAACAACTATTAGGTTACAGATGTTCTGCAGCATTTAAAGTAAGTTAAGCCTTGTGAGCTGAAGCAGACAATTTGCACAGGTGTCCCAATCTCTGCTGATTAGTTACAAAACCTCTTAAAGCAGAATTGAAACAGACTGTGTTACTACACTCTCTGAAGTACAACTTGGACAATATTACACTGGCATAGAACAAATAAACAATGGCAAAAAAAATAACTCAAAGAATTATTAAGTGTAGAAAATGTGATTTTTGATTCATCAAAGTAGCCACCTTTTGGTGATATAAAAGCCAAACTGTGGTAACACATTTGATTCGGAATGCAAAGAATCACTCTGTGCAAGTTTGCCTCCAGCAGAAGAACCTCAGACCATCACACAGTTGGTGTCAGATACTGAGGAGCCATCCTTTCACCAATTTGACAGATTATAAACACCCTGCGTGATGAACCGAAGATTTCAAATTTTGATTCATCTCTCCATAATACTTTCTTCTAATCTGTAGTAGTCCACACCCGGTTTTTCAAGACCCTATTTTGTCCTTTCAGGAATGACTTTCTTCCTGCCAATCCTCACAGGTGGCGCAGTGGTAGTGCTGCTGCTTTGCAGTAAGGAGACTGTGGAAGATTGCTTCCCGGTTCCTCCCTGTGTGGATAGTGCGTTGAGTACTGAGAAAAGCGCTATATAAATGTAATGAATTATTATTATTATTATTATTATTAATCGCCCTGTCAAACCTGCAGCTCAGAGTCTCCTCTTCACAGTATAAACTGACACTTACTTTTTTTGACCTGCACTATTAAGCTGTGACTGAAGTCGTTGTTCTGTGAGGTGCCTATCATACAAGCTGGTATGTTTAGAACGTTATTTTCTGATTGGGTTATAACTTTGGCTTTGCCAGATCTACAGTGGTGTAAAAATATCTATTTGCTCCCTTCCTGATTTCTTATTCTTTTGCATGTTTGTCACACAAAATGTTTCTGATCATCAAACACATTTAACCATTAGTCAAATATAACACAAGTAAACACAAAATGCAGTTTTTAAATGATGTTTTTTATTATTTAGGGAGAAAAAAAAATCCAAACCTACATGGCCCTGTGTGAAAAAGTAATTGCCCCCTGAACCTAATAACTGGTTGGGCCACCCTTAGCAGCAATAACTGCAATCAAGCGTTTGCGATAACTTGCAATGAGTCTTTTACAGCGCTCTGGAGGAATTTTGGCCCACTCGTCTTTGCAGAATTGTTGTAATTCAGCTTTATTTGAGGGTTTTCTAGCATGAACCGCCTTTTTAGGGTCATGCCATAGCATCTCAATTGGATTCAGGTCAGGACTTTGACTAGGCCACTCCAAAGTCTTCATTTTGTTTTTCTTCAGCCATTCAGAGGTGGATTTGCTGGTGTGTTTTGGGTCATTGTCCTGTTGCAGCACCCAAGATCGCTTCAGCTTGAGTTGACGAACAGATGGCCGGACATTCTCCTTCAGGATTTTTTGGTAGACAGTAGAATTCATGGTTCCATCCATCACAGCAAGCCTTCCAGGTCCTGAAGCAGCAAAACAACCCCAGACCATCACACTACCACCACCATATTTTACTGTTGGTATGATGTTCTTTTTCTGAAATGCTGTATTCCTTTTACTCCAGATGTAACGGGACATTTGCCTTCCAAAAAGTTCAACTTTTGTTTCATCAGTCCGCAAGATATTTTCCCAAAAGTCTTGGCAATCATTGAGATGTTTCTTAGCAAAATTGAGACGAGCCCTAATGTTTTTTGTTTAACAGTGGTTTGCGTCTTGGAGATCTGCCATGCCGGCCGTTTTTGCCCAGTCTCTTTCTTATGGTGGAGTCGTGAACACTGACCTTAATTGAGGCAAGTGAGGCCTGCAGTTCTTTAGACGTTGTCCTGGGGTCTTTTGTGACCTCTCAGATGAGTCGTCTCTGCGCTCTTGGGGTAATTTTGGTCGGCCGCCACTCCTGGGAAGGTTCACCACTGTTCCATGTTTTTGCCATTTGTGGATAATGGCTCTCACTGTGGTTCGCTGGAGTCCCAAAGCTTTAGAAATGGCTTTATAACCTTTACCAGACTGATAGATCTCAATTACTTCTGTTCTCATTTGTTCCTGAATTTCTTTGGATCTTGGCATGATGTCTAGCTTTTGAGGTGCTTTTGGTCTACTTCTCTGTGTCAGGCAGCTCCTATTTAAGTGATTTCTTGATTGAAACAGGTGTGTCAGTAATCAGGCCTGGGGGTGGCTATGGAAATTGAACTCAGGTGTGATACACCACAGTTAGGTGATTTTTTAACAAGGGGCAATTACTTTTTCACACAGGGCCATGTAGGTTTGGATTTTTTTTCTCCCTAAATAATAAAAACCATCATTTAAAAACTGCATTTTGTGTTTACTTGTGTTATATTTGACTAATGGTTAAATGTGTTTGATGATCAGAAACATTTTGTGTGACAAACATGCAAAAGAATAAGAAATCAGGAAGGGGCCAAATAG
The DNA here is from genome assembly GCF_016835505.1 of Polypterus senegalus. Taxonomy (NCBI): domain Eukaryota; kingdom Metazoa; phylum Chordata; class Cladistia; order Polypteriformes; family Polypteridae; genus Polypterus; species Polypterus senegalus. The sequence goes on from NC_053160.1 coordinate 18,410,571, forward strand.
TTTTTCACACCACTGTATTCCTATCAGAGTTTCTTCCAGTTTCCAATTGTCTTTGGATTGTGTAGGACACCACTGGACTTAACATTTTGATTTTTTTTTTTTTTTTTGCAATTTCTTTAAATGAAAGGCCTACACCTCCAAGGGTAATAATACTCTGTCTCATTTAATTTGTTCATTGGCATTTTCTTGCCATTATCACTGCAAACTTTGGAGGGTGTAGTAACTCAGTCTGTTCCAACTCTGCTTTAAGACACACAGAGGGTTTCTAAGTAATCAAAGGAAGTTGGGGCACCTGTGCAAACTGAGCAAACTCATTTTCAACTGACAAGGCTTAATTTACTTTAATTGCTGCAGAACATCTGAAGGCTGTAACCTGTTAGTTCTTCCCTGAAGAAAGCTCATTTGTAACATTCTGAACTTTCCTTTTTTACAGTATTTGCTAACCTAAACTTAAAATTGTGAAAAGGTAAGAGGTTTAAATTTAAGGTCATTCAATGCATTTTAACTAGTTAAATTTAAAGAAAAACTGGAAAAACCGAGGTGGTCTAAAACTTTTGATATGCAGTGCAGGTTTATATGGTGTGGTCCCCGGCCGGGACGCCCAGGAGGACGAGAGGAGGGCTTGTGCCTCCTCCACACCGCGAGGGGGCGTCCGTCCTGGTTCTGTTGGGAGCCACGGGTCGAGGGCATGGAAGCCCTACCCTGTAGGGGCCCGTGGCCACCGCAGGCCGCCCGATGCCGGTTTATCCCGTGCAGTCGCTGGCCGGAGCTGGAGCCCGGCCGGGACGCCTTGGAGGACGTGAGGAGGGCTTGTGCCTCCTCCACACCGCGAGGGGGCGTCCGTCCTGGTTCTGTTGGGGACCACAGGTGGAGGGCTTGGAAGCCCAGCCCTGTAGGGGCCCGTGGTCACCGCCAGGCGGCGCCCCGATGCCGGTGTATCCCGTACGGTCCTCGGCTGGGGCTGGAGCCCGGCCGGGACGCCTTGGAGGGCCAGAGGAGGGCGAGTGCCTCCTCCAGACAGAGTGGGGGCGTCCGTCCTGGTTAGGCAGGGGGCCTCGGGTACAGGGCATGGAAGCCCAGCCCTGTAGGGACCCGTGGCCACCGCCAGGCGGCGCCCCTGTGCCTAATTATCCCAGGAGCCCGGCACTTTGTGTGGCGCCCGGAGAGCTGCCAGGAAGGCAGCCGACACTTCCGCCACGCTGGGGCGTGGCTAGACAGCAGATGCCGGAAAAACCTGGGGCTCATCCGGGGGCGTTATATAAGGGGCCGCCTCCCTCCAGTCATTGGTGGATGTCAGGAAGAAGCGGACAGAGCTGGAGAGAGAGGACGGGAGGCGGCCAGGAAGGCAAAGGACTGTGGGCCTGGACTTTGGGGAAATCGGTGCGAGAAGGCACTGGGGGTGCACGTGAGAGAACATTGTAAATAGTATTGTAAATAAATGGTGTGTGGTGACAAAATGATGTCCGTCTGTCTGTGCCGGGGCCAGCGTTCACAATGGCCATGTTTGTGACATGCACAGAGCAATGTGAAATATTTACTGGCATGTGCTGATCACCATGTAACATGTCGCCACTCTCTAGTACCATGATTAATGAGTGTAACAACATTTACTCAAAAATGCCTGTATTTTATTTTCCCCCAATTACAAGAGGTAGCATAGGCAGATAAGATAAATAGCAGAGGCACTATATAAAATTTGAGCTTTTAAAATGCATAATGTTTTTGCACATATTACCTACTGTACCTAATGTAATACTTTTTCAATGTGAAGCTTCCTAAACTCAATTCATCTACTTAGTTGAAAGGCTACACTACCAGCCATAATTGGTGAACTATTAAATCATCACAAGAAAAACTCATCTTCCGTCATTGCTTCTGTCGAGTTATTTAAAAATAAAAAAATGCTGGTTATGATGTGGCACAACAGTTTAGATTATGCCTTCCAATTTTTCTTCTCTTTACTTCAAAGCCAAAAAACGTACAAAAAAAAAAAAAAATCCACTGTATCCGATATCAAGTGTTTAGTGCTGCTTTTGGCGGCCTTATCAAATGCAGTTTCTTCACTACTAAAGATTAAGCAGTTAGTGCAGAGATGTTCTGTTTTGCAGATTTTACTGCTCTTTATATGAACAAGGTTGTTTAGTTGTGACCCTTCCACAACACACACAAATAAGCAACTGACTTTGCTTTGCTATGTAAATTCAAATGCAAAACATATCTGGACTTATATTCAAGTTCCTATTTAATTCAGTTTGGGAGCCAAATGGCAGCGTTCAAGCCTCTTCTGCATTTTAGGAAGAACTAGTGGTTTATTATGCATTTCAAGCATTTCTGCGTTCATCTTGCTGACTAAGTGCAAGATTTCAAGGGGAAAAAAAAGCCCTAGTACAAGTGTGTTTACTCTACTGGGAAATGCAGTTTTGTATGAAACCTGCAGATCACTAGAAACATTAATCACTGGTGCTACAACGCTTACGGCTATTGTGAAAATAAGAAGTTTCCTTTTTGGTCACTGGTGGCTTGATTTGTGTCTTACAGCTGGAAATCAGAAGGCAGAAGCGAAGGCATATTCCCAGGCGAGAAACAACCCGGAGCCTCACTTAGTCAATTTATTATTAAGGAAAACATAAAAATCATAGGCCCCACAATAGCTATAAGTCAACTTGGTGTTTACCACCGATTAAAAGGAAGTGGTAAATCTCACATGCAGACGCATAACCCTAAAAGGTCTAATCTCCCTTTCTCATAAAAACATGTTTTTACCATGCAGTACATAGAGTGCACTCCATAAACTGTTTTCTGAGACTGGTGATGGAGAAACGGTTCAGTGATCAGGACCAAATGGCAGCACACACTGATTAGCAATCTTCCATGAGTATACCTCACAATGAACATTTGTGTGCCTAATACACTGCACTTCTTCATGCTGGTGTTGAGCAAGTCCTGAAATCTGCTCTTCTTGCTTTAACGGAGCCTGAGAAAGAAAATCTGCCTTAAAAATTCGAATGACATTACTAGCCCAGCAGAGCTGCAATTTGCAGCTTCAATTCATGTGGAACCTGCTTATGAAAAGACTGTGATATTAATGAGTCAGTTTTCCTAAATGGCAAAGACAACTGTGGTTCCTGCTGTAAGGCTTCCATATTTTAGCTTCATTTAGTAGGATCAAAACTGTAAGGTACAAAACACACTTGGTTCCAGCCCTGATGCTATGATCATCAAAATAATGCTTCCTTCAATTGACTCAACAATTAAGAAAAGAGCTATATAAATGTAATGAATTATTATTATTATTAAAAATGTGACTTTTATTCCTGAACATACTAAAGACTGGCAAGAACAGATCATTTAGCCTCACAACTGACAGACTCTGAAGGGCCCCCAAAGTCTCACTGCATCACTTGGTTACTTTATGTCACATATTTACGGACCTCTGGGTTTATGTAAAATTTACACTCCTCCAATATTCATTTGTGTCCCCATGTTCTAAATTAAGCACTTTAATATTTTAGAATATCAGCTGGCTTTCACTTAACAAATTACACACACTTCTGTCGAGTCACATCTTAATCTTTTTTGCTTAAAGTAAAAAGGATTCAAATACATCAACCTTTCCTCATAGGTTATACCTTAAAGACACTTTCATATGAATGTATTTTTGGTAATAGAGACCAAAACTTCATACATTTTTTTTAGCTATGGCCTAATTACGCTACATATCATAAGAAAAGGCTTTTTTTGCTTTGAAGTAACTTAACATTTTGTTAACCTTCTTGAACACCAAGTAATTTTTATGAAGTACAAGGTACAGTCCCCCCATCCCATTTTATAATTCTGTAAAACTTTCCATTTACCTTAAATCCATCACATATCTGCTCAAGACTGAATTTCATCTATGATCATCTTTGAAGTTTTTGCTGATTCTATGGACTCCTCGTTTCACCTAGTTGTGTGCCAGCATTAACCTTCTGGTAAAGTTTACTTATAAGGTCCACTTTTATGGTGGATCTGGGATCCTCTTATTGTGATACTAATGATGGGGGACTCATTTATTTACTAAGTGACTTGGTCTTAACATTTTTATACTCTTGATGTAGGTTATTAATATTTAGGACCCTTGAGAATTTGTTTTTAAATAATACCATATATTTGTACCACCAGGATACATTCATTTTTCAAGTCTATTTTACAATAAGTTAATCAAGGCTGCTTTAAGGGTAACAGAAGTATAATGAGGGATATGATATGAGAAATATGACTACGAGGAATATTAGAATTTGTTCTAATGGGTAGGTAGCAGGATTCACTACTTGAACAACAGTGCAAATTGAATGAGGATTTCTGGGAATAAAATATGAGAAACTATGAGAAACAAACATTTGAAGGCTTAAACAGTGGCAGGGTTTAGACTACAGTTCTAAATGTGCGTTTTGAATTCAAGAAATGTAGGCACTCTGCTACAGTGGTTAATGTGACAACCTCATAGCTTTAGGGACCATGCATGCAATGCCCAGCCCTGTCATTGCCTATGCAAAGCTTGCATTTTTTCCATGTCCAAAAAGATTTCCTCTAGGTATATCAGTTTCACCCCCTGTCCCAAAGACATGCAAATCATATTTACCTGTGACATTTACTAGATTCAGTATAAATGTGTAGACTAAGGACCTAATCAGAATGCATTCTTACCGCACGCCTAATGCTCGCAAGACAGGCCCCTCCAACCCTTGAGCCTGTAATGGGATAAGTAGCCACACTGAAAGGATGGATGGATGGGTACATTGGCAAACGTGCATAGCACTTTTTTTTTAAGTGTGCAATAGAAGAATAAACTGAGCTGAAGTAAATAATTTAAACTGCATATCAGCTGCACTCGGCATCTGAACTCTTTCAGCTGTATACTGTAAATGCAATAGAATTGTCCTGTCCTTCACTGAAATATGATTTGATTTTATGAAGCATTTTAGGGAGACACTGTACTGTACACCACTTCTTGAACCTTTCATAAAGTTCAAATGATTAAAAATTGGCCAGTCTAAATGCCACTATCCAGTAGATCTATAAATTAATTTTACTTGAAAGTGAACACAAAATAATTTCTATTTAGCTCTGTACCATAAAAGATACCAGATCACATAAAAGAGACATCTACTACTTTTTTTTTTCCCTAATCCACACATAGAAATCTTGGATTTGACTATATATCATATTAGAAAGAATGAAATGAGGATATTGTCAACATTTATAGTTTTTTTTAACAGACTTAAAAGATATTTAAACAAAGTAAAATAAAAAATACACACCTTGAAAGCTATCTGTCAGAGAACTTAAAAATAAAACAAGGACAATGATTGGCTCAATTTAACTGCAAAACTCCACCCCCTGAAGGGTGTAAACAGCCCTAGTGAATCGACCCTTCTTCCAAACAAAGTAAACTAACAGAGAGGAAAAATGTAGTTAAAAGGCATCTTTAGAAAGAGAATAGAATTGAAAGAATTGCAGAAAGGGACAGGGAAAAACATTCTTGCTGGTAAAAATACACAAGGAAACCGAAAACCTTCTATTAAATGAAAACAAAAAAAAATACCTGAGAAGGACCATGCATATGTCCACTACCTTGGTAGCAATTGAACAACGGAAAGGAATTTAATTTCCCTTACCAGTTTTAAACATCAACTTACGGTAATTCCACTCATAACAAAAGTGTGTTTTTCATGATTTTTACATGCAAAAATATCAAATAAGCTGTATATGCTGATCTTAAATGTTACTTGGTACAGCTTACTGTTCCTCTTCACCCAATGACATATTACAGCTATTAGTCACATTTTCGTTATTTATTATAAACATGACTTTAACCAAAGTGACAACATAGAGAAAAGAAGTGCATACAAGCAAGGTAGAAATTATTAAATAAACCCTTTGGATCCACCGACATCCTATAAATTAAAATTTTCAGGGAGGCCCCTGAAGATAAATTTTAATACATGGTGTTATAAATCACTCAGTGCCCATTACAGGATTTGCAAGAAAATATTGCAGCAGCTGGCAGACCAGTCAGCTCTTCACAGACTGGACAGGACTGAATGCTTGTGGAGCTGCAGCCCACCCAGCAGAGAAGAAAAAAAAATCTCATTCTTTAAGAAGCGAGAAGAAGCACCAAGAAAGAGGGCAAAGACCTTGAGAGAGGAAAACGCATAGTTAGGAGCTCCTCAGAGTCAATAAAGCTTGCCTTTGATTTCAATGATGCTGAAGACTGAAACAGTAGACAGTAAAAAGTGATGGAGATTGCCGATACTAGGATAACACTGCTTTAAAATCTGTGCATTGCTGAATGCACTGCTAGTCAGTGGCATGGGCATGACTGAATTTCCATTTTAGAATTGCACATACACACACACAGTATCACAGCATGTATGTCAAGAAAACTGTTCTTTGTGATACTGATCAGAAGTACAACATGTGGTATATTTTGTCTGTAGATTGCATACACAAGTGTGATGAGATTCATCTGCTTAAGATATGCATATCCTAACCAATATAAAAAAGCAACATAAAAAAATAACATTAAAACGTAAGTGCACAAGTATATACATGGACACACAAAAACACACATTAACACCTACATACATGTAACAAAATTCAAACGGTTTAAAGTCAGCCACATTGTGAAAAGGATTATTCTTCAATTTTTAAAGAACATATGATGTCTGAATACTGATACACCATACTAAACATCCTTAACATAACACATCCTAAATCTGAGGTCTGAACATTTCCTTTATTACCTAGCTGGCATCTTCCCCACTTAATGCAATTCCAAACATAATTTGGTGTTACATTACTGAGGCCTAGTTGGTGTTGTCTTGTGCCATGTGCCCAATGCTGCTTATCCTGAAATAAGATAGACTGAAGTATTTTGTCTGAGACAACATATTTTAGGAAAACAGTGACAGACCACTAAATGATTTGTGCCATTTTTGTTTTTTTTAATCTTTTTTTGACTCAGCATCATCCTGCACGTACAATCATTTAGCATTTTACATAAGCTTGTTTTGAGTGAAACATTATTGGCATTCCTGCACTATTTCAGATTTTAGAACTGCTTTTGGGAATGTGTTCTACTGTTTCTTTAGATCAAACTTGTGACTGCAGGACATGCATTGTGTGTGTTTGGAATGAATGAATCCTGGAAAAATAAAAATATTTGCAGGAATGAATGAATCCTGGAAAAATAAAAATATTTGCAGAAAAGTACAGGAAAAAAATGCATATTAAACTAAATGTTGAGCAACTGCTTCAATGAAATAATTTCTGGGATTTCAAAATGTAATAGGTCTTTAAATTCCACTCAATACCCAGTTAGAATTTTTTAATATAATGCACACTACTGTATATCTCAAAAGTTGCTGTTGTCTGATGAAAATAGATTTTGTTGCATTACAAGCAGTGGTGCAGATAAACCTGAATATCAGAAAGGGATGACTAAAACAACGTTACATTAAATGTGCAAGTCCAAGGAGGATAACAATTAGCCTGTACTCAACGTCTTGCACAAAAATTGTTAAGATAGAAATGTATTTGTCCCCAGGGGGAAATTCGGCTATTTACAGAAGCTCTTAAAATAAATAAGTACATAAACAGGTAGGTAGCTAAATAAACAAAAATAAATGAATAAATAAAATATTCACTTGGGTCTGAACAAAGAAGAAAATTAAAAAGAAAAAAAACTTCGACTCAGTAGTCACAGTCACAGTCATAGCGAGGCATTATGCAGACATATTGCTGTTGGTGTAGATGAGCCCCAGTTGCGTTTTTTGACACACTTCTGCTGAATGATTCTTTTCCTGAAAGTTCTCATTGTCAGAGAGAGGATGTGCAGCATTGCTCATAATGACACTCAGTTTTATTTCAAGTCTCTCCTTTGCTGCAACCTCCAGAAAGGTCCAATGTGTGTCCTTTAACAGAGCCTGCCCTTTTAATTGGCTTACTGATTCGGTGGGCCTCTCCTGAAGTGATGTTACCATTCAACACAGCACAGCGTAGAAAATTGCACTGGCCATCACAGAGTTGTAGAAGATGTGGGAAGTGGCATCCTTAAATTGAAGGAACACAATCTCTGAAGGAAAAAAGTGCCTACACTGCCCTTCCTTCTATAGCTCTTCCAACCTGTCATGGATGTGGATCCTCAAGTACCTGTAGGAATGGACCACTTCTACTTCCACTCCTTAAATAGTGACTGGACGTAGAGGCTCTTTGGTGTGGCAAAAGTCAATAAGCAGTTCCTTGGTTTTGCTGATGTTAAGTTGCACCAAGAAACAACGTTCTCCACCTGACTCCTCTGTCTCATCCCCTTTACCAATACACCCCATAACTGCAGAATTATCTAAATAGTTCTGCAAGTAACACAACTTGATGTTATATTTATAGCACAGAACGAAGAGAAAAGGAGATGGGATTGTTCCTTGTGGTGCCCCAGTGTTGCTCACATCCATATCAGAAACACCTTACAAGATGATTATGTTCATAAGAAAATTGAGATATAGCTAAATTGCCTGTATATTTGATATGTGCTTGCCTATGGTGGAAGAGGGGAATGATTTTTGCTAAATACATCATTAATGCTCGAGCATATCTGCTTTGCTCCTTAGGTGTAAATACGCGTGTTATTAGAACAGGCTGAGTCCCATTTAAAAGCTCATTTTTGATGAACATGGACATAAGCCGTTTTGCAATGGTCACTGCTAGCTGCCTCCTGTGTCACCTGCAAATTATGTGCACTTTTTATATGGCCAGGAACACTGGTGGTTAAGCTCGACTGAACAGAACGCTGGAGTTTGCAGACACACGCTGTCATAGCATCCTTGCAGGCTCTCAGAGGAAATGTAAACTAGGTCTGAATGAAAAAATTGCTGACGTGATCACAGTGTGAACAAAAGCTGTTGAAAGCCACCTGCAACTCACTTTTTGACATAAAGAGCAACAACTAAAAGTGAGAAAATGGTATGAGAAATTAAAAAATAAATAAATAAATTACTTGCCTAAAATATCACAGCTCTTCTGCTCTTGCAGGGATCCATGTTCAGAATGATTACACCATACCTGCATTTTGCACCTGGGTTGCTGCCAATCCTTATGCTATGGTAATTAAAAAAAAGAAAAATTCACTTGGTGTGCCAAAAAGAGGTATAGTGATAGGCGCAGTACCACCCTTTTCAAATGAAACTAACTGCCTGGAAGCAAGCACAAAGGCAATACATTTCAAAAGAAACTCCAAAGGTTCAAAAGGTTTGAAGCTTACATTGTCAGTGATTTAATGAATGTGAATAAACAACCAATTAATGAACACTGGCCAAAAGCAGAAAAACTGCATCAGATTTAAACAATGAGCATACCCCCACTCCGGATGCACATAACACAACTGGTGTAAGGGGACACTGTGTACGGAGACAGGAAGATGTGTGCTGCTCAAACCTAACACACAACAAAATGGTCTCACCTCTGATAATTTTAAATTACTTTTGGTATTGGCACATAGAATTAAATTCTCTATAGCCACAGATCTGTGACTTTAGCAATTCATGGAAAACACTGAAATTGGTCTCAGTATGTGTGTGTGTTGATAAAGCTGGTATCTAGCATTCTAATGGGAAACAGTTGGGAGCAACACAGGTGAAGGAAACAAGTGTTGAGGGAGAGAGCAGGCTACGATGGACGCTGTGCTACAGGCAAGGAATGAGAGAGAACCTCAAAATGCCACTACTTCCCATACAAAAACCCCAGTCCTTTACAAGGAGGACAGCACAAAAGCAGTCAGTGCTTGGTCACATGCTCACTGATCAGTGCTTATAATTTACAAACTTGTGAACACCATTGCCAGGATACATCATGAGAGTAAATACGTAAAAGCTACAGTTGTGGTCGTTTAACAACTTAAAAGTCAAGGATATTCTTGTGTTCTTTTCCCTTTCCTGCTTTCTGTAAAACATTTAGCTTTGTTCATCCCAGACTAGGTCACGGGGGAACAATGAAGTAATCTATTGAATCAAAAGTCAATTCCCAGATAATCAGACACTGAAAATGGATGGATCAATATAAAGCTGTCAATGTCACAGCATTAAGCAAACAGGATTCTTATGGTCTTTATGTGCAATGATGCTGGAAAGTTGGTGAACCATTCACAACAGTCTTTAAGTCTTCGACCTAAAGCGTGATCAGATTTTTAAAAGCCCCAAAACTGGGTAAACAGAACCCATTTAAACACATGACAAAGAAACATTATCCCTTTTCATTTATTTATTGAAGAAAATGATTAAATATTACATATTTGCGTGGGGTGAAAAACTATGTGAAACTTTGCTTTCAGTAAACTTGTGTGACCCCAATGTGCAGCTATAACTTCGTTTAAAATGTTTCTGGTAACTGTTGATCAGCCCTACACATCAGCATGGAGGAGTTTTAGCCCATTCCTCCTTGCAGAACTGATTCAACGTAGGGATGCTGGTGGATTCCCTTGCATGAAATGCTCTTCTGCAACATAAGACTTTTTCCTCCACCATCCATCTGCATGTTAAAGAAGGAAAGCGTCTCCCACATTGCTATTAATTAGTATTTATTACATATTTATACTTCTAGTAATGATTTTTAAAACTTATGTATTGTTATTGCCCCTTTATATTTTTCTTACGGCACAGTCTTAGGAATTGAGCAACTAAGCATTTCACTGCATTTTGTACTGTATGAATAATTTTTATGTGGCAAATAAGATTTTATTCGAGTATTTTATAGGGACGCATGATTATGACAAAATTAACAATACAAAATTATGGATTTTGATATTATAATTGCAATTATTTATTTAAATTAATAATTCATAGATCATTCTTTACTTGCTCATTAAGATTAAATGGATCCAGAACCCATAAAAATAACCCTCTCTTGAGTTTTGAGCATTAAGAAAAGTAAATTTGAAGAAGACTAACTAATGACATTTTTTAAATTAATGACCACAATTTTTAGTTAAAACTGTGACCTTCCTTTCTCATTTCTTTCTGCCTCATTCATGTGGCGAGTTAAGTTGTTTTCAATTCTTTTCATCCAAAGTTTAATTTTCTTCTTTTGGCCTTCTATTTTATTATAACTGTCAAATATTGCTTTGTGTGTGTGTCCTGAAGTGTAAAATCAAACAAGTATGCAGGGTCACAATACTTTACATTCCAAATTGTGTCTTTTAAGAATTGCACAAGATCACCGTTTTTGTTATATAGGAATATACAGTAATTATTTTGGCTCTAAGATCACCACAAGGCCTTTTTAAAATACAAACAAAAAAAACAAACAACTGCATGTAATAATGGAAAAAAAAAATCACTGTAATATTAATATGTGCAGTTTAATTAATGTGCAAAACTAGATACACTGTGTGCATCAACCAACACAGACATTTAGTAACTATCATGACAGACAGCGGCACCTCAGCCTTTTAGTGCAGATCACTCAGGCAAGACAGGCAATCAGTGCTGCATCACATTCAGTCTCTTCATTGATTGGTGCTAATTTTTCCAGTAGCTGCAGCAGATACAAGGCATTATGACTGATGGTTCAAGGATCTCTTATAGGTAGGGTTCCACAGAACACAGTTTAAGAAACACTGTGCTAGATTACCTGGTTTCATAATCACACTTTGATTTTATATACAGTCCACTGTTTGAGTCATTATTGATAATTCGGAATGCCACCATCCAATGTCCATCCCTGCACTAGACAGAGATTCAAGGAGAGATTAAAAATGAATTGATATGAATATAAAAAAAATATATTAGCACTGTTGAGCCATACATACAGAGCTAGACAGAAAAGGCACAACAATGGGAGTCATAATTTACTGCATGTGTTATTCACAAATGTATTTAGTTAGATAGAGCATTTATTTGTCCCCTGGGGGAAATTTGGCTTTTTACAGAAGCTCTTTAAATAAAAACATACTGTAAATATAAAATAAATATATCATGCTGTAAGAAATGCCATCTGGGAGCCTCCCTATCAGGATGTCTGCAACTTGGATGGACCAAGGGAAATAGCATGCACGGGGCATTGTCTTCACCGGATCATTAGATGGCAGCCAAACCAGGCTGGGATCCCTGCTGGGATACCCACAGAGCATGCTGGGTTTTGTAGTCCCAGGGGACACCCCTGTTGGATTCTGTGGGGTCCGCGAGGTTTGTGAGTTCCTAATCTGGGGCTTCAACCACACCCAGAAGTGCTTCAGAGCCACAGCTTCATAGCACCGGAAGCACCACTGGGATAGGATAAAAGGAGCAGCCTCACTTCAATCTTGGAGCCAGAGTTGGGAGGAAGTGGAAAAAGAATACAACAGAAACTCTGTGTACTGCTCATTGGCACTGTGTTTGCAGTTGTGGCATGGGAAAGTATTCTTGTAAGAGTTTCCCATGAATTAAAGTTTTATTCAGTCTGTCTTCAGAAATCCAGGAAATCCCCATACAGAAGCTGTAGACTGTAGCTAAGAAAGTAGAAATTTGGTGTGATGAGCTTGTTGAATCGATTTTCCTCAAAGAGGGAAGCTAAAGAAAATGAATCAATTTAAGATTACTATTAGGGCTGGGCAATATCGAACTTTTGATTCAATATTTATTAAAAATTAAAAATAAAAAAGCCAATACACGATGCTCACGGACTTGTATTTGATTATCCACAAATTTTTCTTAATGTTAAATAAAATCCTCAGAGTCTCCACTGCTCTTTTTAAGTGTGTCTACATCAAATCCACCCATGGTGGTGAGGAGTACGAAAGAAATGGAGCAGGGATCAGAAGAGGAAGCGTTTTGAACAGGTAAGATTTACTGATGACGGTTCGAGCAGGACAACATCTAAAGATAAAACAACCTACTGCTTATGGAAAAAAAGGCCATCCAGGTACTTGGTGCAAGATCCCACCCATATATTTCACATGATCTCTGCTACTAAAACATTATAAGTAAAACACAGAAACTGGGAAATAACAGCTCACTGAATTATGCCAGAGTCCAATTGAAAACAGAAGTTGGTTGGAAGAAAAACCTACAGCCCAAGGGGGTCCCCGGACTGAGCTTGGGAACTACTGTGCTAAGAATTCCCGATCATGGCCAGATATGTAGAAAGAAAGAAAGAAAAAAAAAGTGACCTTACTCTCTCACCCCATCTCACATTCTACATTGTTTGGCTGTTCCTATAAATATTTAATTGACCTCTAAAAACAGCTTTACTAGCCTGACGGCAAGTTTTCAGATGTCAAAGCATTAATACTGTCTTTGAACAAAGAAAAAAATACACTCTTCAAAAGCAGTGGTCAAGTTTACATGAAAGCTGCCGTACAATACAAGCGACATGTTCATAAGAAAAGATTCCAAAGCACAGCTATACATGAGGCTTTATTAATAAAATTTGATACAACAAGCTGTGCTTTGTGCCAGGGTTGTGGTACATTGATCCAGCAAATTTATCCTAGAGAAAGTCAATGGCATGTGGATTATGTGGATCAATTTTTAGCTAGCACTCCACAAGGTTTCTTCTGTGCTCTACTGGGGGTCAGGTTGACCAGGGAAAAGTGTTTACATCACATTTGAATTCTCATGGATGACTCCAAACAATGGTATACAACGGATAAAAAAAAGCTTTAAGAAACACTGTTGTGCAACATGTGATAAGTAGTACAGGCCATGAAAACAACTCGGCACCATTCAAGCCTAGATAAGCATAACAGTAACCCTAACAGCCTAAGGAAAGACACCATAATAAAGAACATAAATGGAGATCGCTCCTCTGTAAGTAGTCCATGCCAATACCTAACAATCCATTAAGTGCACCAAAAATCTGCAGATGCTGAAGAGCATTGACACATTGTCCAGTTTTCTCAAACTTTCCCAAAAGACTTGAAACCCTTCTTGCAAACATCATCTCTACCTTTCTCAATCGATATTACACAGTCAACAAGAAATGTGGAATGTTGGATCAGCCACCAGACCTCAAAGAGACCAACAATTTGAAAGTCATTCGACTTACTCAACTGATGTTGGCTCATTCCTGGTGTGCTGTGTGCTGTTCTGTGTCTCCTGAGCTTACACTGTCCAATTATTACTCTTTTAATAAGAAAGGACACTTGATCCTCCTGAGTGCAACAGGCATCAAATTTATATACCTGGCCACATTGACTTCCATAAATATTTTACTGCTGGGGATGAACTGGCATACAGTATTGTGTATTGCAATAAGGTTCAAGGCTTTGATTAAGTCACGTTTACACAAGTGAACATGAAATTTAACTTCTTCGTTAAATCCAATAACAGGCAGAAATAGGCCGCACCATAAGTACCCAGGGAAGAAAAGTGTGGCACATAAATCACTTGTCAACTCAATAAAGATACTTCGGTCTCATCCTTATATAAAAAAAAAAAAAAAAAATATGGAGTGATGAAAAATTTTATGAAAATGAAGAAGGAAGGTGAAGGTGATATTTGAGGCAGATGTTTCTATGAATAATGGATGCTAAGCTTAAGGAAGACATTTTTGTTGGTCCACAAATCCAACACGTCATCAATGACAAACGGTTTGAAGATCTGCTAATGGGCTGAAGGAAAATCACATTGAAGCCATTCAAAGATGTTGTTGAGAATTTTCTCAACAGCTGCAGAGAACCAGAGCCATTAAATGCAATAAGCTATATAAATAAAATGTATTATTATTATGCCGCTAGAATGTCATTTTCTGCATTCACACTTGGACTTCTTCCATGCCAGCTTTGGAGCAATCGGTAACACACGTGGTGAAAGGTTTCACCAGAACATTGCAATGATGGAAAACCGGTATCACGGCAAGTGGAATCCATCAATGGAGGGCCGCAGGTTTTCATTCTAATTGTCTTCTTCATTAGTGACCTGTTTTGGCTGCTAATTCACTTCTTTTGCCTTAGTTTTAAATTTGCTTGACTCCGGCCCCTTAGTTGTTTCTTTTTCTTTAATTAGCAGCCAAACAATAATGAGACACAAAACAAAGCGCCACATGACCAGCTCATCTGTGCTCATCACACAATATCTGAAAATAAGGAAAGGTGAAGGTCTAAGTAAGATTAATCTCTCAAGTCTTAGAAAAAACAGAAAATCATCAGTTTTGGAAATGTCTGCTGTGGCAGAATAAGACCAGCAACAAACCATGGAATTAATGATTTTAATTAACAGCAAGAATTGGCTTCTTATTAAGTATCTGGTTGGAGTTTGAAGCCCCAATTTAGCTGGTCATCTGTTGTCTCGTTTCACATCTCATTTCTGTTTGGCTGCCATTTAATGAAGAAAAGAATAAATTCAGAGGACCGAATCCTTAAAAACAGGCCTATTAAAATGAAAGGGACAAGAAGTTAATTAGCAGTGAAAACTGGTCACTGATCAGGAAAAGGGTTAGAATAAAAACCTGCAGCCACTGCGGCCAACTAGGCCCGGAGCTCAACACCAATCTCCTATATGCTTTAATACTTCCCATCTTTGAAAGCAACACTCAGCATGCCGCCTTTTCCTTTACTATTTTTCATGCATTTTACAGTTGCACTTCCACTTTCAATTGCAACATCGAAGCCAAACTGACCAATCAACTCAAAGTCAAACTAAACAATCAGATTGATCTGAGGAACCAGACACATACACACACACACACGCACACATAGGTGTTGTATTATAGAGAAGACAGATATATTTTAATGAACACAATAAACTATGTCTCATGCACAAAGGAAATGTATCCATTGTAAAAAGACGCTACATAATATTAGCCCACTGAATCAGTATCCTGGGCTTGAGTTCTGCATACCAATTGTGTGGGTATTTCAAGTCTGTACGTTCTCCCATATGTTTACATGGGTAGGAGCTGCAACAATAAGCTCTGGCCAACCAACAGCCTTGGACAGTACTGGATCAAGCAAGTCTGAAAATGTCATCTTGACCATGTCTACTTTGAGTTTGCGGGGTGGGTGGGCTCTATAAAAAAAAATAAACTGAACAAAACTGTAATTTATACAGCTAATTGTTGCATGTTGTTATATTTTCTAGAAGAACACCATGACAAAATAATCACACTGGTGTTGTATCCTTGAACTATTTCAGTAGCAGAAAGGACCGGTGATGGTCTCTACTAGTTATGTGTAAGTCCAGTGTGCAGTGGTTGCACCACGAAACAATGCTCTAAGTAGTTGCTGTAATGGCTCTAGCAGAGAGAAGCTCCAGGAAGTGTCCACTCTTTTGGGAAAAGGGGGCATAAATGCTGATATAGCAGTATGGGTTCTTGATTCATATAGCATATTGATGCTGTAATATTATACACAGAAAACACCTACAAAACTTAACCTTTTGCTGAAGAGCACTGGCACTTTTATTAACCTTGTGTTTTAACCACATGAAATAACTGCAAGATTAAATCGAACAAATTACCAATGCAGATTTCTTTTTTTAATAAAAAGGTATTCTTTTAATTGTTCCCTCAACCTTGGCTGTGCATGAAATACTAGTGAAAGACGAATGGCAGACAATTAAAAAAAATAAATAAATAAAAACACACACACACACATAACAGATGAGCCTAAATAATTTACCACAAGTGTCAGCATGGCAGTCATCATGTGATCTACTGCTGCTGTTCGGTTCTCTCAAGGGTTCCAGTTACAAACCAGAGATCTGAATTTCACACCTGCCATTTCTTGAGCTAATCAACACATCCCCAGACATTCATACTGACTTGATTTCACAGCATCAGCAGTCAGGGCAGTGTTCCACCAAACAAAACAAACATGCACACACTCACACACATATATGCCTGCAGCAGTGACTACACATGCTACTCTCCCTGAATGAAAACACAACAACTTGCAGGCAGTGGGATTTTACTGGTAATGACACTTTGCCTGAAACTATGGCATACAATATCCTATATCTTAAACCCTAACTTGCCATTGTGGCTTTATGACACTACTGCTATAAATCGTATTCCTTAACCTTGACATCTGCGGTTGCTCCTTTGTAACATCCTGAAGTATTTAGGTAGACCGGAGATAAACGGGATCATTGACTGAGCCTCGTCTATCTATTATGTACCCCTGCATCAGATGCACATTTTGGTATGACTTACAGTGCATCCGGAAAGTATTCACAGCACATCACTTTTTCTACATTTTGTTATGTTACAGCCTTATTCCAAAATGGATTCATTCATTTTTTTCCTCAGAATTCTACACACAACACCCCATAATGACAACATAAAAAAAGTTTGCTTGAGGTTTTTGAAAATTTATTAAAAATAAAAAAAACTGAGAAATCATATCTACATAAGTATTCACAGCCTTTGCCCAAAATTTCGATGCACCTTTGGCAGCAATTACAGCCTCAAGTCTTTTTGAATATCATGCCACAAGCTTGGCACACCTATCCTTGGTCAGTTTCACCCATTCCTCTTTGCAGCACCTCTCAAGCTCCATCAGGTTGGATGGGAAGCATCGGTGCACAGCCATTTTAAGATCTCTCCAGAGATGTTCAATCAGATTCAAGTCTGGGCTCTGGCTGGGCCACTCAAGGACGTTCACAGAGTTGTCCTGAAGCCACTCCTTCGATATCTTGACTGTGTGCTTAGGGTCGTTGTCCTGCTGAAAGATGAACCGTCGTCCCAGTCTGAGGTCAAGAGCGCTCTGGAGCAGGTTTTCATCCAGGATGTCTCTGTACATTGCTGCAGTCATCTTTCCCTTTATCCTGACTAGTCTCCCAGTTCCTGCCGCTGAAAAACATCCCAACAGCATGATGCTGCCACCGCAATGCTTCACTGTAGGGATGGTATTGGCCTGGTGATGAGCGGTGCCTGGTTTCCTCCAAACGTCACGCCTGGCATTCACACCAAAGAGTTCAATCTTTGTCTCATCCGTCCAGGGAATTTCGTTTCTCATGGTCTGAGAGTCCTTCAGGTGCCTTTCGGCAAACTCCAGGCAGGCTGCCATGTGCCTTTTACTAAGGAGTGGCTTCCGTCTGGCCACTCTACCATACAGGCCTGATTGGTGGATTGCTGCAGAGATGGTTGTCCTTCTGGAAGGTTCTCCTCTCTCCACAGAGGACCTCTGGAGCTCTGACAGAGTGACCATCGGGTTCTTGGTAACCTCCCTGACTAAGGCCCTTCTCCCCCGATCACTCAGTTTAGATGGCCAGCCGGCTCTAGGAAGAGTCCTGGTGGTTTCGAACTTCTTCCACTTACGGATGACAGAGGCCACTGTGCTCATTGGGACCTTCAAAGCAGCAGACATTTTTCTGTAACCTTCCCCAGATTTGTGCCTCAAGAAAATCCTGTCTCGGAGGTCTACAGACAATTCCTTTGACTTCATGCTTGGTTTGTGCTCTGACATGAACTGTCAACTGTGGGACCTTCTATAGACAGGTGTGTGCCTTTCCAAATCATGTCCAATCAACTGAATTTACCACAGGTGAACTCCAATTAAGCTGCAGAAACATCAAGGATGATCAGGGGAAACAGGATGCACCTGAGCTCAATTTGGAGCTTCATGGCAAAGGCTGTGAATACTTACGTACATGTGCTTTCTCAGTTTTTTTATTTTTAATAAATTTGCAAAAACCTCAAGTAAACTTTTTTCATGTTGTCACTATGGGGTGCTGTGTGTTGAATTCTGAGGAAAAAAATGAATTTAATCCATTTTGGAATAAGGCTGTAACATAACAAAATGTGGAAAAAGTGATGCGCTGTGAATACTTTCCGATTGCACTATCTATGTGCAGAGAGGGCTGTCATGACCCATTTGATCCTCTGGAGAAATGCCTTTACTCCTTTATTAATTAACAAAGTCCTCTTTGTTCTTTAACTGTTGAGATCAACTTCTTTTTTCCATTGCAGTCCTAAGTATTATTACTGTTAGCCATCTTGTGTCTCATTTTGGTAGCCACATCACCTTTGAGAGAATGAGACAAAGAGAACACAGCATTTGTATGTCAGTCACTAGTTCTAACACATGTCTGATGTAGACTACCTATTAGGCAGAGGTAGAATAAGTCGAGGAACTGAAGATGGCAAAGCTTTTATTTTTCCACCTGAAAAGTTGTACTTCCTCTCCTCATTCAGATATATCTAACTGCTATTGACTCCTAGAAACAGACAAGCTTGATAGTATACACCAGGATGAACTTCTAAATTATTTAAAAAAATAATAATAATAATTAAAATACAAAAAAAAATTGGTCTGTGCAGTACCAGGAGACTTTACAACATAACAAGGCAACATGAAGGAAAAATGAAAAAGGAAGGTGTAAATTATGGTGAGAGGAAGTAGGAGAGATAGAACTTTATCTGTGCCCAGGGGGAAATTTGGCTTTTTTTTTTAACAGAAGCTCAGTAGCTAGATACACATAAATATAAACCAGAATGACTAAAAAGGAAGAAGATTAAAAAGAAGAACAAAAAAAAAAAAAAAACTTGTAAATTGGCAATCACAGTTATGATGAGGTGTTATGCAGATATCAATATAAAGAAGCCCCAGTACTGTTGACACAATTCTGCTGAATAATCCTTCGACTGAAAGTACTCAGTGACATTACTCAGAGAGAGGATGTACAGAGTTGTCCATAACTGCACTCAGTTTTGTTTAACTTCTCTCTATTACTGCTATCACCAGGGGATCCAGAGTGCACCCCATAACTAAAACTGCACTTTTAATTACTCCGTTGACTCAGTGGGACTTTCTTGAAGTGGTGTTACCAGCTCAGCACACCACAGTGAAGAAGGGGGTCATCTAGAAAGCCAAGCTGTATTTCTTTTTCCAGTATTGCTGCCTTTGTATTACTGGATTTAGGCTGGAACAACCAAGACAAAAAACGAATGATTACATTGCTTTTTCAAGTTTTACTTCATATTGCAGGCTTTTACTGCTTACGTGTACACCAGTCCTTAACTATTTGTAATCACTCTAACAGAAAACTATTGTGATAAAGTTCAGTATCCACATCGAAGCACACTACTCTTTATCAAAGAAATGCAAAAAGCTGAAAGTGCCCATCAGTCCATAAAATATCAGGATCAAAAAACAGGCAGACAAATCTCAGGGCTGTGTTTTGTGCTCTTGTATTTTTAAAACTGTTCTGCTTTCAATTTTTTGCTGTTATTTTTGCCCCATTATTAAATGGGAAGGGAGTAGCGGCCCCTCTGCCATCCAATCCATTTGCCAACCAAACGATATTCAGTTTTTCAGTCAGTAACCATTAATTTTAAAATTGTAACATTATATCCATTCAATATGTGTTTTAAATGTACATTACAGGAACATTTATTTGGGTGTGCATGATGTGTTCACCTAATTAACATACTTACTTTAATATAATTTTGTTTGGACAAAATAAGAGTGGACTACAACTGCCAGTGATTTAACTCTCATATACTCAAGACAGAACGAAGACTCCAGCCTCACTTCCTCTACTGAAGACACCCGATCAGGCAGACATACACACATATACTCACACATTATAGATATCACATTTGGAAATAATAACTCAGGTACAGGAAATAAAGCAGAAAAAGGTACAGAAGTGTATATCCAGTCAACTTCACCTTCCTTTTTTGTTTATTTGTGTAATTAAATGAACGTAATGAAGAGATGACTGAATCACCAGACATGCTGAAATTCAACATTTGTTGTAATATCTCAGTGAACAATCAATCATTTTTAAAAAGCTTTCAAAAAAACTTTGAGGTAAAAATATGACATATTTTGGGACAGATGAAGTAAATCACTGGGAAGTGTTCATCAGTTAGGATTTAGCTGTGTTTGGTGCATTTTACCTCCTGCTGTTGGCTCATTGTTTGACACATAGTTGTTCATGTCTATGTCAGCAGCTCTGCAATACTGGACTGCGCATTGATGGTAACGCTGCTGGAAGCAATGATACCGGCCCTCTCTCGACTACGTGTAAGGTCATTCTCATTAGTCTCAACTGCAGTATTTTTGGTTTGTTCAAATTACTTATTCAAATCATTATTTTATTTACTTTTTGAAATGTCTGGTGTTGTTATCAGCACAATCGGGATCTTGTTTTTAATGTCCATCTATACGGGCATTTTCTCTTTCTATAGCATTAAAAAAAACAAACATCCAGGGGTGGGGGATGATTTGTCTCAAACCTATTTTTGTAAAATTTGATTTATTTGTATAGAATGTTATTAGATTTTAATAAAAAAATAAAAAACACAACATCAAACATACAATCTCATAAGAGTGACCTATTCTTATCATGTCAACCAGCCACGACTCCTATTTTCTTTAAATGCTTTTTAAAGTTATGCCTAAATTATACAAGTTTGTAATTAAGACAACCAAAGTGGAGCAGGGGTGTGAGCTGGATATTGTATTGTTGTGGGTGACTGTATAGCCGGTGAAAACGTGGACTTTCTATCCTAAGGGATTTTTTCTCTCACATACTGTATGCCCAGGTTCCTTTGCAAGCAGGGTCACAGAGTGTGCACATAAGTCACCCTGATGGCATATCCAGCCATTTATAATATAGTCATCTCTATTCAACTTCACAAATCTTTGACTTTGCCTGAAATATAATATCACTTACTGAAATGCTTATTGTGAAAAATGTCTTTTAAAATCAAGAGATGGGGTTGTTTTTTAATATTGTTGTTTCATAATAATCAAATATACTGTTCACCTCCGTTTATTATAGTTCTGTTGGTCACTGTGAATGTTTCTTGATTTTGTGGTTCACATAAAATTTTGCCCCGAAGATTTTTTTGCAGATACTCATGGCAGATACACTGGCCATCACAGAGTTGTAGAAGATGTGAAGGATGTCAACACTCACATTAAAAGAATGCAGCCCCTTAAGAATGGATCACACCACAAGAGAAAATGTCAGGGCAGTGAGATAGACTCAGAGGAAGATGAGCAAAAACCAGCCACATTCAGAAATATTAAAAATCTATTCTTATTTGATATATCTAACATATGAACGAATAAATGGAAAAGCATGTTAGGAAAATAAATATAGATATACATGTACAGAATATATTTATCCTTTTTCTTTCCTTAATCACATTTAGTACACTCATTGTTCCACACAACTTGCTATCTAGACTAGTCTGTAAATTATGGCTAAAAAAAAAAAAAAATGTACTTTATGACGGTTCCTTTCAATTGAAAACCCTTCAAGATGGTTCAAAGGACAGAAATGTGGATATTTGTAAACTCACCACAGAAAACTTAAATATCACACAAGTAATTTTGCCACTGTTAAAAATTATTGTTAAATCAGCAAAATCCTCGTCAGAATACAATACTGTAGATAAATTTGCAACTGGATCCACGTCTATGAAAAACATACATTTAAAACATTAACTACAGCTATAGAAAGATAGACTGCAGATGACAGCACAAAAAAATTAAGGGAACACTTAATCATCACAATCTAACAGCAAGTCAATTAGGCCTTCAGGGATATCAACTTGTCCAGTTAGGATGCATAAGTGATTGTGAATCATTTCGCCTGCTTTTATTCAAATGAAAGTGACAACAGGTGCACTGGACAACAGAGATGACAGCAAGACAACATCCAAAAAGGGAATGGTTTTACAGGTGATGTCACAGACAATTGCTCTCTCCTTTCCTTCCTGGCTGATTCTTCTCTAGTTTTGATAATGTACTTGTCACTACTGGTTTGATGAGGTGATACCTAGAGCCAATTCTGGTTGCACAGGTACTCCAGTTCCTCCAGGATGGTGCATCCATACATGCCATCGCAAGAAGCACAGTCTCAGGAGCACCGATACCTGGAGACGGGCGGTTACATGAGGAGGGCCAGACAGGTTTGTATAAGTGCACTGGCCCAGCTCCTTTGTGTGAGTAGGAACAGCAGGAGGACTGCCAGAGCCCTACAAAATGACCTCCACCTGCCTACTGGTGTGCATGTTTCTGACCAAACTGTCAGAAACAGAATCCAGGAGGGTGTCATGAGGGCCAAACGGCCTCTAGTGCAACCTGTGCTCAAAGCCCATCACCATGGAGCTTGACTGACATTCATCAGAGAATACTAAAATTGGCAGCTCGGCCACTGGAGCCCCATTCTCTTCACAGATGAGAGTAAGTTCACACTGAGACATGACAGAGTCTGGTGATGCCGTGGTGAATGTTATGCAGCCAGCAATGCCATCCAGCATGACCGGTTTGGCAGTAGGTCAGTGATGATGTGGGAAGGCATATCCTTGGAGGTTCGCACAGACCTCCACATTCTAGGCAACGGTACCCTGACTGCTGTTAGGTACCAGGATGAAATCCTCAGAGCCATTGTCAGACCTTATGCTGGTGCAGTGTCCTTGGGTTCCTCCTGGTGCAGGACAATGCCCAGCCTCATGTGGCCAGATTGTATGAGCAGTTCCTGGATGACGAAGACATTGCTGCCATTGCCTGGCTCGCACATTACCCAGCCCTGAATCCAATTAAGAAATTCTGTGACATGATGTATCGGTATATCTGATTACACCAAGCAGCGGCACTGACTGTCCAGGAGCTCAATGGTGTCCTGACCCAGGTCTGGGAGGATACTCCACAGCACACTAACCTCCTTCTCATTAGGAGCGTGCCCAGACATTGTCACACAAGTTGGATCAGCCTCGGATTTCGATTTTTGACTTTGATTTTCGGTGTGATGTTGAATCCAGTCTTCAAAAGGGTTGGTGATTCTGGTTTCCACTGACCGTTGTTGCATCATTTTGTTCTCAATGAATTACACAGTATTAGTAAATAAAGATTCTCTACTTGAATATTGTGTTCATCAAGATCCGACGTACGATTTAAGTGTTCCCTCAATTGTTTTTTGAGCAGTGTACTTGAAGATAGAGGTGATAGACATCATTAAGATAGTAAATCCTGACAATTGTGTCACACATCAATGATTTACATAGTAGCCATGCATCTTGTAAGGCTGTGACATTTACAGGAGACTACTGGACATCGCTGACCAACCAAAATCATCAGTTAAACATGCGATTAATTGAGACTAATAGAATGAAATTTCACAATTGACTGCAATTAAAAAATATAATCACTTGACAGCCTTAATATATATTCATATCCGTAAATACATATACACATATAATAAAAAACAAACATATAAAGCTTCACAAAAAGGATGGCAGAATGTACATACCCACATGCACACAAATACATTTCTTCCCCTATGTTTGCAGTTCAGTCCTATGTGGACCTTTTGCCATCCTTATCTAGGTTATTCAACATTTTATCAAAGCGACTTTGATATGTAATAGTGTACACTGAATAATAACATACACTGGATAAATAAGTTCGAAAATGGATGGGAGGAATAAAAGAAAAGCATTCCCATTCAGCAGAACTCCCCTCTTGTGGAGGTACCGTGACTACAAAGTTTGGATGCGCTCAAGATGACAGGTTTTTTACTTGCCTCTGAGTCAGTTTTGTAAATCAAATGGAAAAAAAAGAAAAAAAAAAAAACATAAAACAGATGAACGGATGGATATAGGAACGTTGCTATGTTAAGCTCAAAGAAAAATGCTAGTTCAACACAGCATTTCTAAAAGTGATTAGAGCTCTACTAGGATGCCACAGGCCGACGTATTTTTGCTTGCATTTGAGCAATTTTTGTTTATCAAATAAGAATACACAGAGGCAAGCTGTTGAGCTACCAGCTGGAAAATAAAAGGCAAAAGGTAATGCATTACAAGAGATGTGAAGGCTAAGCCGACATCTCTGGGTGGCATCAGGGAAGCAAGCTGAGCAAAACACATGCAGCCATCTGCTCTGCAGCTTAAGTACCTGCCAGTTAAAGCTGTCCACTCAAGTAAAGCTAGCAAGCGGACAACTGAAAAAAGAAAAAAAAAAAAGAAGTATCAAATTAGAGACCTGCATCTGTTTTTAATTAAACATAAAAACACTCATCTGAGAGGCAGGAGCACACGGACAAATTCAGCTTATTTAGCTGGTCTTTTGTAGCTCAAATAAGAGTAGAAAGAATGAAGAGCATCCAACTAAATCATCGGTTGCCAGACGGCAAGTAATACTACATGGAGAGGCAACTTTCAGCAGGTAAGAAATTAATAAAATTCAAAAGGCAAAAGTAAGAAAGTTTCCAATAAGAGTGAAGATCATTCAGTCCATCTTAAATATCTGGCCTGCTAGTGCCTCAGGAAAAGTAAAAAAAATGAGGAGCAGTGAAAGAACAGCATGGAGTTGTTTTCTTCTGTTTTTAGGTATTTAATTATCTCTACATAATTCAGGCTTAGAAACTAATGAGACATAACATATACAGTATTCAAATGAGCTGTCATTTTAGGTTTCAAAAAGGTTAACAAAAAATTCTGCGCCATTATTGAACTTCATATATAAACACATACAGTACCATCATCAAATTTGCTTAACCCAATTCAGTGTAGTACAACAGAGGCCTGTCCCAGCAACACTGGGTACAAGGTGGGTGCCAGTTCATCTCAAAGCCCACATGCACACCCAGGCCAATTAAGAATAGCCAATTAATCTAACCCATACCTCTTCAGAGAATTTGAAAAGGAAATCTAGAGTATCTGGTAGGGACTGTAGACTAATTTCTCACTCTTGTCTTCCAAAGTCCAGACGAAAAGACATGCAGCCTTTATTCACCTTGCTTTAATCATACCCAATACTTTCATCCACTTTCTGAATCTAATATATGTTTCATGGCAAAGTTATTAGTTTTATCCTCATAATGAATAAACCCTACTTATAAACTGCAATTATGGAATATTGGTTTTATTCAACAATATGAGCAGCATCCATATAAAAACATTAAATAGGCATTTTTAGAGACATCTTTCACATCACAACAATCCTTGAGGACATCACAAGAATTTAGGCTATGCATCTTTAGTGTTACCAGTACAGACATGTCACCTGCATGTACTCATGAAAATATTAAAAAATAAATAATTTTTTTACCAAAAAAAAAAAAAAAAAAAAAGAGAGGAAGATAAACAAAAGCAATGGATACTTTACTGATATAAATTAGACTTTCAACTGTAAATGCACCAAAGAATAAAAAAAGAAAAAAAAAATTTTTGAAATGGCTGCTACAACATTCACTCTCTCACATTCTATACCAAAATTTAAGGAGAGAAAAAAATATTTAAAACACTTAAATGCAAATAAAAATCCAAAAGTGTTAAATAGAAGGCAAGCTCTTTTGATTATTATGTTAAACACTTGCTGAGAATAAGAATAAGTCTCATAAACAATAAAAACTTGTCAAACAAAAGATGAATTCCAACGAAAATGCACTAATGGAATGCAAGGTTTGTCATTCTGTCACACGTGCTGTCAGTATGAAGTAGTATAAATGGTAATATGAAAACAGCAGGAGGTCCTTCAATAAAATAATGGAACACTTCTTTGAATATACACTCATCCATATACTATTCATTTATCACACGTTAACATCGATAATAATATACACTACTGGTCAAAAGTTTTAGAACACCTCAGTTTTATGTTTTTATGGAAATGCATGCAGTTTAATGTCTTAATGTTTTATGAAATCAAGCCATAGGACAAATGAACAATGGCAAATAAAAAAAATAAATAAATGAATTAAGGAATCATTAAGTGTACAAAATTTAGGATTTTGGATTCATCAAAGTAGTCACCTTTTGCTGATACAACAGCCAAACTGTGGCAACCCTTTTCATTCAGAAGGTCAGTCACTCTGTGCAAGTCACCAACTCTTCCTTAAGCAAAAGTACCCCAGACCATCACTCTTCCTCCTCCATGTCTGACAGTTGGTGTCACATGCTAAGGAACCATCCTTTCACCAACTTAACAGCGTACAAACACCCTGCGTGATGAACCGAAGATTTCAAATTTTGATTCATCGCTCCAGAAGACTGTCCACTTGTGACCCCTGTACAGAACAGCACTGGACCCTCTGCAGTTTGCGTACTAGGATCACATAAGAGCGGACAATTCTATCATCCTTCTGCAGAACAGAGCCTACTCCCATCTTGAGAATCTTGTTTTTTGACTTCACTAGTACACTTAACACCACACAGCACAAACTGCTGGAGAAAAAGCTCTGCTTAAATGTAGGTAATGGACTATCTAACTGGTAGACCACAGCTTATGCTGCTTAAAAACGGTATCAGACATGTAGCACAGGTGTTTTGCTGAGAACTGTACTAGCTTCCTTCTTGTTAGCTGGGTACACCTCAGACTTTAGATATTAAAATGAATCATGTTTTCTACAAACATTTTCTGATTACACAGCCATAGCTGGGTGTATCAGCTTTGGGCAGGAGAATGGATACAGGATACTAGGAAATCAATTCCCGGACGGGTTTATCCATTCTCGGGAATTCGGGAATCCCGCATGCATGTCATTCCCGGGAATCCCAGGCTCCAGGGGATGACACAGTGTACGGGCATCTCATACGTGAACGGTTTTAGAACGGCCGACACTTATTTTTAATAAAACTACTGCAATATGTTGACACCAATAAAAGACTAACCTTATCTACAAGCAGTTCATGCTGTCATACAAGTACATGCATCTAGTTCAGGGGTGCCCAATGCGTCGATCGCGATCTACCGGTAGATCCCGAAAGTAGTGCAGGTAAATTGCGTTGCATTCAACAAATTTTTTTTTTTTTTTAATGTTAGTCTATCATATATCCTCCCTATGGCATTTGCCACTTGATTGACATACAGGGCCGCCAGTCTGTGATCTCCTTTCTTCTAAGACACTGGTCATTCTGCATGCATGATCAAACGTGCAAGCTACTACAAAACTCCGGCTGTGATCTAGTTAGCCTTCCAATTTATATCGACTAACGAAGGGATTTAAAAAAAAACTGTTTGGGGAGGGTATGGGCTTTATGTGGAATTAGAGGATTTTTTTCTCTCACAATGTCACAATCGAAGTGTGTTTGTCTGATCTGTCAATCTATCATTGCTATTTCAAAAAAGGAAAATGTGGAAATGCACTTTCGAACTGTTCATTAAAACTACGAAACTTACTTCCTTCCGAAAAGCGATCTGAGAAAGAGAAAGGAGAGGAAACTAAAATCGCAGTTAAATCAGAGAGCCGTCATTTTTCACTTGGCTGAATTCAAAAGCTCCTTGACTGAATTATTCGGCTCTACTTATTTATGCGAGTCAGCCTTTTCCCATATGAAGATTATTAAATCCAAATACTGTAGTGACCATAAATGTATTGAATTGTTATTGTGCAATAAAGGTTATTCAGTTATGCAAGATACGACAACATATATTTTATGTATAAAGTATACTCAGTGTGTATACTGTATATATTGTGATAAAGGCACTATAGCGCGCCCGACCCGGCACAGACTGCCGCAGAGGCACGTGTAAAATTACACAGGCTTTTTTTATTTTCTCTTCAGCTGTGGGGCATGTGTCCCAGAGGCCCCACACATTCCCAAAGCACTTTAAACAGAGCACAAATAACCCTTCCTCTGGCACCACCACCCCTCCCAGGCAACCTCCTCCTCTTACTCCCGATTCTGGCCATTGAGTGGTGGAGGCTGGTCCGTTTTATAGGCCATCCCGGGTGGGGCTGATGACTCGTCCAGCTGGGTTCTTGAGACTTGCCGGCACCCACTAGCGGCCATCCCAGCTCCCAACCAGGCTGCGGAAGACTCCATCTCCCATGGAGCCAGGTGGGAGGCTGGGGAATCATCGTCGGCCCGGGAGGCTGCCACCAAGCGTCCCGGGGGAGTTATTGAGCTGTCCAAAGTTGCTCCCCCGGAACATACATAGCAGGGGCTTCCTGGACAGGCATGGAACCCAGCCATCACTATTATATATATATATATATATATATATATATATATATATATATATATATATATATATATATATATATATATATATATATTTGCTGTAATTAGAGTGTAGAAAGCATAACTTGTCCAGCAAGCGGTCATCCAGGCGAGAGCGTACTTCGTGCAGAGTACACCAGCCGCTGAGAAAGCACGCTTTGCCTCCACTGAAGTAGACAGCACAGTCATCAGATACAGATACACTTGTTCTAAACAATGCCCGCGCTTGCCGTTGCTCTGAAACACCGCCATTTCAGCTGTTACTGATGCATCCAGTTTCTTGTCATCATTCTGTGATGGAAAGTTTCTTGGCACAGATAATGCGGATGTAACAGACTGACACATTGCAATTTCAAGTTGCTGTTCAAAGCTGTTGTCTGACAGACGTCAATGAAGTCTTCAGTTTTCAACTATTACTCTGTTATTTCTTGATCGATTTTTACACTCTTGCACGCTATATATGCAAGCTTGGCCGTTTACAGTTTCCCGGGAATGCGGGATGAAAAATGTCCGGGAATCCCGGGTTCCCGTG
The DNA here is from genome assembly GCF_016835505.1 of Polypterus senegalus. NCBI lineage: Eukaryota > Metazoa > Chordata > Cladistia > Polypteriformes > Polypteridae > Polypterus > Polypterus senegalus. Next base: position 18,440,014 of record NC_053160.1, read on the forward strand.
ATGGACCTTTGTTGAACGGTACAAAAAGAAATAATTTTCAGCTCAACATCAATAAGGCAAAAGAGATCATTATTGATTCAAGCCCACTCTGCTCCCAGTTCTCATTAATAACAAAGATGTGTAGGTGGTGAGGACATATAAATTATCTTGGGGTTCATCTGAATCACAGCCTGGACTGAAGTACCAACATCAACGCTGTATCCTAGTAGGATCAGAGTCACCTCTGAGGAGACAGATGTCATTTGGTGTATGCAGTCCACTCTTGCAAGTTTTCTACCAGTCTATATTGACCTGCTCCATCTTCTATGTGGTAGATTTCTGGGGAAATGGAATTAGTGCAAGTGATTCCAGTAAAATAAACAAAGTGATTAAAAAGAGTGGTGCAGACCTGGGAGTCAGGCTGGAGTCACCGGAGGAAGTTGCAGAACACAGATTGTTCAGGAAGCTGCTTTCACCCTCTGTAAAAAGATCTTGGCTAAAAAGAGGAGCACCTTCAGAAACAGACTGAGATAAGTGCAGTGCTCCAAGGAGTGCTAAATGAGGTCACGCCTACCCTCAGCCATCAGGCTCTAACCAATCATCCCTTGGCCGAGGTAGCCTTGTTCTCTGGTTTCTGAAGGATGCCTGTCTAGCATACATCTTAATAGAAAATGATGCAAGGTACAACATACTGTGCGCCAATGACTGACATATTGTATAATGTTTGTAATTGTCTCCGATATTGCTATGTGCGATTTTAACCACTTTACAATAGTACCAGGAAGAACAAATTTTGTTAAAATCATTAAAGATATATATAATTTTTGTTACATTTATATACTGTATTTGTGCCTTTGTCTGGTAGTGGAACCCTTAAGTTTCCCCTAAGGATTAATAAAGTTTATACCTACCTATATGTCTATCTTAACATTAACAATTTTTATCAGCTACATCTTTATGATGCTCCTAGGAATTATTAGTAATGTTGTATATGAATAGGAGCTGCAGTGAGTACAGTGCTTGAAGACAATGCCTCACATCTCCAGATACTGGTTGCTGTGTGTCAACCTCCCCTACATCCCTGACACATGAATAAATGATTGCTGAATTCATACAATATGTTTTAACATTCCTCTCCTTCTAGTACAGGATTGCAGTGGGCCAGAGCTTATCCAGATACCAACAGGAACAAAGCAGGAATAACCTTTGGATAGGGTGCCAGTCCATCACATGCTACACCCACTCTAACGCCCATAATTACTTGCCATGTCCCCATCCAAGAGTTTTATAGGAATATTATCATGTGAAAAAACAAAATGTTTTGTTATATGTGCAATGGAAGCAATCTCTGTGAACTGTCAGAAATAGAAAGCTTATGATTCTTACTTATTTGAAACACTTGTTTATCGGTTTAATACATCTTATGACAAATTCTTATATGCTCAAAGAATGCCCAAACCAAAGATCGCATCAAAGTCTAGTCCCCCACCTCCTGCTCAGAAGACTGTTAGTATAATAAGACAAGCTCTTCACGAAGACTACATATTAAAGGAATACAAACAATCACGGCCATGATGTTTGAAAATAACAAGAATCATGGTCAGGCAGCCCCCACGCCCAGGGGGTTGTACCTTTTTATTGATAAATTTATAGCTTTGACCTACTTTGTGTCAATGCTTAATGGACTAAAAGTACACTGTAGTTTCACCATTTGGTTTTGGCTTTTTGCCTTTTCCATTTAATCATTTTGCTTTTGAAATGCTTGAAGTAATGAATCTTAGTGTACCTGGGTGGTCCAGATCTAATTATGCAATTATGAAAAGGCGAACACATCACACCCGCTGTTGGACTGACAACCGTCTCCCCGCCATTTTGGAATACAGGGCAGGTGCTACCATCTATCGGCAACAAAAATAATTTTTTGTGAATTCTCTATGTAATAAACTTAATAAGTTATGGCGTAATGAAAAGTGCATAATTAGATATGGACCACCCTATATTAAGAATGGTGACCCAAGATTAAAATGGCCGAAAATAACTATTTTTGAAAGAAAAAAAAAAAAAAAAAGACATCATAATTTTTACAAATTAACATTCATGTTCAATTTATGCTTTTATTTTTATTTGCAATTTGACTTTAAGGAACTGACCAGTTGTAAAATTGACATCATACTCTGCTTGATTCTTATGACAGTGCCTGTCACTATATTAATCTACTGTATATAACCAAGTATTAATTGGTTGATTGGCCATTACAGGCACGAATTTCATTCATCATTTGTTCCTGCCTTCAATCTGCCGCTGCAAGGGATGCCCTTGGCTGCCAATGACATTATAATGGAAAAAAAAACTGGTTCAGAGAATTGCAGGATATACATACTGCATAGAATTTAACTCTTTAATTTTAAACTATTTTGTAAAGATAAGCATTTTAAGTTGATGTATACCTATAAATACCTAATGAGATCAAGCATGGGCTGTGTGTGCAAGTGTGCCTCAAGGTGGGCCAAAATCCCATCACAGAGTGTCTCCTATCCTGTGCCCAAGGTGCTGGAATAAGTTTTCAACACCCCACCCGTGTGACTGTGAATTGATTAATCCAAGCGCAGAAAGTTGTTGGAAGGACAAATATGAAAATGTGGCAAACATTTTATTGGAGTTTATTGATTGAAAATGAGCTATAAAAATATATTACATTTCATTATTAATTCTGTCAAAGCAGGCTTTTTTTATTGTATGCAGAAGATAACCAGGAATGGTAGTCTTTACTGTGGGAGTAAAAAAAAAAAGTGTGAGTAGGCACTTCCTCCGAGCTGTGCCCATTTTAATGACAGGAGAAACTGGAGCACAGCAGTGACCTACTAATGGAAACAGATCACTGTTATCTTCCCTGGTACAGAAGCAGACAGTGTATTTTTCTAAACAAATATTTATCCATGTCAAAAATATGAAATACCTTCTGGAAGCCTCCAAGTACAAAAAACACTTGACAGAAAATGAATATTGCCTCAAAAAGCACTCTGATTTTATATCTGAAAACAGCAAATTGTACAAACAGACTGCTGGTATTAGGATTAAAAGAAAAATTAGAGAAAACTAAGACTGAAGGAAAGAAAATTACAAGAAAGCCTGTTATATTTTTATAATGGAAAAAAAAGTTACCTACTCAAAATGAGCACTGAGGGAATTATGACATGCTTCTTGTGACCTATTATTATTAAAATAATAATAATAATCTTGAGTAATCTCTCAAAAAAAAAAAAAGGACAGAGTTTTCCAGTTTTAACATCTGATATTCTATAAAAATTATCCTCACCCCTTTATAGTGCTTCACCGTGGCTGTGACTGCTCTTTTTATCTTTAACTGGGCCAGAAGTTCCATCTTTGTAGTAATTCTCCTATGTATTTAAGTGGGGTTGTTACTGTTTGTTATAATACAGTATTTATTGAGCTTTTGTAAAACCTAAATTTCCTTTTTTAGGACAAATAAAATCCAATCTACCTATCATGAGTTTTATTAACACTTGAACAAGAAAAGTACCGATAAGCTAAAATAAAATAACCGCATACAGCCTTTTCCCCGGCTTTCCAGTAGTATGTATTAACAATACACAAATGAAGTATATCTGTATTTATTAAAATTTTTAAAAAATAACAAAATGTAAAATATAAACTGAGATACAAATGTATCCTGTGCCAACTGCGATACTTTAATATCTTTAACACATATTCATATTCAAACTTTGGAAGCATCTGAAGGTTCTGAAGGAAATTAGCTTTTTGAAAGAGTCCAGACAGTGTCGTGTTACTCTGAATGTTGCTATTTAACACTGCAAGTACTTTCAGATCTTGTATTCCTCCATCAGGAACAAGTCTACTCAGATGTTTGGTGAGCTACTGATCTCATCAATAAAATGTGCAACCTTTTGACCAAAGAGAAAGAAGATTCTTTTTGTTTACAAATGCTGGGTGGTCCTCAGAGCTTCCATTTCAATTTTCTCATGAGACACATTTGAAGGCAAAATGTTAGATGTTCCGTATGTGCACACGCTAAGGTGGCAAGTAGAGAGCACACACAACGTGTCAAGTTGTGACAAACTGCTGGAGCATACCTTAACACTTGGTTGCAAGGTAGGACATGCAGTTCTGTTGCATAAACTAGCATCATCTTTAGTCTTTTCACATTTTGAATAAGCAAAAAGGTACTCTTGTACTGTCATGACTAATGAGTGCTTCAAAACTTTTCAGAATCCATCTTTATCTGAAAAAACCAACAAAAATATCCACACATAAAATACAGTACATCTGAGTAATTAGCAGAAGAGTACAATGATAGGCAATGATGGAGAACAACATTTTCATGCAGACCAAAATAAGCTTACTGCTAAAGCTATTGTCATGGCAAGATGAAAACTAGCAAACTAAGACAGCTGGCTGATAGTTGATACACTCAGCAAAGGTAAAAGGCAGGCCACAGAATAGCTACACTGCTCGTTACAAAAACATGGGAGCTGCAGTAAATGTATGGATTTTAAAAGCAAAAGCACAAATTATAAGATGGTACTGTACCAGGCTTTGCAGAAGATGTAAATCAGCCTGAATTGTAATAAAGCTCCATATACACATGGGGTGGTGGTGGGGAGAAATGTAAAATATAAATCGTCATAGAATGCTTCATTCACTACTTCCATGTAAATTACACTTTAGTGATACCACAAAAAAAAAATATCACTCAATGGACCATTTTATAATACAACACATTGTACTATACAATAATATACAATCAAGTATCTTAACTTGTATAATATCTACTATGTACTGTACATAAATAACAGAATTGTAAAATGAGTAAGAAAATGAATCAAATGAACAACTTGAAAAAAAAAAACAAGCTGCACAGACAGATAGATTGGTACGGGGTGGCATAATTCCTCTCTCCACATCAGTCTTTACTTATTTAAGAGTGTGTGTGTGTGTGTGTGTGTGTGTGTGTGTGTGTGTATGTGTATGTGTGTGTGTCTGTTTTTCTTTCTCTTCTTCATTAAGCATAGGCTCTTATGTGCTGAACCTATCTTCATTTGTGTTTGTGTGTGTGTACATGTATATTTACATAAATTATGTATTTCAAAAACTACTCATGCAAAAATTTTCAAGTCAATAGGCCAAGTCCTACGCATTACTAAATGGACAAGACAGCAAATATCCCAGTTAAAATAAACAATTTCTATGGTAGTTTAGTTATTGTTGGACATGTGTCAAGCAGTTTATAAATGATACAGGTATATGCACTGGACCAAAAAACAAAAATCGGCATGGCGCCTATAACAGCACAAACAAGATGCAACCCGTCTGAAGAAGACAGTTACATTTTTTCCTAGCATTATCAGTATTCAGGGAGGATATCTCAAAATTTTGCTTGTTCTACAATGTTCTATGATTGCTACTATAACAAAACAATTTTACAATGAATATCATCAGTTCATTGGAGCTCCTTACTCTTGAAAACACTACATGCTATTGCAATGAGTAAAACATTGGCTTTTGTTGGTCATTGCAAAACACAATTTTAGGGTGAAGTGCAGTCTTTTGAATTCAAATAGGTAATTAGTAGAAATAACTTCACCTGTATTGGATCCTGTAAAAGTGTTAGCATTGGTCATATTTGAAGGTAACACTCTGATCTATAACCTTGTACATTAACATAGTTTTGGAGTGTTTATAGAGTAAAACCAATACTGTATAAACTGAATCGTGGTTTCTTAGAACTTATTATGTACAGCACTGATGTTTACAGACTGAATTTACGTGTCCTGAATGTTTTAAGAATTGTACAGATCAGAACAGGTGAAAAGAAATAACACCGCAAACTATGGACAATGTCCACCTCCTCTATGTTCTGTCCATGGGGGTTGGGGGCTTTAGTAAACCGACCAATACATGCCATCGCTCCTCACTTGGGTGTACCCCATGGCTTAAAGTGGGCTAGCAAGCTGTACCTGCAGTTCTCCATTTCTAGTTTGCAAACTGAAACAAAGCAACACATCATGGTAAGACCCCCAAGGGGACAGCAGACATCTCCACAATACTGCATGTATACCATCAAACTGCCCAACCCCAAATTCTTATGTATAGTTTATGTATACTGTATAAGAGTCCTCAGCAATCCAATCCAGCTTAAATTTGCCTGTATTTTATATAAAAGCTGTGAGGAGTATGGTGCCAAAAGAATATTCAGTACTGGGTGTATCCAAGGAGTCCACTTGCTAACCACAACTTCTTTGATTTTCACCTAACTGTCCTTCTTCCACTTCAAATCACATTTTCCATGTAGCTTGGCACCTCATCTTGCTTTTTCACTCACCACCAGCCCCGTTTTTCTGCACGACTATAGCCACAGCTTTGTCAGTAGTGCTGTTCTGCTTTCAAACATTCATTTAAATGAACTGTGCACCCATTTTTCCACACAATCACAACTGAAGCAAAAATGACAGTCCCTAAGAATATCTCATACACTAAAGCTTTATTACTGACAAATACGGAGGAAAAAAAAAAATAAATGAAAATCACTTGTCAGCTAATTTTCTCTTTTCTGTAACGTCACCAATTTTCAATCAAATCCACAAAGGCATTTTTGAGATTTTTTGGATTATTTTTACCTCTAAATACTGACATATGGTTTCTATATCTATATCTATACACACACACACACATACATATAAATTACATATATATACACACACGATCCGGACACAGACAGGTAGACATCGTTTAAAGGACCACCACACATTTATTTACAATACCACTTACACAGTGAACAGCACACAACCCACTTTCACCCACAAAGTCCAGGCCTCACAATGCCTTTCCCTCTGTAGGTCCGCCTCCACTCATCTCCTCCAAGCTCTGTCTTTCTACGCTCCCAACTCCAGCCAATGAATAGAGGGAGGCGGCCCCTTTTAAGCTCACCTGGACGTGCTCCAGGTGCCTCCCGATTAGCTTCAGCCGGCCCTTCCTGGTGTGTGGCCAGGGCTCCACAGGCATTGAGGTGCCCCCTGGCGGGGACCACGGGCCCCTATAGGGTTGAGCTTCCAAGCTCTGTTCCCGTGGTCCTCAAAGCCACCAGGGCATTCGCCCCCTCATGGTCTGGAGGAGGTGTAAGCCCTCCTCCGGTCCTCCTGGGTGTCCCGGCTGGGTACCACCCCCAGCCCCTTGCTATATATTATATATATTCTTCTCAACCCTATTCAACCACACACACTGTCCAATCACCTCTCATTCAAGTGAATGCTTTTGTCAGACACACTTCCCATGCTTTCAGCTCTTATAAGTTTTTACGTTTTCCTCATTTTAAGTTGTTTTTGAAAAGTCCTCTGTTTCATCCTTTAAAAAAAACTTTTCTGGACAGTATTGTTAGACATACAATCTATTAGTTTCATTCATAATAGTCCATTTGTGGACAATAATTCTATACTGTACATTCTAGATGACAAGTCAATGACTAAGCGAAGAAGAAGAAAAGGCAGCACGTCAAAAAGAGGCCCAAAAGCATTGGAGAGAAAAGAATTCAAAAAAGTACAATAATAATCTAAGTGCAAATTCGGAAAATAAGGAAAGTAATAATCAGCTCGGACCAAGTGGAACTGAAAACCTAGCAGGTCCAAGCGGGGACGGAAATAAAAGACAGAGTAGAAGCCAAAGTAGAACATTGCAAAGAGGTTCAAAAACATTGGTGCATTAAAAATGCAGAGCAGGTTAAAGATAATAAAAGTAGTAAAATTCAAAAGGCATGAAAAAGATCACATTAGCGCTAACAAACGGAAATTATTACTCAGTGAAATAACGGAACAGCAAAAAGAGATAGAATATATGGACATTGATGATGTAGATCGTCTAATTTGTGTTGCCATCAGGTAAAAGTAGTGTTTCTTCCCAATGAAGAGGCGTGTATCCGTGAGAATTAAAATATTTGTTGTTTGGCGTATGTTTTTTACTAAAGTGTTACAGTAAAATGTAAGTTTAAAAAGTATTTGCATGTTAATTTCAAAGCCAAACGGAACGAAAACATAACTCAAAGAATACCTCTAAAGCATGATGAAACATAATTTTCTTCCAATTTATTACGTTTTACTATGGTTAATTACTTGCTGTAATGTAAATAGTTAGTTCTATTATGCATATGTAACAGTTCCCATGAAAATAACAATCACTTTAAATTGTTCATCCATTTACCATATTTTTTATATATTATAATAATAATAATAATAATAATAATAATAATAATAATAAATTATATATATGACGCTTTTCTATATACTTCTATATATACAACATGAATATGATATTTTTTCACATATGATTTTGTTTTTAAGTTAAGCGTAAAAAGTTGTGACTATATCAAAAACACACTTAAAGGAAAAAATATCCTACAGGACACAGACATAGAAAAGTTGTTAACTACAGCAGCGAAAAGATGGAATTTGCTTAACTTGTTAGGTACACACAAAGATACAAATTACAACATTTCAACATGCAATACAATACACTTGACAGCTTGCAGGGTTCGAAGCCAAAGTCTTAAGGAAAGGTAAGGCACATGTGAACATGTACTGGAGAGAGGAGGAGGAGGTTGGGAGTATGAATTGATACAGCGTGTTGTCGCTCCCGCCATAAGACGAACCACCTCAAGATCTCAAATTAGGACCTCAGCACAGCTGTGCAGTGGGCGACTCCTTAGCAGTGCACCACAATAGAGTGCCAGTTTTGCCACTAAACCCTGTATTTTCACTTTTTCCTTGCAAGTTGGAGAGAGTAGACAAGAAAATGGAAATACTGCTTCAGTATGTACACCACTGTCACTAATACAGTCATGTGACTGTCAACTGCAGGAGCAGCAAAACTTAAGGAGTCAATGGAACATTTTGTTTTCTTAGATGCATTGAAATGTATTTGATATTTTGGTAACAAGATTTACAGTGGTCTGAAGGCAGAGTAGTCCTACAACACGGACGTATGAGAGGTGTACTACACTGTAGATCCCCAAATGATCCCCCCATAAGCCATAGTGGTATCAAAAGCACAGAATTGCATTCACTTAGGCTATAACGGCCTATAGTTTGGATATTTTGTGTTAATTGCAAAAAAAGTAATTTGTAATGTAATTTGGTTTACATCAGAACATACAAAAATGTCCCATCTGCATAAAAAATGCCCACTGCAATGAAAAAAAAAAAGTGATAATTTGCATAATGGAATGCCTCTTTCCATGACAACAGGTTAATTAACATAACTCCTGTTTTCAGGAATACACAACGAGGGATGGGGGGCTTTACACCCTGCCCTCCCTGGCTAATCTCATTTCTGATTGACAAAATTAAAGACAGTTTAATCAAATCACCAACAGTATCTTCGTTTTTGTTCTGGTTTTTAAAGGGCTTTGGGCTATTTGAACCTCGGTGATCAGGCATCCCAGAGTTGTCCCCTAAAGGGCACAAGCTAATGAAGCATTTCAAAGCACTATGATTTCTTCCCAGCTTTGAAATTCAATAGCTACATTAATTAAAGCCTTCCAAGCCTGATCTAGAAGTCTCCTGGAAAATTTCAATATTCATATGTACCCCCTACCCCGTCTTTCACACTACAAAAGGTAACCCCAACCCCCTGAGACATCTGCATCTACAAAACAAATACCAGAGGTTTAAGAAGGAACAAAAAAAAAAAAAAAAAAGACATTTTTAGATACAATTAATTTTTGCACGCTCCTAATAAAACATTTGCTCGTTTCTTATTCAGTATTATGGGTCTATCGGATAAGGCAAGAGGCAGGTTTCATATAACGCACAAAATCAAAAGGTTAAAATATGCCAGAGCAGTATGGTGTAAAGGCTAAGGCACTGAACTTTAAACCACAATTATCACACCTGCTTCCAGTTCAGACCCTTAGCTGGTCACTTAACCAGCCCATGTTCCGACTGAAGAGAGAAAAACAATTCTAAATAGCTATCCTGTATCCTAATCTTGCAAGATGCCTTGGCTGGAGGCATGCGCTAAATAACAATAATAAGTAATGACTGTGTCCCAGTTTCATAAAATAGACATTAGAATGTCATTCATATTATTCTACTTCTTAACTACTCCAATATTTGATTTCATACACTTTATTAATATACAGTACTTTTTACATAAGAACAAAAATTATTCTCATGACTACATTAGAGAAGAAAAATGCATATAAATCGTAAACCAGGACATTATTGTGGTGCAGTATTGTGCACTGCTGCCTCAAATCTCATGTCAGGTCAGACATGAGACAGAGTCGGAGTAAAGCTCAGTGCAGTTTTATTGCCTGTCTGGTACTCTGTATGGCCAGGATGTCTTTAGGCCTCCCGTGAATAAGCATCTGACTTAACAAATTAAAGTTTGAACAATTCATCATTCAGAAAACGCTTTCTGATTTTAATTCACATTTTTAAGTAATTGTTTCACAGTTTAAGGGTCCTGTGCTTACACTGCAGTTTACAAGCTCTCCTCATGTCAATGTGTTTTGTAATCCAATATTACAAAAGAGCACATTAGCTTGACTGGTAGCTTTGAGTGAGAATCCTTGTCCAGAATTGATTCCACTTTTCTCTAACTTCCCCTAACCATGAAATAAAAAGCTGGGGAAAAAAAAATATTATATCTCGATGTGTAGATGGTTGGATAGTTGCCTCATTACAGCTTTCAAATTAAAAAAGTGGGTTGAAAATGATTTTAATACTTGCATTACAGTTCTACTCCTTATAAATTATACACACATAGAAATACCACATTCTTCACGGATTTGCAACCATTATTAACCTCAACCTTTCTCTGATTACTTTTCCATTTTTTCTGTGGTGGCATTTTGCACCACCTGATCAAAGCACCTGCAGCACCCTGTGATAGGGGAACATAAATAAGTGGGTGAAAACAACAAAGCTTAAAAAAAACAATAAAGGATCTACTTAAGTACATTTAGAATGCCCAATTGGGGCTGGAAAGTCTTCTGGCATTGGAACTCCTGCAGATCGTTCCCAACCAGCTTCGAGACCCCAGAGTTAAAAAAATAATAATAATAAATAAATAAATACTGTAAATAATAAATTCTGTCCTCCCTGGCCATCTGATCATAGCATCGGCCTTATCTTTAGAAACTTAAATACAAATCTAAACTCAGCAAAAAAAGAAACGTCCCTTTTTCAGGACTGTGTATTTCAACAATAATGTTTTAAAAATCCAAATAACTTTACAGATCTTCATTGTAAAGGGTTTAAACAATGTTTTCCATGCATGTTCAATTAACCATAATCAATGAATTAACATGCACCTGTGGAATTGTCGTTAAGACCTTAACAGCTTACAGAAAGTAGGCATTTAAGGTCACAGTTCTGAAAACGCAGGACACTAAAGAGACTTGTCTACCGACTGTGAAAAACACCCAAAGATGGATGCCCAGGGTCCCTGCTCATCTGCGTGAACGTGCATTAGGCATGCTGCAGGGAGGCATGAGGACTGCTGATGTGGCTAGGGCAATAAATTGCCAGGTCCGCACTGTGAGACGCCTAAGACAGCGCTACAGGGAGACAGGAAGGACAGCTGATCATCCTCGCAGTGGAAGACCACGTGTAACACCTGCACAGGATCGGTTCATCCGAATATCACACCTTGCGTGACAGGTACAGGATGGCCACAACAACTGCCCGAGTCACACCAGGAACACACAATCCCTCCATCAGTGCTCAGACTGTCCGCAATAGGCTGAGAGAGGCTGGACTGAGGGCTTGTAGGCCTGTTGTAAGGCAGGTCCTTACCAGACATCACCAGCAACAACGCTGCCTATGGGCACAAACCCACCTTCGCTGGACCAGACAGGAGTGGCAAAAAGTGCTCTTCACTGATGAGTCACGGTTTTGTCTCACCAGGGGTGATGGACGGATTCGTGTTTATCGTCGAAGGAATGAGCGTTACACCGAGGCCTGTACCCTGGAGCGGGATCGATTTGGATCGATGGCTAGTGCCATTCCCCCCAGAAATGTCCAGAAACTTGCAGGTGCCTTGGTGGAAGAGTGGGGTAACATCTCACAGCAAGAACTGACAAATCTGGTCCAATGTCTGAATTTTAGGGAAACAAAAAATTGTAATTCGATTTTTCAGCATGATGATCTAAAAAAATTGTATTTCACATTCATGCGAAATGAGCTTGGAGGACTACAGTGAACAGGGTGGATTAATTTGCACGTATAATACCAATAATTTTTAAAAATAATGTATATTAATCAATCCTGGTTTCATATTCCTTGATAACACCATACTGAAAAAAAAATAACAGAAAATTGAATTGACTGTGTGTGACTAAGGACGATTTTGCCATCTTACTGTACTCCGAAGCTGTGATGTCATGTAAATTTTCATGTTATAACAAGCTCCATCTTGGATGTGTATAAATGGATACTTCACACTCTTCAAAAATAATGCACTTTCCAGGACTTTCAAACAGAGATTCAGTTTGAATAATCAGAAATACACTTGTCTGACTTTCTTTTGTCAAATTTTCTTATTTCTTTTACTAATGGTGTCTCACTTTTCTCTGCATTTAAGTTTCATCCAGCACCCGTACCACATACACAGAACAGGTCATCCACCTGAAGCTGAGCATGTTCAGGCCCAGCCAGTACTTGGATGGGAGACCAGGAAAAGCTTCAGTTGCTGGTAGAAGAGGTGTTGGCAAGGCCAGCAGGGGGCACTTACCCTGTGGTCTGTATGTGGATCCCAATGCCCCAGTGCAGTGACGGGGACACGGTGATGTAAAAATGGTGTCACCCTTTCGATAAGGTGTAAAACTGAGGCCTCGATTCTCATTGGTCATAAAAGATCCCTGGGCATCCTTCGTAAAGAGTAGGGTATATCCCAATGTCCTGGCTTAATTGCCCACCACGGTCTAGTGATTTCAGCCTCCTACTCATCCCCTGTCTCTAACAGGCTATCACTTTCTTCACCTCCCAACAGCTAATGTGCGGCGAGTGTACTGGTGCAAAATGGCTGCCGTCACATCATCTAGGAGGATGCTGCGCATTAGTAGTGGTTGAAGTGGCTCCCCATTCACTACAGAAAGCACTTTGTATACTGAGAAAAGCACTATATAAATGTAAAGAATTACAATAGTTTATTATTATCTTCATTTTTAACAGCCATCCATTTTCTGCAATCACTTACTCTATCCCAAAGTCATAAGAAGACATACCACACTGAACCAAAATCAGGCTCAAAGAAGTAGTAGCATTAGTATTATTGTGACATGTAGAAATCAAACATGGATGGAACGCCAGTCAAGACTCGACACCTTAAGCCATTTCCACATTACATGACTTCTAGATGTGGGGTATGTCAGATCTTCTGACTATAGTTGCAGATGGCGTAGCCAGACCATGTCAATTTACATGACTGGAGAAAAATCACTGGCCATGTCACTTTTAGTCACAGTCATGCTTGCCTGTTGTTGTGACAGCCAATAGCATGCTGCCTGATGGAACTCATTCTGTAGAAAAGATTTAACAGGTATGCCCATTTCAGCCGAAGTGTCAGTCCTTTTTTTCCACCCCTCCTTTTTCTTCCCATTCTGTCTTGATACATAAAACACAAGACATCAGACAGAAGACTCTTGAATTTTACAAACAGAACAAACACCCACTTCCTTATTCCTCATAACTGCATTACATGAAGTGTACTTGTGGAGGAGTATTCATTGGTTGTCAGCTCTCATGCAACACAGAGCCACTCCTATGACGAAAGGCAAAGATCAGACAGTCTGAGCAATTCATAAACTAGCGAGATGCTTTAAAAAAATGGCAATTTCACATAAAACTGGTTAGATTCAACTATTTTTTCCTCCAGACTTTAGATAAAATTACAGCTTCTTTTTTCATTTTCTAAGATTAGTTTAACGTTACTCGTTGTTTGTAAGCCACAACAGCACAGCTACAGCATTTAAACCCAAACTTTAAGAGGTTAGAGTACTTAAAAGTAGCCTGATGATTCACGCCGACTTGTATCTTGTAAGTTACGTGCATTCAATCAACACAGTAAATATTTTAGTCTAATCACAAATAAGAGCTACTGGAGTTGGAGGTGATAAAAATTAAGGAGACAGTCAAGTTGGAGTCAAAGGTTTTGTTTACCAACTCCACAGTCCTTTTAACTGGAGCCAACTGCCTCTTCCTCGCTAAGACTATGCAAGTGAAGGCTACGACTGAAAAAAGCTGGAAAAGTCGTCTAATGTGACATGGCCTTTAGATGTTCCCATTAACCCAGCAAGAATATCTATAAAATGAGGTGGTCAGTTTATGCCATCTCTATCTGTATATGACTGTCAGAAAGTGAGTGGCCTTGAAAAATAGAAAAGAAAAAAAAAAAAAAAAGTTACAGCTGTACAGGTCATTTAAAGATAAAGGCTGCTTAGTGGAAATTGCAGCATAAATTACAAGCAAACTTTATGACAAACTCCACAACTCTGTATCATCACCATCAACAATTAGCAGCAAGTCTGGAAAGTCCTTCTACAAAAAAGACACATAACACAACAGGCCAGAAATAAACATGTATTAGTAAAGCACAAATATAGACGGAAATGTATTTGTCTCCAGGGGTATTCAGCTTTTCACAGAAACCTTTCAATAAATTAAAACAGACAGACAGACAGACACATAAGCACACACACACAGGTCTGAACAAACACCAGAATGAATGTAAAGCACGAAAGAAAGCAAGAAAGAAAAGAGTCTGACTTGGCTGTCACAGTCACAGTAAGGCAATGTGCAGACATATTGCTGTGAGTATAAAGGAGCCCCAGTAGCATTTCCTGACACACTTCTGTTGAATAATTTGTTAGCTGAAAGTCCTCTACGTTAGTGTGTAACGGAGAGGATGTGCAACATTGTTCATAATGTCACAAAGTTTTGTTTTAATTCTCTCCCCTGTTACTCCCTCCAGTGGATTTACAGCATGTCCAGTAACTGAGCTTTAGTGTGTAACGGAGAGGATGTGCAACATTGTTCATAATGGGGAGTCCTCTATAGCGCATCTTCAACCCGAGCCTGGAACAGGGGAGAGTCCCGAGGCTTTGGAAAACATCTTGCATCACCCCAGTCCCAAAGGTATCACGTCCAAGTGAGCTGAAAGACGTCCGGCCTGTCACTCTGACGTCACATGTGATGAAGACCATGGAGCGGCTGCTGCTTCACCACATGAAGGCCACAGGTCTCCCACACCTTAGACCGTCTGTAGTTCGCATACCAGGAGAAAGTGGGAGCGGAGGATGCCATCATCTATATAATACACCGATCCCTCTCCCACTCGTACAGAGGCAGTGGTGCTGTAAGAATTATGTTTCTGGACTTCTCTAGCGCCTTCAGCGCCATTCAACCTCATCTCCTTAGGGACAAGCTGACAGAGATGGGAGTAGATTCACACCTGGCGGCTTGAATTGTGGACTCTCTTACAGACAGACCTCAGTATGTGCGTCTCAGGAACAGCAGGTCTGACATTGTGGTCAGCAACACAGGAGAGCCGCAGGGGACTGTACTTTCTCCGGTCCTGTTCAGCCAACATACGTCAGACTTCCAATATGAATTGGAGTCCTGCCACGTGCAAAAGTTCACTGACGACACTGCTATTGTGGGCCGCAACAGGAGTGGGCAGGAGGAGGAGTATAGGAACCTGGTCAAGGACTTTGTTAAATGGGGCAACTCAAACCACTTACACCTGAACACCAGCAAAGCCAAGGAGCTGGTGGTGGATTTTTGGAGACCCAGGCCCCACCTGGACTCCGTGATCATCAGAGGTGACTGTGTGCAAAGGATAAAGACCTATAAATACCTGGGAGTACAGCTGGATAATAAATTGGACTGGACTACCAACACTGATGTTCTGTTTAAGAAAGGACAGAGCCGACTGTACTTCCTTAGAAGGCTGGTGTCCTTCAACATCTGCAATAAGATGCTGCAGATGTTCTATCAGACGGTTGTGGCGAATGCCCTCTTCTACGCGGTGATGTGCTGGGAAGGCAGCATAAGAGGGACGCCTCACGCCTGGACAAACTGGTGAGGAAGGCAGGCTCTATTGTAGGCATGGAGCTGGACAGTTTGACATCCGTGGCAGAGTGACGGGCGCTGAGCAGGCTCCTGTCAATCATGGAGAATCCACTGCATCCACTGAACAGTATCACCTCCAGACAGAGGAGCAGCTTCAGCGACAGACTGCTTTCACCGTCCTGCTCCACTGACGGACTGAGGAGACCCTACACTATGCAACTCTTCATTTCCACCCGGGGAGGTAAACGTTAACATTATGCAAAGTTATTGTCCGTTTTACCTGCATTTTTATCACTCTTTAATTTAATATTGTTTTGTATCAGTATGCTGCTGCTGGAGTATGTGAATTTCCCGTTGGGATTAATAAAGTATCTATCTATCTATTATGTCACAAAGTTTTGTTTTAAATTCTCTCCCCTGCTACGTCCTCCAGTGGATCTACAGTATGTCCAGTAACTGAGCTTGCCCTTTTAATTAGCATGTCGATTCGATGGGCCTCTCCTGAAGTGATGTTACCAGCCCAGCACAACACAACAGTACAGAAAGCTGCACTGGCCACCACAGAGTTGTAGCCTTCTAAGTAAAAACAGCCTGCAGTGCCCATTCTTATATATTAGTTCCAAGGCCTGTCCAACCCATTATTAATGTGGACCCCAGACCCCCAAGTATCTGTAGGAATGCACCAACTCCGCATCCACTCTTTGAATAGTGACCAGACACACAGGCTCTTTGGTGTGGTGAAAGTCAATAACCAGTTCCTTGGACTTGCTGATGTTAAGATGCAGATAACTCTCTTTGCACCAAAGAAACAAAGTTCTCTATGTAACTCCTCTCCAAATGTCTCATGTCCTTTATCAATACACCCCACAAGTACAGAATCATTTGAGAATTTCTGCAAGCAACATGATCTGGTGTAATATTTATACTCTGGGGTGTACAGACTGAAGAGACAAGGAGACAGCCCGGTTCCTTGTGAAATTCCAGTGTTGCTCACATCCATATCAGAAACAGTCCTCAAGTCTCACAAACTGCTGTCTGCCCAACAAACAGTCTGTTATCCATGCTGGCCAGTTATGTCTCCACTGTTGTCATCCTTTTATTATGTCAGGAAAGAAATCCTCCTCCATCCCAACTGGGATACCTGTCCATCATTCGTGACAATGACAAACATAAATAAAAAAAAAAATTCAACTGGCAACAGACTCGTGCTAGCCATGTTCACAGTTTGAAGCCAATGCTCTTTATCTGAAAGCATCTTCGTTCTCTTAATTTTTTAACTGAACAATTAAAGCATGGTAAGGCAAACAGTAGGGACGGTCAGTACAGTGATTGAATTTAAACCAGATGACTGATTTGATGCTGCTAACTGCATCAGGTATTGACTTCCGATAAGGTGGGGAAAGGAGAAAAAAAAAAAACACACACACACACCTTAAACTGCATCAAGAAAAGAAAAGAAAAGAAAAAAAAAAAAAAACAAACACACACAATGTGGCCTACTTGTTAAAAAATAAAATAAACCAGGGAATCCAGTTTATCTGTAGTAGAATCGAAGTCTCTCTAAAAACAACTGCTTCACTGAGAATGTGAAGCACAAATGGCACAAAAAGTAACATTTTTCTTTTTAGTAACAAGGAGGAATTCCCAACAGAGTATAATGGGTTTTTTTTTTTTTTTAATTCAGGAGATGCAAATAGGTTGCTCCATATTCCTATTACAAAATTGTTGAGGAAGTACTCAGAAAGTGGGGGTTGGGCATTGGCTGAAAGACGTATTCCAGCAAAGGAGCCGTTAAAAGAGGAACACCAACTTTCAGAAGCCACGTTTTTCATTTCACACTCAGCAATCGCCTATTTTCAGCAGCATCATGTGAACAGTAAAAAAAAACACCAACACTATGCCAGTCCATTACTGGGCATCGCACCCCTGTACCCACACTCTCTCCAACCAAGCTAATTTAAACTTGCCTGCATGTCTTTGGAACGTGGGAGGAAACTGAAATACCCAGAGAGACATAAACATCACACAGACAGTGGCATTCAGTGCCGAGTTTACTCATCGTCTCCCCTGTGCAAGGATTTTCTTTATGTAAATTTCAGTTTTCTCTCAAATTACATAGAGTTAATAATAACAAGTCCCAGTAATATGGAAGATTACTCATGTCAAAATGAAATGCAATCCAATATGTTAACTATGTTGCATTGTAATGCATATGCATGTGGTGCATTTAATTTTGGCACAGTTGTATCAGGTTAGAATTAAAAATACAGCTAAATGATCGATTGCTTTTGACTACAGCACATTATTTTCATGTTATTTTAAAATGCAATATAAAAAACGTATTGCATTTTAGTTCATGTTCATATATTGTGTGTTATTACTTAAAGCACAGCAAACATATTACATTTAACTTAGTGGATCTTCCAAACGTATTGCATTTCGATTCAAGATGTTGCAATAATCATGATAAAAAACTAAAGGTAATCAAATGATCAATCAGCGTCAAAAGGTGAGGTGAGAGATTAGAATCCTTATTTAAAAACTCCTCAGTTATAATAAAAAAGGGAAATTATTAATAATTCAACATTTTCAGACTCACATGAACTCTTTCAAGGTTGTAGGAGTCCAAAGAGCAATTTTATATACCACCATTACGAACGCGCAGCACTTCATGGAGCTTTAAATCATCATTGAAGGATCTACCATCAGGGCTTTCTGGGTGTGCACCCAGGGGACTGTGACAGCAAGGTGACTTTTCACCACTCACAACTCCCAGCCCTGAAACATGGCAAAATCATCAAGGATATCACAGCCCGCACATACCCAAGTGCTTGATAAGACAATCGGGCATCCATGCACCGAAATCAGCAAGGGTAAACCGTACCCCGGCCCTTTTCGCCATTTACGTCACTGCTGGATCTACTCTCCATTCATTAAGTCATCCGGAGCCAGAGGGTCCCTTAACCTGGCCATGGTTTTAAGGGACATAAAAATTTGAAACCCAATACCAGGGCATGAATTTTTGTTTTTTAATAAAAAGGGCCTTTCCCATATGTAACATTTATGTAACATTTTTAGGAGGGCATCTTTCTGAGCATAAGAGTGGATTTTGGCAGAGGTTTTAGAAAGTACAGCATACAATATGACCACCATGGACTACTAAATTAATCTCTCCATGTGCATGCACATGCTAATGAAGAAATACTGTCATGCTATCATCACTTCTTGGCTGGCTTCTTATAGTCTTCATATTGCTAGCTAGCCTTCCTGCTTCAAGCATCGATCAAGCTGACAAAGTGCCTTGAGGAAAGTATTTATCCCCTCTTGGTGTTTGTCTTCTTTTGTTACATTACAAACTAGAATTAAAATGCATTTCATTTGGAATGAATGTAACAGACTTAACAATATAGTCCAAATTGGTGAAGTGGAATGAATAAATATTATATATAAATAAAAACAAATAAAACTGAGTTGAATGAATATGAGTGACTATGTATTCATCTCCTTTGCTATTAAACCCCTAAATAAGATCTGGTTCAACCAATTAATTTCAGAAGTCTTATAATTAGTTGATTAGGGTTCACCAGTGTGAAATTAAAGTTTTACATGATAGTTGCATAAATAGACCTGTTCTACAAGGCTCCTGACTCTGCAACACCATTAAGCAAATAGTTGTAAGACAAAGTTGTGGAGAAGTATAGATCAGGGCTGGGTTATAAAATAAAAATATCCCAAACTCTGAATAGTGAAGCATGGTGGTGGCAGAAAGTTTTTCCATTAGCAGGGTGAGGAGAACTGGTCAGGAAAGAAAGAAATACAGGGCAATGCTTGAGGAAAACCTTTTTCGGTCTGCCAGAGACGGACACTGAGACACAGGTTCACTATCTAGCAGGAAAAAGATCCTGCTACACTGGAGTGGTTTAAAGGGAAACACTGAGATGTCTTGGAATGGCCTCGTCAAAGTCCAGATCTCAATCCAGTGCAAAATCTTTGTTACGATTTTATCACTGCTGTACACCAACACAACCCACCAAATTTGAAGGAGTCTGAGCAGATTTGCATTGAGGAATGGGCGGAAATCCCAGTGTCTAGATGTGTTATGGTTAAGTTAATAGACATATTCCCCAAGAGAGTTGCAGCAAAAAGGGGGCTCTACAATGTATTGCCTTTGGGGGGTGAATACCTAGGATTTCTCTTTTTTGTCTTAGTTATTGTTTATGTTACAATAAAACCAATGTCACCTTCAAATAAGTAGGTATGTTGCATAAATCAAATGGTGCTAACCCTCCACCCCCACCCCAAAAATACATTTCAGTTCCAGGCTGTAATGTGACAAACACCAAGGAGGATGAATACTTTCTTCTGGTTCAACTACACTGGCTGAACAAGCGTGATCTGATTATTTTCCAAACTCTCCATCGACCTTCTAATTATGTTAATTTCAACACTACAGATTAGCTGTTCATTTCTTGTATCTTAACCTCCTGCAAAACAACAGAGCTCATCCTCCAATGGCCTTCAGAAAAATCCAAAAGACCAGTTCTGCAACTTTTTGCCGAGTGTTAATTCAGTTGTGTGGTTCCTGTTCTCAGGAACTCTCTCTGCATAGGACCCTTTGTAAAACACTATTGATGGACTCTTTCACATCTCACTTAAAGACTTCCTGCGACTTTCTTAGATTCCAATCAACTTCACTGTAAATGTTTCTTAATCCAACCTCCTGTAACAACTTTACTAATCCCACCATACTCTCTCTCAGGCTACCGATGTACTCTAATATTTTATTTTGGTTCATTCTTTACTTACAAGTACTTCAGCCTTTATTGTATGTACAGTAGATTCAGAAAGAAATCAGACCTCCACTTTGTGCACTCTTCATTGTGTTTAAGATTTTATTTTAAATGGATACATTTGCCATTCCCACCCCCGCCAATCCCAGCCAACACAGGGCGCAAGGCAGGAAACAAACCCCGGGCAGGTCGCCAGTCCACCACAGGACAGGACAGGGCACGCACACACACACACACACACACACACACACACACACTAGGGACAATTCAGAATCGCCAATGCACCTAACCTGCATGTCTTTGGACTGTGGGAGGAAACCGGATTACCCGGAGGAAACCCATACAGACATGGGGAGAACATGCAAACTCCATACAGGGAGGACCCGGGAAGCGATCCCTTGTCTCCTAACTACGAGGCAGCGGCGATACCACTGCGCCACTCTACTCAATAATCCATAATGACAAAATGAAAATGTTCTCAGAAAGGTTTACAAATTTATTAAAAATCAAAAGCTGATGTCTCTCATTCATATAAGCATTCAGACCCTTAATTCAGTTCTTTATGGAATTGTAGCTTTGAGTCATCTTCGGCAAGTCCCTACAAGCTTTGCACACCTAGATTTGGGTAGTTGATCTCATCCTTCTTGGAAGATCCTTTCCAGCCCCATTAGATTAGATAGGACATATCTGTAAACTGCCATCTGCATGTCTCTCCACACATTTTCTATGTGTCCTGAAGCCACTCCAGAGTTGCCTTGGCTGTATACTTTGGGTTATTGTGCTGAAGGATGAACAATTGCCATGAACAATTGCCACAGTCCAAGGTAGCATTTACTCAGAAGCAGGTTTTCATCAAAGATCTATCTGCATTTGATTGGATTCTTTCTTCCCTCAGTTCTGACCGGTCTCCTAGTCACTGCTACTGCTACTAGGAAACACAATCATAGCATGATACTGCACTACCGCACTGAACCGTGGGGAATGGTATTGGGCAGGTGATGAACAGTGCCTGGTCTTCGCCAGAGATAGTTCTTGGAGTTCTGGCCAGAGTGTTCAATTTTTGTCTTAAATCTTCAGTCTCAGCAGAGGACTTACGAGGCTCTGTCAGAGTGACCACTGGGCTCTTGGTCACCTCCCTGGTCAAGGATTTTCTTGCATGGCTACTCGTTTTGCCCAAATGAGAATTCCAGGAGAAGTCCTGGGGTGGTTATAAACATCTTCCATTTCACAATTATTGAGATCACAGTGGTCATGGGAACACTCAAAGCTTTGGAAATGGTTTTATCCCTTTAGCCTGATCTATGACTCACCACAGTTTGATCACTGAGGTTCTGCAGGGAGTTCCCCGGACTTCATGGCTCATTTATTGTCTTGGCATGCATTGCGAATCGAAGGACTTTGCATACAAAAGGTACACGTGTACCTTTCTAAACAGTGTCCAATCAATTCAGATTTCCACAGGTGGACTCCAATCAAGACACATCAAGGAGAATTAAAGCAAACAGGAGGCACCAGACCACAATTTGGTGTGCCACACCAAAGGTTGTGAATAGTTAATATAAATGAGAGATTTCATTTTAAAATTTGTAAGAAATTTGCAAAAGTTTTGGAAATCACATTTTCTCTTCGTCATCATAGGATATTGAGTGTAGATTGCCAAGTAAAAATGTCAAACTTATCCAATTAAAGTTACAACAAATAGTGAGCAGAAAGTGAAGGGTTTGGAATACTTTCTGAATACACTGCATAACTGGTTAAGTAAAGACTGAAGGGGCAGTTTCACTTTTCCCCCACATAGTACCAGTTATTTGCTCACTTGGGTGCCCTTTAACATTCAATTATCATTGAAGATTTAAAAAGTTCAGTGTCAAACTTTTGCAATAACGAAGAAATCAGTAAATAGGCAAATACTCTTTAACAGTGCTGTACATTATTGAAAGCTGTTGTACTTACTGTTATCAAATGAATTACAGTTTGCAAAGTAAAGAGCCTTGCAATGGTGTAGTTTATACTGTAAATAGTGACATAAAAGGTTAAGATTGATACTAAATTTACTGTTACTTTCTTTTCAGTAATAATATAATGCTTTACTACTACTACTACTACCAAAAATCAGAATTCAGACATTGCAGTATCAGTGCTACTGCCCACTTGAACCACTAAACCCAAAATATAAATTTTATTTACAACAATTCTTAAAGCTTGTTTTGTAACAAGACTTTACAAATCAAGCATGCAAGTTAGTTTGTCAGGTAACTGACCTTTGCTGCTGTGGGATTTTTCAAATTACTACATTCTGGAAACGTTAGCTATTTAATAAATACTTTATTAAAAATGATCTCTGTTGTTCAATCTATCATTTCAGAATGCCTGTAAGAACAGTCTTTGTTGTTTTGTTTTCAATGTGTCTCCCATAAGTAAGCGAATGTTTGTGGTTTCTAATTTTTATAGACTTGTACAGAATCAGAACAATTCTGGCATAACTCACTCTGTATACTTAAACTGACAGAAAATCTTTCACTCTCATACAGGTCTTCTGTGCTTTCACTGCTTTTAACACATTTATGTTTCAACAATGGACATTTCAGTGTATTCAAAACCAACCAGTGCCACAAACATAGTGCTTAATAATTACCTTTTTCACAATGAAGAAGCCAGTTTTTGAAAAGGCCTAACTAACTGCATGTAAATGACAGGCCGAGCTGCCACTAGCATATTGGATAAAGTATCACGACAACCTCATTGAAGTGACTTGTATTTATGTATGCTGCTGCCAGTTGCCTGGACACCTCCAAAGCAAGATGGCCTTTGCCCTGCTCTCAGTGTCTCTTCTGGTTATGCCCTGCCACCATCTTTATTCCTGTCCCAAAACCCTTCTCTCTTTTGATGCTAATGCACTTCTATTTAACTCTCAACTCTCTCATTTAGATCTCTAAGGAGGTGCCCAGCACCATCACAAGACACTGTAAGTTTTCCCATGGGCTGTACGCCTGTCCCGACTTCTGCCCCCCAAAAGTAATGCAGCTACATCAAATTGAAAAGTATCATTACAAAGGTCTGCCTTTGAGTTTCCATTTCAAAGGATTATCATGGGCTAAGCCACAAGAGCAACCAATCAATGTGGACATTTCAAAATAGCAACTTGTAAATTGCATTTTGGAATAAAACTAATGTACAAAGCACTTCATTTTATTACCAATATAGAACAGTACAAATACGGCACCTTGGTTTATGATTTGTCGCAGCTTATTCTTGCCACAACTATTGAAGCATTATGTGGTGGGTGAATGCAAATCGGTTTCCTACTGCCGTTATTTTTTTTTTGTTCTTGTTTTCATTTGCCAACAATCTATGGGTGCACAATTAATCATATATTATTAATTGCAATTATGATTAAAGCCACTGTGATATACTTATTATGAAAAGTGATGATTACGCATTCAATTTAGTTCTTCCCCTCTACCAGAGGTTGAGCATCCACCACTTACTGACAAATCTGAAAAGAAAGTAAGTGTTGTCACCAATCACAACTACATTTGCCAAGCTCAAGTACCTTAGAGAATCAAAGGGACTCACCACAAAAAGAGTGGATTTCTTTATGCTGTGTTTGTAGCATTCTCCACAAAAAAGAATACAACAAAAAGAGACAAGTAATATTGAAGCTCAATCATCACAGACTTTTTGGATGTTTTTAGAACCAAAATTAAAATAAATTGTCCATAACTTGGCTTTGTTTTCTTTTCAATAGGGATGACGTTGATCAAAAATGCAGACTGTGCAAAGACTTGGAACACTGCTCTCAAACATTTATACAACCATGTTAAATTCATCTACATAGCTTTCATTCACAAATACATACATACAAAATATTATTATATATACACACACACACACAGTCATGGCCGAAATTATCGCCACCCCTGAAATATACCCAGAAAATGCACCATTTCTCCCAGAAAATTGTTGCAATTACAAATGTTTTGGTATACACATGTTTATTTCCTTTATGTGCATTGGAACAACACAAAAAAGAGAAAAAAAGCCAATTCTGACATCATGTCACACAGAACTCCAAAAATGGGTCGGACAAAATTATTGCCACCTCTTCAAAACTGTGGGTAAATGGTTTTATTTCAAGCATATGATGCTCGTTTGAAATCACCTGTGGCAGGAAACAGATGCTGGCAATATAGCAGTCACAGCTGACGCCAGTTAAAATGGAGAAAAGTTGACTCAACCTTTCTGTTGTGTGTCTGAGTGTGCCAAACTAAAGCATGGAGAACAGAAAGAAGAGCAGAGAATTGTCTGAAGAATTGAGAACAAAAACTGTGGAAAAATATCAACAATCTGAAGGCTACAAGTCCATCTCCAGATATCTTAATGTTTCTTTGTCCACTGAGCGCAACATAATCAAGAAGTTCACAACACATGGCACTGTAGCTAATCTCTCAAGACGTGGACGGAAGAGAAAATTGATAAAAGACTCCAACGACGGATAGTCCGAATGGTGGACAAACAGCCCAAATCAACTTCAAAACATATTCAAGCTGTTCTGCAGACTCAGGATGCAGCAGTGTCAGCTCGAACTATCCGTCAACATCTGAACGAAATGAAACGCTATGGCAGTAGAGCCAGGAGGACCCCACTGCTGACACAGAAACATAAAAAAGCCAGACTGGAGCTTGCCAAAATGTACTTGAGGAAACCAAAATCTTACTGGGCGAACATCTTGTGGACAGATGAGACCAAGGTAGAGCTTTTTGGTAAAGCTCATCATTCTACTGTTTACAGAAAACGAAATGAGGCCTACAAAGAAAAGAACAACACAGTAACTACAGTCAAACATGGTGGAGGTTCTAAGATATTTTGGGGATGTTTTTCTGCCTCTGGCACTGGATGCCTGGACTGTGTGCAAGGCATCATGAAATCTGAAGACTACCAAAAGATATTGGGGTGCAATGTAGGGCCCAGTGTCAGAAAGCTGGGTCTGCGTCAGAGGTCATGGGTGTTCCAGCAGGAAAATGACCCCAAACATACCTCTAAAAGCACCCAGAAATGGTTGAAGACAAAGCGCTGGAGAGTTCTGAAGTGGCCAGGAATGAGTCCGGATCTAAATCCGAATGAACACTTACGGAGAGATCTCAAAATTGCTGCTGGGAGAAGGTGCCCTTCAAATCTGAGAGACCTTGAGCAGTTTGCAAAAGAAGAGTGGTTGGAAGTTCCAGTTGAGGGGCGTAACAAGCTTGTTGATGGTTATACGAAGCGCTTGATTTCAGTTAATTTTTCCAAAGGGCGTGCAACCAAATATTAAGTTGAGGGTGCCAATAATTTTGTCCAGCCCGGTTTTTGAGTTTTGTGTGAAATGTCAGATTCAGCTTTTTTTTTCTCTGTTCCAATGCACATAAAGGAAATAAACATGTGTATACCAAAACATTTGTAATTACAACAATTTTCTGGGAGAAATGGTGCATTTTCTGTGAAAATTCCAGGGGTGCCGATAATTTTGGCCATGAATATATATGTATGTGTGTGTTATATATATATATATATATATATATATATATATATATATATATATATATATATATATATATATATATATATATATATATATATATATATATATAAATAAATAAATAAATAAATAAATAAAACACAAGTTAAAGTTTAATTAGTTAATTATATTAATGAGGAACTAAGCAGATGCTTTCCTCAAGAACAGAGTTGCAACTGCTCAAAGACCAAAAGTAACACTGCCCACCTAGGGCTTGCAGGAGAATCAACAATTTTGTATGGTTATGGATAAAGGGACAAACGTCAGAACACCATTGCTATCAAGGACTTAACCAGACTCCAGTAGTTTGGTCATAGGCTGTACTTCGCGATTAAGGCCTTGTAATTTTTGCTAACTTTGCCATGATTTTCATTTGTATCCTTCATTTACATAATCTTAGCAAATCAAGAGTCAGTTGGCTTCGAACTTCCATGAAGGCCAGTCACATAGTCAGACATACCAAGCGACTCACTCCTACTCGTTCACAACTCACCCCGATGAAATCAAACAGGTTTGATTTTGCCTTTTGTCATATGGATGAGCTGTGTGTAAAACAGGAGGGCAAGTTTTATAATTTCAAACTGAAAGCCAAGCTTCAAGTACCAAGTAGGACTGTATAATAAGTTAAAAATGCTGAGAAATGTATAGTATGTAGTGCAAAGGGTCAACATTCAATCAACACCTCGACATCAGGGTGTTTTCAGCTGTTCATGACAAACATCATCATCATTTCTGAATCTTCTGATATCACAGAGGCAAGATGCATTTTTCAAACCCGCTTATCCAGAGGGTCACAGGGAAATGGGGACCTATCCCAGCAAGCATTGAGCACAAGAGAGGAGCAATCCCTGGACAGGGTGCCAGTCCATTGTAAGGTATTCTGTGAAATTTATTCAAACCCCATAACCCATCCATTAGCGGCAAAAGACAGATCAATGATAACCAAAACACACACACTGTAGTAGCTGCTTTTCAAAAGTTATGCCAGGCCAATGAGGGCCACTAAGCCTTGCCCACAGCTGCTCACAGCTCTGGGCTCAGTATCAACCGACACACTCATCTCCCGCATAACAAGAAGCCCACACAGCTATGAAAAAGAGAACAGAAGCTCCAAGCAAAAACATTAAATTGTGAATTTAGCGAGTAAACTTTCCGTGTAATGCTCTATGGCTCATCCTATTTAATTAAAATATCCACATTGAGTTTATACGCATTAGATCCCCACAGATGCTCCAGATGTAGTTGTTGCACCGTATACATATACTTTTGAGAGAAAACCATAAAAACAGGCAATTGCAACAAAATGGTACATGATGGGAAAATGTAAAGGTGATTTTTGTGATCAACAGACCAAAATCTATAAGATGCACCCAAAAGTGTTTAGTCCGGTGTTATAAAATGTACTTAATGGACCTAGTGCCTAAAGCTCAATTTTGGCACCCAGTGCCGATGTTACTTCTAAATGGTGCTATATCAACTAAAGACTGCTTGCTGCTGAAAAAACAGGCAGCTTTTCTAGGAAAAAGTATAACATTACATTATCAAACCCACTGAAATCAAATTCAGAGTCAAACCCTACTCTGAAAGCCATCAGGTAAAAAAGTGGCTGTGGAATATGGAGGAATGCAGAACCTGGGTGTAAAACTAACACAAACAACTACTAAGTGTGGGATACTGTATTGAACAGATTGTAAAAAATGGTTTACCAATTGATAATTCCTGAAGAGGACTTTATGATAATGTCTCATTGAAATAACTACTAATGGGCTACCTAAACATACTTTGTTAAAATGTTAGCTGGGAACAATGTTCGAAACAATTAACCTAAATACCAATAATGCTTTGCTAAAATTTCACTAAATGCACATGTGGCAGCATCTGTGAAAGCCTAGTAGGTACTGTGCATCCATTAGAAAATTCATCATTGAACATACGCAGTGCTGAATTTATGGTAATGTTCTAGATGAACCACACAAAAGAAAAAGAGTGAGTGTATAAGCAAGTAGATTTTACACTGTGTAAGTTTAAACAAGCAAACCTCATCCCTTCAGTCACATGAATTTGCACTCCCAGCAACAGCACAACTCTTCTCAGCCTTTGGAAAGCTCCCATGTGAAATGGAGTAGTGTTTCTATCCAGCTGCAACCGCTAGCCAAACTCTTTGCTGCCTTTTTATTTATTTTTTTATTTTTTAAATAGACAGACCACCCCCACTGTCCCCCTTCCCCATTCCAGGCTCTCCTGGGAAACGTGGCTGCCTACAGAGCCAGCCCGGAGCCTGCCAGAGAATGTGCTGTTACTGGCCCAAGAGGAAGACATGCCAGGCTACCTCAGCTACACTGCTCTGGCAACCGCAAACCCCATTACCCTCACCACCATCCATCGCCTTTACTTCACTTAAGTCTGACCAACAAACGCAGAAGATCCTGGTGCCAACCTGGCCAGATGTTTTACCTTTTTTGCTTTTTTCAATGTTACATAAGCAAAATACTTGCGTCTACAGCCAAGTTTGCCCAAAGAGGCAGTGCAGGCTTGCGGCATTCAGGCAGTTTAGACACAAAGAAAGCAAAGCAAAATCCTGGGGAGTAGCGGATTTGAACATATACTCTGCTCTATGTTCATTATACTCTTAACAGTAGGCCTGGTGCTCCCGACTTGGATCCCACATGACACGCTTGTGCACTCAGCCTTTAATTTAAATGTTTGGCCAATTTTAGATGAGGCCACCTCTTCAGACAGATCTGGGCAGGCTATGCTTGACAGTCTTGAAAAGTACAGCTAAGGTGTGAACACTATCTATATAAGAATGAATTTGTTCTTCTGAACGTGTTAATTAAAATTTTATGTCTCAAAAAGTAGCAGTAGAAAAGGGGGAACAATTAAGTGATCTTTTCATCTAAATGTTAGCTACATAATACAGTTAAATTTCAAATCCACAACTCCAATTCTGGGTAACAAGGTTCCAAAGCCTATTCCAGAAACATTGGTTACGAGACAGGAGACAGCTCTAAAATGCGAGACCATCCCTTCTCTCATTCATTTGCATAACTTAAGTTGATGTCACATTACACAACTTCTAGTCAGAGGGGATGTCAAAAGTGACAACTGCAATTGTTCTCGGCGTTCAAGTCATATTACATGACTAGAAATTGCAGGGTATGTCAAATTATACATCTCCAGATCGATTTTTCAGTACAGTTTCACAAGCTCACCCCATTTTCTGACAACCAATAATATGATTTCTGAGAGTGTGTTCAGCCAGAATCTCTGCCCTTTTCTCCCCCTTTCCCATTCCAGCATCAAACATAAAACACAGTCAGACAGATGCACCTCTCCTTTTTGCGTGAATCAAAAGACCTGTATTTATCATTCCTCTATGATGCATTGTATGGACTGCACTTGTGAATAAGCGCTCCTTGGTTGTCAGCTCACATGCACAGAGAGCACACGAATACAACTTAAAATGGCATCAGAAGATTTTGTCGGTGGTAATCACAAACTGGTTGAACTGAGTTGCTAATTATGTCACACTGCACAACTGTCAGTCACGGAGTGTGTTGCAGCTGTCTCCGATGTGTTAAGATTACATAAATGAAGCCTGTGACTGACAATTGGAAAACTCATGTATTGTGGCAGGTCCTTTAATAAAGCTCTCTCAAACCATACTAGTCCAATTCTAGGTTACAGGGTGCCAAAGCCTATTCAACAGTATTGGCAGCAAGGCAGAAGTCAGCCCTGAAAGCTAGATAGACGTAGGGATGTCACGATGCCAGAATTATTGTATTTAAAACCAACAAGAAATTTCATGATACTCAGTGCCTATTCGATACCATAGCAAAAACAGAAATCCCTGTATATTTATATGTATTATTATATACATACACACATCATTAGCAACAGCAGCATGAAAATAGTAGTTTACCAATCAAGTAGTTCCCCAGCAATCATTTAAGTAAACTGGTACTGGCACTCAAGAAGTATCAAATCACAATGAAAGATTTGAATTTAATGTATGACAGACGTATGAATTCTTCTAGTGTAGTGAGTAGGCAGTTACAATCTTTGGGGGAACTTCTGCACAGGGAATCAAAGAATCATATCATCATGGACGTCCCCATTTCTCTTACCTCATGCACATCTTCTCATCTTAATAAGAATGCAAACATTATGATGCTGCTACTATTAAATTAGTGAATTCCAAAATAATTCAGAATATTTATATTTAAACAAACTCTTTAAAGTGTTTTTTGCAACAACATGGTAGTCAGAGAATACCTCTGTTACGTTTTTTAGCATTTGGTATTGAAATATTTATTATTTGCTTTATTAACTGGTTGAAAAAAAAAAAAAAAAACTTACCAAAGAGTAAAATTTAACAGAGGAGTCAATTTGATTCAAATTTCAAATGTTACAGTGCAACATGTTGTTTAAAGTGTCCTTTTTTAACATTTGTCCCAACTCCAAGGCTTCCTGTGCGATTTCAGACTTGTCAGGTTCACACTAATCCGATATTCAAGAAATCTTCAAGAAAACAGCCTTTGTTCTTCTGTTTTTTGAGCATGTGCATACGAGTTATTAGACTTTGGTACCGCTTAGTCTGTGTACAAATCCAGAATTAGAAAATTAGAGAGTCAGCTATTGTGCAGTGCCCCGGAGCAAATTTCAGGTTAAGGGCCTTGCTGAAGGGCCCAACAGAGTGGGATTCCTTTGTAACATTACACTCATGAATATTGCTTTTCACTCCAAAACCAAGTATGTGTAGATCTGCTTTCAGTATACCATTTTGTCTATATTGCTATAACTGCATCTCTGCAATTATTTTTCCTTATTACTAGAGATGTGTTTTTATGCTTTGAAGCATCAAAACTCTAAAGTTGTTGTATAAACGATTTCGGGCAGTTCATTTAGTCACCGGTATAAATAAGCCAAATAGTCGCTTCATTTGAAAGTTGACTTAATGTTTACTTGCTCTAGCAGTTGTTAGTGCTACCAGTCCTCCTACATCCCACAGTCCTATATGTGTGAACCCAACACCATGGGGGGAAAAAAATGGATGGATAGATGCTAAGAGTGATGTTTGCAGAAGCGCAATCAAAGGAGGAATGAAAAGCCTCTGCTTATTTATTGGGACATCTACAAGTTAAAAAGTTACAATTTGCATCTAGTTGGTGACGTTACATACTTCCAAAGCACGCAGGAATCGGTTTTAGAGCAAACTCCGTAATGGGTGTTTCTGCACTTTTTTTTTGGTTAAAATGATAAGCCTGATTTCAACAATCACATACTGAAACACTCATTTCCAGACAGCACTTCTGCCATTTTTCTTTGATGTGTTATTGTAGTGCAGTAGCATTTTCAAACCTAGTTTTTACTCACACTTCCAAAGTAATACGTCTACATGCAATCACTTGTCAGTTTGGTACTTCATGTAAAATAAAAAGCTAGTACCATTACGTTATCTGCAATTTGGTATCAGGAGACTATCCAGATTAAAATTCATGCAAACATGGTAAATTATGGAGAATTATTTCTGATTAATAAATACACAAATACAAATTCTGTGAAATGTAACAAAATAAAACTTGTTGCTTATTTCTTTATGTATTGATGCAGTTACTTCTTCATTTATTTATTTCAATGATGCTGCTTGCACCATGAAATAAGCCCTGAAATTACAAATGGTCCCTTTCACTCATGTGGCTCATGCACGTATTAAAAATTGCATGTGTGGTATACAAGTGTAAGAAAAAGTGCAGAATTACCATTTGAAATGGCTACTTAATTAATTAATTTTATTTTAATTTTTTCCATTTTTATTACTATTTAATTTAATATTGTTTCTTTGTATCAGTATACTGCTGCTGGATTATGTGAATTTCCCCTTGGGATTAATAAAGTATCTATTTTAATTCAAGAATCTGAATTCATCAACTGAAGTCTGCATCTGAAGGGTCTGTTGTAAATCTTACACTTGTTGGCCAATGGTTTATGTTCTATCTAAAGACAATTTACCAAATAAAAAACAGTACTCGCTAGAAGCCATACTCTAAACTTTCACAAGTGGAAATGAGTTTTCATTTTAAGGCTCATTTCATACTGTGTGTGTTGTCAATGAAATTAATAAATGAAGAGCAACAAAAAACACACACACACCACCTTGAATTATTTATACTCCCATCTCATGGTGCTAATTAATGCCACATTTCACTGTACTTTTGTTCATTTACTTGCTGTGCTACCGAAGACCGAAGGTTGAAAGTCAAGTAGTCATCATAGGCCACAGTTTATTGAGCATTAAAATTTGCAGTGCACAATCTGTGAAATGTATTTTTAATGCATGTAGCAATAAAAATGTATTGCAATTGTCATTCCAACAGATGGTACATCACAAACATTTGTAATAATTTGTAGTAGATCTATCAGACATTTGACCTTTTATTAAGGTGGATTTTGTCCAAAATATTCCTCCATAAACAACAATATGCAAACAGGCAGGGAAAGTAGCTACTAGTTAGGGTCATTATACTACACTACTGTTTGTCCTCATTTCTTTTCAATGTGAGAAAATAAGTTTCCTGAAATCCAGTTCTCTGCGGTGTGCTAGCGCCCTGCCCGGGATTTGTTTCCTGCCTTGCGCCCTGTGTTGGCTGGGATTGGCTCCAGCAGACTACCCCCCGTGACCCTATATTTAAGATATAGCGCAGGGGTGGGCAACGTCGGTCCTGAAGAGCCGCAGTGGCTGCAGGTTTTTGTTCCAACCCAGTTTCTTAATGAGAAGTCAGTTATTGCCGATGAAGCACTCATTGTTCAAGTGACATTTTGATACTTCATTGTAGTGGTCTTGCTTGTTAAGGTTCCCCAACCTTAATTTCTTATTTCAATCTTAAACAGCTGCATTCAGCATTTTAATGGCTCCTTATTAGCAATAAGATGTAAATGACAAAGCAGCAAGCAGTTCTCCATCTTGCTTGTTTCCATTTACATCTGTGTGTGTTCATCATGCACTGTTTGATTTAATAAAACACGTAATACACTGAAAATGATCCTTTTTAGGCTTCAAATCATTTTTGGAGGATATAAGAACCTTACATTGCACCGGGCAACAAGCCGTCAAATTAAATAAGGTCTGAGATTGGTTTCTAATTAAGCAGTTGGGTTGGAACAAAAACCTGCAGCCACTGCGGCTCTTCAGGACCAACGTTGCCCACCCCTGATATAGCGGGTTGGATAATGGATGGATGGATGGATGGATGGATGGATGGATGGATGGATAATCCAGTTCTGGTTCTGCTAAAGGGAGCTCTACACAGCAATATGCTTGGAAATAATGAATGAGGAGATGAATAACAAGAACAATGAGACAATGAAGAATAGCTCCATGTTTTTAACCTAAAAGGTTTTGAAATACACAAATCAACCAGGCACATCCAGGTCTATGCAAGGCTGACACAAGAAGCTTGAGCTCTACTACCGTGCCCACACAACAGTGTTTGACTTCTGAATATTCTATTAAAGACCTAAGATAGATAGATAGAGAGATAAAGAGAGACACAGACAGACAGACATTTTTTGCTTCTGTAAAACTCAGTGGGTTTTGGTATAATTGCTGTGCTGGTTCATTGTCATAAACAGATCAGAGTTTGAAATGCTAAAAAATTACAATAACTGTCACAGCCTCACTGTACACAAACAACTAAGACAGGCCACCACCTGTGCACAGTGGCTGGTCAGGAAAAAGCCGCTTCTGTTGAAACTAGCCCTGTGGAGCAACGAGAGGGAACCACGAAAACAGGCAGGATCACAATTATAAACTGTGCTCATTGGCTTAGTGGAAAGAAAAGAGGAAATGTCCAGGTTCAACACCGTGCAGACATTTCGCCTGCTTGTGTGTCACATTAAAATATATATAAATTTACATACCACCACCACCCAGATCCTACACATCCATCTGTAAAACATCCACATCATGTACTCACTGCATTCAGAATAAGCACTACCCTTGAAAGGGAGATCTGCCGCATCATATACAAACACTGGCTCAAGGCCCATATCCGATGGTTTAAAAACAGTTCATCCCCAAGCAGTACATCTCATGAACAGAATCCAGACCATTCTGGCCAATACCAATTAACAACAAAAGTTGTAAAGTATCCCCCATGATGTAGATCCCTGGCATGACTGGGTACCTCATATTAACTTATTTGTAAAAGCCAAATGCAGAAGTATTGAGCCCACAATCATCCAACATCAATTATGGTGGCTTATCCAAGTAATGCAAATGCCTCAAAACCAACTGTCGTCCCAAGTACTGTACAGTCAATTATATCATGGCTACCACTCAGCATTTGGGAAGAAGAAACCATTTAAAAAGACCAGAGACAGGTTTCCTTGAAAAAGTTTGGAAAACAACCTGAAAGACCTATGAGTAGAACCTCACTATGGTTCGAACAAGTAGACTGGAGGAGAACAGGCCAGCCCGGAGATGAAAAAAGGAAAACAGAAGGAACAACCCCATGAAGACTGCCATCGACACTACAACCCACATTTGCCCCATCTGTAATAAAAATTTGTGGTTCCAGGATTGGACTATTTAGCCATCAGAGGACACACTGTTGAATAAGAGAAGGGGATAACATCATCAGATATCATGGATTGCAAAAGGAAAGAAAAGGAAGGACATGTAGCATTCATTTTCTCTAATCTCTGTTGGATACTACTCTAAAAGATTTTTCCCCTGTACCCTTATTTTCTTACAGGACAGTAGCAGAAGATAGCAATGCTGCCTCAAGAGCTGCCATGATTGTTGCCTTGCGCTTGGTTTTACCACAACAGGCTTCAGTACTCCACAACTTTCCACTGATAAAAGTGGAATCAGAAAATGTTAACTGTTACAATATTAAAGGAAATATGTACAAGACTACAAAAACAATAATAGTTCAAAAGTATTTGTTGCATAAGACAAACAAAGCTGGAGAATGGGTCATCCATTTTACAAACTTGCTTATTAGGTGAATTCACAAATAATGTAAAAAGCACCTACTGCAATAACCACATTTGTCTGTCTGCCCGCACAAAATAAGTTGGATCCAATGGGATTCCAATTATGTAGATTGTCATACTTGTTGTTTAAGGAAAATTTGTCACTAAAGGTCAATTTTCAATTTCTTATTTACAAATCACGAAAACAGAAAGATGCACACATTTTTGAAATTTCAAAATCTCCCACTGAAAAACACTGGTGAATTTGTGAACTCCTCTATTTTAAAACGGAGAAACATTCTGTGGGACTTCAACTATAAATAGGTTTAGTGTTTCAACTTTAACTTAAGAGTGTTTACATCAACTTGAGTATGTCTGTCTGTGTGTGTGTGTGTGTGTGTGTGTGTGTGTTTTGACAGCTAACATCTAAACAGGAACACGAACAAATGTAAGCAGGGTTAGATGGCGGAGTACTGCAATACAAAAAGGGTGCAATATTATTTTTTATTTATTCAGTTCACTAAAGTTAATATTCTCTATTTATTCATCACAATACAAGGCAAATACCATCTCTTACTGTATCATAATGCAGCAGTAGCTCTCATTATATGCCAACAATCTGGCTTCTGGCTTCTCCCATCCCCTTCTCGTCTCTGCAGCTGCACTGCATCTTGCATGAACCTCACCCACAGCAGCTCACTTTGCCTGCTCCTTG
The DNA here is from genome assembly GCF_016835505.1 of Polypterus senegalus. Taxonomy (NCBI): domain Eukaryota; kingdom Metazoa; phylum Chordata; class Cladistia; order Polypteriformes; family Polypteridae; genus Polypterus; species Polypterus senegalus. The sequence continues at coordinate 18,476,134 of NC_053160.1, forward strand.
AAAGTAAAACAGATGACATGGTGCTCATGTCCATAAAAGTAAAAAAATAAAAGCAACTTAACTTACTGTATGTAAAATTATATGAAAGACGGCTCAGTAAACACTTTGTCACTGTAGCATAAAGTGTCACCAAGTACCTCCATTACGTAAAAATGATTCTCACAGCTAAAGGGATATTATCTAAAAGATAATTTCTCTGAAAGCAATTAATCGTCAAATTAAAACAATGATCCACTAGTTATAATGTCTGGATGCAGCCAACAATTTTAATTTGAGACTTCATCACAGATTTTAAATCTCAATTAGGTTTAAAAAATTCAAAACTTCAACTAGCCACAGCCCCACCACATTCAACAAATAACAGCAGCACATGAATCTTTTCATCGCTTGAGTTGAAACTGGCTATCTATGAAAGCAACTGCAGGCACTTGATAATGTAATATTGTGTTAAAAACATGTTTTATGAACACTGGTAACCGTTGCAGTTATGTTCAGCTACAACTGTTAAAGTGTCACTCACTCACTCACCATTACAAAAATTTGCAATGAACAAAACTGTGATAGATACTTTAGTTACATCATCAAAGAGTTTATCTATCTAGATCTACAAAATGTAAAGTTGCTCCAATTTTCAAACCACCTCACCAAGCCTCTGAACTAATGCTGAACGATTAATTGAATATTTATGTAATTACGATAAGTCATTTCTGTAGTGAAAATATCACTGTATTAAATATATAACTGCAATTAAAATTAGGCAAGTAACTGAACTACAAATGAAAAGGCTAAGGATGGAGTCTCTGTCATGCTACCGACACTTCTAGCAAACAATTACATGATAATCGCAAGAGGCACAACAGCAGCTCAGCATCCGTCAACTCATTTATTGGAAAAGGCGGGGACAGCATGGTTATAGCCGACACCGAAACTTCTGTCTTAAAAGCAGAAGATTTGGTCCACATATGAGCGAGTAAATCTGTTGTATGGCAGTACTTTGTAAATTGTCTACCCATTTAAAGCCAAACTCAGGTATTTTGGAAATCATGTCGAGCGGAGTGGCTTCTTAGAGATGAAACACAACAAACCGGTTTCACCATTTGAAACACAATCATAAAGGGCAGTATGAATAGTGCTGTTCAGAAAAATGTGCAAGCAGCATGGCCAGGCTGAAGGCAAAATCTTAACCATCTCTAAAGCACTCATTGATTTTCAAACGTTTTGAATGCACATCACCATACAAGCTCAGGTCCCAATATCAAAAAGAAAAAAAACCAACACAGGCCATTACCCACTACCTGTGTAAAGACATGGTGCCGATAAATACTGTCCAAAAAAAGAGATTTTTGTGTACCTTATCAACAAACTTGATAAAAACTATACCAGATTCCATCCTGTATGTATTTTTCCCCAAGTCACCATCCTGGAGACATATGAGCAGTGCTGTAAACGGGTGTGGGAATAGCTGGAAGACGTCAAATTTTCCACATGCATTACCGATCTTTGGTCAAGAAGGGGCAACAGAGCCCAGCCGAACAATTCACTTCATCGACTGTGACTTTGAATTAAAGACTTGCCTTTTACAGACGTCCTAGCTTTGGCTAGCTGGTGTTCATGTGAAGATGTATTTTACTACCAACAATGCGAAAAATGATCATCCAAGTTACTGAAGTAATTGACTGCCCCAGACTTCTGTGTTTTGGACACAGTCTGCACTTTACCAATCGGTAAGTGTTCATTTTATTTCAGAAATGAATCTGGCTAGTGACACAGAGTAATGTGGAGTTAAAAAGCTTTGCCATTCTGTTATGCCTTACACTACTTATATTCACTGCATCTGGCAGACTCTTTTAGGGCGACTTAACATTGGTGCTATGTGAGTGCTATCTAGGAAAATGTTTCAAGTGTACTGGCAAACAAAAACCAGAGTTGCTAACAAACTGGATTCCTGAGCTAAGATGAGACATAAGCAGGTCCACCCCCCTCAACCCCCCTCACCTGAACTACACTACTGCCTGCCACCCCAAAGGTCTAGATTGTTGCTATATTTTTCTGAAATCAGACTTGATAATTTTATTTATGTAAAATGTGATGTTATAGGCAAAGGGCACAAGTAAGTCGACATTTCCTCTGTTTAAATATGTAGGCATCCCAGCATGCAGCATTTGGATCGGTAGAAACTAGAGCCAACACACAGCCTATATACATCAATGTTAATAAAACTAGCAAATGTTTTGGCTTTTGTAAATTTCACTTCAAATCAGGATTGGCTTGCAACTTCCTGCTTTTGACATTTTCAGAAAATGCTGTTCAATACGAGGGTCATCTTTATCATGTTGCAGGGATGTGCAAAAAAGCTGATGGGACTTTTATCCCACAAAAAGAAGGTGGCACTGAAGACAGCAGAGAGGAAATTAAAATTTACCTGAGCACGATTTGATTACAGAGTGCCCAACCAGATAGGAGATAAGGCAGAGAATGGTTGAGCACATCCAAGAGCAACAATGGCTCTGTCACAAGCCCCCTCTGATGACAGAAAGACATGGCACCTGGTTCAAACATGGCAGAACATAGAGGTCCTTGAGTCAGTGAATAAGGCACTGAAGTCACTTCAGGAATTTACAGATGCGCTGTGTGGAGAGGGCTACGTTTGTGTGCTTTATATGCAACCGGTACTTGAAAACACTTGCAACACAGGAGGAAGACAGTGATCTGACCAGCTCAATCAGAGTACGAGAGTACATGGAGAGAAAATACAAGGACCCCACAGCCCAATCTCTGCTGGAATTGCTATTTGCCTAGACCCACAATTCAAGACAATCTCACAGACACAAAAGTAATTTTGTTATTTGGAATGATTGATGGGAGAAGAGCTTCATACATAACTTAAATGTATTCAAAAATCAGGAGTGGTCTCCCCTAGACTTTGTATACTCGGATATGGGAATTGATATTTAAGGAGTAAACCGCAAGACAATGATTACATTTTAGTATTATGTTCATCAAAGAACCATCAACAACAAATCAAATTAATAAAATATTGAACAATTATAATAAATCTGTTCCTTTAAACCACAGTAAGGCATTGTGACCTCCGAATGAAAATGTCCAGCATCCAGTCATTTTTAGGTGTAGTTTGCACATTTCTCCCCATGTCTGCATGCGTCTCCTTTTCATGTACTTCAGGTTTCCTCCCAAATGTCAAAGACATGTGGTTAGTTTAAACAGAAACTCTAAAACACTAAAATATGTGCGAGTGTGGGTGTGTGCCTAAGCGTTCCCTACAATAGGTTGTGCTTGTTCCTGTCTTGTGACCAATGCTGTTAAGATAGGAACGGACACCCCGCCACCTTAAACAGAATTAAGAAGGCTAGGGGAGGAAAAAAAAAAAAAGAAATGAAAAATTGGATGAACCTTCAGAAATTATACACCATAGTAACTGGTATCTACCATTGCTTACCTATAGCACTGATTAATTCTGAGGTGATGATATAATTATTCAGGCTGCTGCGTCAAGTCACCAGAGTCTTGGTTTTAAATTTCAGCCCAATCAATGCCTGTGTGGTGTTTGCAAGTACTCCCCGTATTCCCAGTTTTTCCTCTGGATACCCCTGTTTCCTCACACTGGTTGGACCAACTGACAAATTTGTGAAACTTGTACGAGTTAAGTGTGGCTCTAATTCAGTGTGTCTTAGCGGGCATTAGCCTTGCTGAAATTGTGAAGGAAGTTTAACCGGCCATTGCCTCCAAGAACACAGCAAAGAGACAGTGGAGTGGCTTAAGAATGAAAGAGTCAATGACCTCAAAAGGTCCAGTCAAAGCTTATGAGTAAATCCAACTAGAAATATCTGGAATGTCTTAAAGAAACCCCCTCTATCAACAGTCCATTTACCAGCTGAGCTTGGACTGTTCTGTATGGAGGGGAAAAAAAAAAAAAGCCACGGAAAAGTGTTGCCAAATAACTTGGGTGCAGACCAGTCCAAAGGGAAATATGGCTGGAATTCTGGCAGAAACAGCATCCAAAAATCCTTATGAAGTATTCATTTTGTTGTTCTCTTTTTCTGTCAGATTTTCACAGAGAAATGGTATGCTAAAATGTGCATATAATGGTGAAAATCTAATGGAATTTGTGTTTAATACAAGCTGTGGTATAAAGTGTGACAATTTTAAAGGGGTGTTAGGGTATTTTGGTATGCCGTTTGTATCATTTGCTGAAAACTGTGGTTCTTGGCGAGCTAGAGCTAGGCTGAGATTTAACATGCTTCTAAAAGGAACTACCTAGGGAGAAAACCTAAAAATACATATAGAGAGAAAGTATACTTTTCTATCAATAGTGCAGTGAAATACATAGGTTCTAAATTGTATTTTTTTTTCTTATGGTATATATTTTAAGGCATAGCTGAGGGGAAAAAAAAAATTATATATATATAATATATATATATATTGTAATATAGAGACTATATATATATATATATATATATATATATATATATATATATATATATATATATATATATAAATAAAAGCAAGGAACAGGTTGAGATATGGGGGTGTGCCAAAACAGATAATTACATCATTTTTCCCTGATGCCAAAAAGTGATTTGGAATTTGATTCGAAATCAGACCATACCACCGTATTAGGAGCTCTTTTCTTTGTCAAGTCGGTCAAGGGCGCCGCTCTCGAGAACGAGGCACAAACCGGCGGTAGTACCCGCCAAACCGAAAAGGATTGGACTTGCCGCTTGGTTTGGACGGGCCAGGCCATTATGGCTTGCAACTTGGAACACTGTGGCCTCACAGTACCCCGCCCACTAGGTAGCCCAAATATTTGGCTTCCTCAACCCAAGTAACATTTCTTGGGGTTGATGCGAGCCCGCCTCTCCCAATGTCCGTAATACTGCTGTGACCTGCTGTATGTGCTCCTTCCAGGTGCTGGAATAGATGACAACGCCATCCAGATAGGCAGCACAGAACGAAGTTATGGGGCCGGAGCACTTTGTCCACCAGACGCTGAAAAGTCGCAGGCCCGTAACCCGAATGGAAGGACACGATACTGCCAGTGTCCGCTAGGAGTGCTAAACGCGTTTTTCCTTCGGACTCGCTAAAGGAACCTGCCAGTACCCCTTTGTCATGTCAAGTGTAGTCAAGAATTTGGCTGGTCCCAGTCTCTCGAGGAGGTCGCCCACGCGAGGCATGGGATAAGCATCAAATCGGAAACTTGGTTGAGCCGACGGAAGTCATTGCAAAACCTCCAACTGTGAAGATGAGTATATGTGGCTTTGACAGGCAAAAGCAAAAAAGGTCCCAACAAAACACATTTCATTTAAATAGTAATCATCATCATCAACTTGGAAAACACTGAATATTCAGATTTACTGCAAATGGTTGAATATATCTCCATAGGGCTAGATTAAATTCCCAATCAAGCCACTTTCAGTGTAGAATACATACTCATCGTGTCCACAATGCCCTCCAGTGGACCTTTTACTCACCCAAAGCACAAAACACAACACATCACATACAAAAGATGCTCAGTTTAGTTAAACGGATGGCTCTATAGGTTGTATGTGCCAGAATATACCCTACCGCAGACTGGGGTTCAGTTTAGAGCTGGTTCATATGTTACACCCATGTCATGGAAAAGGTGGGTTCAGAAATTAAATACCAGAAAAAAATTCTTAGAAACCAAATCCAAAATACTTCTAAGAAAAAAAAGGCAACATATTTGCATCATCTGAATAATTACATTCCAAATGCATTTTTCCAGGTACACATTTTTTTATTCCTATATACAAATACGGAATTTTGTTAAAAGAAACCTATGTAATTTTCCGCACCTCACATCCATAACTACCCCAGATGCAATAGTGGTTAGTCTTGATGCAGCATTTCAAGAATATATAAAAATATTTTAAAGAATGTACCCTTCAAAGATCTGAGGGAACGGCAGGATGGGGAATATTTCAATTAGCGTCACAGAAAAGAAATGGACCTTGGCCATACACCGAATACAATGTAGTTCTTTATGTGCCATGCATTCCATAATTAAACTAAAAATCTTTCATCAATCACATTTATCTTGTTTAAAAATATTCCTCAAAGCAAGATTTGATGTGCGAGCATTGCCAATTATTTCTAGCATCACTATTTGAATCAGCATATATTATTTCGGGAATACGCTAAATAACATTCTGGAGAAAAATTTTTACATACTTCTCAGATAGCCTTGCTGTTACAATCATTCCTAATCCATTAAAATATTTGGTGTATTCCTAGATTGCAGGGGGAGGAGAGTATATTTGGTGTATTCCCGGATGAGGAGGGAGAAAATGATTGCAGTAACATATTCCACACTGCAAACACACATTCCGTATGCTTAACTGAAGGAATTCCAACCCAACCTATATAACTCAATAGGAAGCAATATTCTGTATTATGGCAAATCAGCAAAAAAATTTCTTTTTGAGGAAAATGTCTAAAACTTTTCTTTTTCTTAAAAAACGTGGGAAGAATTAATTTCAGAACAAGCATGCTGGACCTGTAATTAACTCTCTTATACTATTAATTGTTCTATTACATTTAAAAAGGTTGAGTTCTTTTTCCCCCCCATTTGTGTATTATTTCTCTTTTTTTTTTTTTGGGTGGGAGTTGAATCTTGTTTTTTTTTTCCTCCAATGTATTTTTGATTTTCCCTTATTTTCAAGTATATCGCCGAATCTGTTATGTTACTATCCTGTGTTTGATTGTGTAGTATGCTGCTGTAACATTCAGCTTTTTGAAAATAAAAATTATATAGTAAATAGACATGATGGCTGAAGAATACTGTTTCAAAGTTCCAGTATAAAAAAAAAAAAAAATCACCTTTAATTGGATACTGTTTAAGAAAGCTTTTATTTGGCAACTTTTTCCATTAAATTCTATCACAAAGTGTAATTTACTTTAACTACAACCATATTTAAAGGAAAAGACAGAGACTTGAGAAGCAATCTAATAAAATGAATTAGATTGCGTATCCTTTCCTAATGTAACACACACACATGCGAAGTGACTGAAAATGGAGTCTAGTTTGCCCTGGAAGCCTGTCAGTCTGTACAGAGAGAATATGCAAATTTAGTTTAGATAACAAAGCCTAAAATGATCAAATTACTACAGCAAAATAATTCTAACTGATACCTTTAGTGCTTTGAAAATATCTTTAATGGTGCACTGTGGGCTTTGAATACACAATGGGAGGTCTGAAGCTTGAAAATACACCTTATACGAAGGACCTTAGACTCATAGTGGACTCATCACTATCTACTGAGAGTGCGTTGCTGCACCCCCTACATGACAAACCATCACAGGATCCCAAATTAGGACCCGAGCACTATCTATAGTATACAGTAATCAAGAAAGCAAATAGGATGTTATATATCTTGATGTGCTGAGTAAACGTCAAAGGAGACTATGCTTAAATTATATAACATCTCACCTGGAGTACTGTTTATATTTTCATTTAATATATTACCAAAAAAAGACATAGTGCCAGGCCGAGTACAGAAGGTATGAGTTATGAGGAGAGACTGAAGGAGTTGGATCTTTTCATCTTAAGCAAATGGAGATTAAGAGGTGGCATTATTAAAATTGTTTAAAACTATAAAGTATAGTTTATACCAAACCAAAGACAAGCAGACCTGGTAATTCTCAGTAAGTCAGATGTTGATGTAAGAATATAAGAACATCAAAAAATTGACAAATAAGAGGAAACCATTCGGTCCATCAAGCTTGTTCCTTTATCTAATAGCTAAGCTGTCCCAATACCTCATCCAGATACATACCACGGATGCATTTTGTGATGTTTTTTCCTGCTGGGTTAGGTTCTGGGGTTCCCATGATTGCATAAGAAATGAAGGTTTAGAAAATGTACAGACGTGATCTTCTTACTTAATATCGCATGTCTTTTTAGCACTGGCAGCAAAATTCTACTCCTTGAATTTACTAATCAACCACAACTGGACACTGAGATTTTCTAAAGTTTGGGAAAAAGGAGGTGAGCAGCACTCTTTGGGAGTTAGAGATCTCCCTGAACTATTTTGTTCTGTTCTGTAAACAACGGTGAGAAGTGTTTTTTGTTTTCTTCCTCACAAGTCAGAATCTGGCAGAGGTGTGCCAGGTCACACCTTTGTGCCCGAAAGCAATAGAGCTACAGCCTCTGCAGAGCCAAAAAGAGCACCAGACAACTAAAGGGTCAACACCCTAGAGAAATATTTTGGAAACCTAACCCTCTCCCCTCACCCACCACCTCATCACTATAACTTTCGTCAGCAGACAAGAGTCAAACTGCAAGGAAGGTTAATGACCCGAGGCAACTAGCAAAGCCACAAATTTGAGGAACCACTGGCAGTAAGTAAAGTGATACAGCGGACAACCAACTGGTGGGGGTGTGATACTTGGGGAGATTGCATGTTCTCCCTATATTTACATAGGTGACTAATTGTCAGGCTTACTGGCAGGGTGTGAGTTGACTTATAAATTGATCCTTGCTTTTCACATCTGCTGTGGCTGACTAAGGCTCTCTATTTCTAATACACAAGAAAAAAATAGAGGCATTGGGCAAAATATAGACTCACTAGCCAAACTACTAAGAACAACTGTACGCCCGTTTATCCATGCAATCAGCTAATCACATGGTAGCAGTGCACCTCAAAAAAAAAAAACTGCAGTTACAGGTCAGGAGCTTCAGTTAATGTTCACATCAAACACCAGAATAGGAATCAAATGTGGTCTTAGTGATTTCAATCATGGCATGACTACTGGTGCCAGCCAGGCTGGTTTAGGTATTTCTGCAACTGCTCATCTCCTGGGATTGTTACACAGAACAGTCTCTACAGTTTACTCAGAATAGTGCAAAATAATCAAAAGGCTTTCAGTGAGCAGTGGTTCTGCTGACAGAAATACCTTCTTGACAAGTCTCTTTACAACATTGATAAGCAAAAAGTTATCTTAGACTGCACAACATGATAAACCTTGAGGCAAATGGGGTACAACAGCAGAAGACCATGTCAGGTTCCACTCCAGTCAGCCAAGAACATAGTGCTAAGGCTGCATTGGGTACAAACAGGCTAACCAACACTGGACAGACAATGGCTTTAAAAGATAGGAATTAACTGGATAGAACCAACAAACTTTGTAGAGAAGAAATTTTATTATTTTTATAATGTTTGATGTGCTGCCCTTTGCGGTCACAATTGGCCCATCTTCGAATGGCTACTTCCTGCATGTCATTACACCATGTCACAAACAGATTTCATGAGCATGACAATGAATTCAGTGTTCTTCAATGGCCTTCCCAGTTACCGGATCTGAATCCAATATTATGCCTTTGGGATGTGACAGAACAGTAGAATTGCAGCATGATGTACAGCTGACAAATCCGAAGAAACTGCATGTTACGATCATGTCAATATGGCCCAGAACCTCAAAAAGAATGTTTTCAACATCTTGAGGAATCCATGCCAGGAAGACTTGAGGCTGTTTTGAGAGGAAAAGGAGGACCTACCGAGTACTAGAACAGTATTCCTAAGAATTTGCTCAGTAAGTGCATTTCTCATTTCAGATCTCCAATTACTTTTTGCATCAAAAGCTTCAGCAAAAGACTAAAATTCAAAAGACCTCTGTCTTTGGCACAAAACAAAGCTCCTGTGTAGAACAGTACCGATTGTGGGTTCAGTTACTCCATCAGAAAAGTATTTATAAAAAAAAAAAAAACTGGTCTGATAGAGCCCACACACACCCAGAATGTTTAATCAGGTAACTCAGAATGCAGTGTTTGGAAAATAAATGTTGTGGATGGCTCTCTTGACCCCAAGCACGTTATGAGACGTTTCATATGGAGATATACAACCGGTCTCGGTTTCAGACATTCCCCCAGTTAAAACTGTCTCTCCTCGTTTTACTAGCACTATGCACTCATAGCGAACGGCTTACCTGCTGTGGAGCGGTGATCGCCTCCGATTGAACGACCCTCAGCGCGGTTGGAGGCACCTGTCGAGTCGCACCCGGGACTGTGCTGCGGAAAGTGGCCGCCTCCGCCATGCGGTTGTTGGAAGGAAGTAGTGTTGCTTGTATTGCTGTTCATACCGTGTTGGAGAAATCCGGAGCGAGATCGGGACCGAGTTCTTGGGGGTTCCGGGAGAGGGGGATGCGAATGGTGGTAAGATGAGGAGGTGGTAGGAGGGGAATGGGAAGGAAGGGAGGAAGTAGACGCCGTCAGCAGTCTGCCTGCACCACTGCCACCGCCGCCGGTGGCCCCTGACCCCTCCGCCACCCCCGAGCTGAGCCTGCTCTGGACCAGACACCCCCCTCTCATCACAAGCATGGCTCGTCTTGGGAACGGCGTCGGAAACGGGGCGCAACCGCGAATAGAAGCAGGGCTCTTGTGTGGGCTGAGAAGTGGAGGCGATTGGCATTTCCTTTCCAGGGCTTTTATGGTGCCAGTTGTGTTCTTCTTTTTTTTTTTATAAAGGTTCCCGTACCAATGCGGGAATTGGTGGCTGCGACAAAAAGAAAATCAGTAACGCCACGGCAAAAGTTTAGTGTCGCACAGGACTTGTCAATAAAGTTATCCAAAACGACAAGAGGTCCCCTAGTGAGCAAAACCACCGATTCGTGCTGTTTACATCCAAACAACGGGGGCGTCAGACTGTAGAATCCAATAATGGGGGTGTCGCCTGGTGCTGGGTCCAAAGCAAGTGGCGAACCCCCTAAAAAATAAACTCCCGTGCACGATTTCCACCCCCTCCTTGAGAGTTCAATGAAGCGGCCACAACATGCCTCCTTAAATTGTAGGGAGGGGGCGCCTGGCTGCGTCTCTCTTACTTCCGTACAATCCCGGCCATCGCACTGGATTCGGGTTGCGCCGCTCAGTCTTCTGAGCCTCCTTGATTTTATCCGCACCCCGTCACCCAAATTAAAAAAGCAGAAAGTTTGGCGTCCCCGTTGCCTTCTCCTTAGGTTTCACTTTGATAAAAAGGGAGCTTCCTTCCCCCCGCAGCTGCTTCTTTAGCCAAGTCGTACTTCCCTCACAGAAGCCAAACAGCGCGTTGCAACGGATCCATGAGCGCGCCGTGTTCGCCTTCCAGTTTCTCGTCTACGAAAAGAAAACGGAGACCAGCGGAGACCGTCTTCTAAAAGTAAATCCCGTACGCAGACTCCGCTTCTGGAACTGCACAACACTGTTTTGATGGTCGCTCCGTATCTCCCTCCCTCTCTCGCTCCTTTTTAAAGCCCCAGCCAGCTGCTGATCCGCTCCACTTCGCTCGTCGTGCGACTGCGCCTGCCCTCTCACTGTTTGTCAGGCGCTCGGTGTCAGTGTGAAATGTGAATAGAGATCAATGGCACTGGGGCTCCACGGCAAGGCATGATTCATCAAACCACGAGTTCACTGACAGCGGGCACAGCTTCACAACGCGTATAGTGCAGCCAGTCCCACAGCTGTTGGCACCAAAGCGTGGGAAGGGATTGGGTACGGGCACGGGCGTCGGTCCGAGATCACAAGACTCTGAGAGGGTGTTGAGTAGCCACTTGTGCCTATCGGCAGCGCGGAGCTCGATTGAGCGGGATTGCCAAAGAGGTTTGACTGCCTGCGCACAGCCGGAGACAGAAAAGAGAGGCGGGGACGGAGTTGTGAATTATTTACAAACTTACAACTGGCAGAGCTGCTGCCTCGGATCGGTTTCTCCAACCCTAATACCTAAAACGGAGACGGCTTTATTCACTGCGATTACTCGTTTTTTTTCCCTGTTTCTTGAACGACTGTGTGGATTGGACATTCGCAGTAACCAGTAATACAGAACGAGCTTGGGACCCAAGTTGTCCTGTGCTGTGGGATACTGGATACTACTGGTTATACGTATAAGTCGGTTTATTAAGTTCTGTGAGACACAAGACCATGTCCTCATGGTGTTGCCGTTTCCAGTTTTGCTAGGAAAGTGAGTAAAGGGCTGCAATACAGAAAAAAATGGATACATATAGACAAAATAAAAAGTCTGAATTACGGTATACCGCCCTAATTCCGGGTGATAATGAGAAATGCAATGATTTACCTTATGAGGTAGAAGAACATAATAAACAAGAATATCTGTGTCAGATATATGAAATATTATATACTTTAATTTAAATGTTTAAAATTGAAATATTCTCGATTGTTATAAAATCTTGTCATTTGTCACCCTCTGATAGGGGTCCACAGAGGACTGGATCCTTAGTAAAGGTATATAAAAAAAAAATTATATTAATAATAATTGACCTTGAAATGGTCTAAAATGATATCCTGCATACTTATGTTTTGTAACTTGCAATTTTTTACTTTCTTGGAGTTGCTTGTAGAGGGCTAGGATCATCGGTAAACTATCAGATATCAATAATATTATCATTCTAGATGTGTTGCCTGGCTTCATCCTGAATGTATCAGAAGTACTATGTAACTAAGTACTTTTTAAACAACATTTATACTGTAGTTTGCTTCTTTTTTGGGGGGCAGGTTAAAGCCCTGTACCTCGTACTTCTAACCCTGAGGCTGTTGATTCAAATCCTGCTTCAGACACAGCTTGACCATGAGTCAGTTACTTCGCCTTCCTTTGCTCAAAATAAATGTAACCATTTGCATCTCAAATGTTGTTAGTCACCTTGAATAATTGTGTCAGTCAAATATTAATAATACTAGGCCAATGAAGCTGCTAACTCTTGAACATGACCCAGGACTCTAAAGACTTGGACCTTCATCCTTTTGCATAGCTATCAGGGGCGCCACACACCCCTTTCCAGCCACCCCATGCTCTCCCAATCTATCTACTTACTTCATAGGAAGAATCACCAGAGATACGAATGTCGCTGCCAAGGTAAGTAAACCTATCGACAAGGTCAACATTCTCTCCACAGACAGGCACACTGCGGATGGCTGTGTTCAAGAGGTCATTAAAGGCCTGGATCTTAAAGACCATACTGTAGATGGTGTGTCACTTGCTCACAGATTCCTGTAACAAACGTCTCCTTATCTACCCTCAGAGCTGTCCTTCTCAGTTCCCAGTACAGACCAGAGTTGCCATCAGGCCATGTTCCGCAACTCATCTCAATGATATTCAGGGTGCCCTGCGAGACAAAACACCTCCTTCTGAGAACACCGGGAACACTAACACAACCCTCAGTGACCTTCAAGGTTGTCTTGTCTGGTTAATTGCTGTTGGGTTTTGTAATATAGAAATTGTAACATCTTTCAGTTATATGAGGATCACCTTCGAGTGTCCCTATCCTTTACATTCTCTTTTTCTGGTCATTTTACACTGTGTATAATTAATATGTTCTGTTTGCCTTCTCTACCAGTGTTTACTTTTACAGGATGATAAATCTTTACTCAAGAACATCGGGGCAAGACAGAAACCAGCCATCTGAACCGGACATCTTGTCTATTACCAGGACTAGGGAAGTTTAGAGTTGCCAGTGCGCAGGACACAGAGGGGACATTTGGCCAAAATTTGTATGCTCCCCTTAAGGAACTCAAAATAAGGTTTCATTGTCTTTTCCACAGACAATCAATAAATAACCTTCTTAACCAATAACATTTACAAAGAATCTTTGTCAGTGACTTTTGAGGCATTCAACTACAAGAAGTGGTTATCACTCAAACCGTTGAACACTAACACACTTTCATAACTGGGCATTAGCATAACATGTACATCTTTATTATTATCAGAACCAACATATTCCATTTTCAGGAAACCATACCAGGGATATAATATTATCATCCCATCACACTCACACACACATCCACAATCACAAATTAATGCAACAGCACAGATCTTTGGGGTGTGCAATGAAAAACAAGGATCACTTACAGAAAACCCAGATGGACAAAAAGAAAAGCTCCAGATTGTTGTTGACTTAGGTCAGGGGTCCTCAATCCCAGTCCTGGAGAGCCGCAGTGGCTGCAGGTTTTTGTTCTGACCTGGTTGCTTAATTAGAAAGCAATTCTTGCCAATAAAGCACTAACAAGCTATGAAATTAAATTAACTCTGCTATGTCAGGTCATTCTCATATCCTAGATTTTCTTTCCCTTTCTATCATGCAAATGATTTGAAGGCTAAAATGGACGAGTAATTCTCAGTCCTTCACTTTTTTCTCTTCGTTTTTCTTCCAAGTATTTAATTAAATCCAATAGTGCAGATAAATACATACAGGTGTAAATGTAAATAGCTAAATGGAGAAATGCTGCTCTCTCTTGTCATTTGCATGTTATTGATAATAAGGAGCAATTAAAATAGCTGTTTAAGACAAAATTAAGCAATAAGGGCTCAAAGTCACTAAAGTGAAGCAGAAGTGTTACTTTAGCAATAAGTGCTTTTTATTAAGCAACTGGGTTGGAGCAAAAACCTGCAGCCACTGCGGCTCTCCAGGACCGTGATTGAGGACCCCTGGTTTAGGTGAACATCAACCCAGGTTCTTAACTACTATGAGTTACTGTGTCATCCAATAGCACAATGACTAATAAATTATATTCCAAATGTCTTTTTTCCTAACATTATCAGGTATGCATTGTTAGCTATTAGTATTATGGTAAGACAAGTGCAGGGAAAGAGTCCTGGTCTGTCTCAGTAATGTAGCAATGGTGGGCCAATGTGTCCCTCCCCTCCACCTTGCATGGAGGCTAGTAATGGAACATGACTGACATCCCATGAACACTTTTGATGTTGAAATGTTGTGTTTTTAACCTTATTTTGTTAACGTGAAGTTAACAGTTACCTATTTTTTTCCTGAATGTCAGCCCATTTCTCACTTACCTAGCAAAAATGGAAACACAAACACCATGAAGGTTTACTTTCTACCAAAGCTGGGACAAAATGGTGACAGCAGCATTAAAAAAAAAGAATACCATACCCAAAGCTGGAACTCATTGCAGCTGATAAAGGGCACACAATACGTGCCACATCTATCTTCCTATCTTCACTGAATCAGGGAGGATAATCAACCAGCTCAGCCCATGGAGGGCCACGGTGCGTATGGGTTTTGTTTCAACCAAGACTTGCTCCTTATTGGATCTCCCATCATAATTAAACAGGCTCTCCCTTACAGCATTAAACTTTTATTGAGCCATTACAGAATGACATAATAATATTGCTCTTTTATGAAAATATAAGTAAATGATTACATTTCTAGATCGTGAGATTTTCTCGTGTTATTTATCTTGAAATCACATTAACATTTAAGTAGTTAGGTTTAGAGTTTCATAGGATCACAACAGCAAAATTCCTTCTTGCGTGTATTAGCTATACTGCAACCCATCACCGTGACTTGTGAGTACGATCTTTTAATCCTAAAACCTTTGTCTTCTTCAATGGTTTCACAGATAGAATTGTTATTGCATTGGTCATGAAAATATTTGAGGGGCTAGTGTTAGCTTACTTGAAGGACATCACAGTTTCCCTGTTGGACCCCCTTCAGTTTGCCTACCAAGCATACTGGTCAATTGATGATGCAGGCAGTGTGGGGCTATACTACATCCTCAAAGATCTTGACATCCCAGGGATCTATGCAATCATTTTGTATGTGGATTTCAGCTCAACATTTAACACAAATATCTCGGAATTCCTCCACTCTAAGGTCACCCACCTTTCTGCCCCTGCCTGCACCACTCAGTGGGTTACCAATGTCCCGACAAGTAGAAAACAGCAGGTACACCTGGGGAAACTCATCTGTAACTTCTGTATAATCCGCACTGGTACCCTCCAAGGATGTGTGCTTTCCCCAGTGCTCTTCTCCTGCTATACTAATGACTGTACCTCTTAGGACCCCTCTGTCAAGCCTCTCAAATATGCAGATGACATTACCCTCATTGGACGTATCGGGAATGGTGACGAATCTACAGCAGCTGGCCCTTTGGTGTACTAAGAAGAATATGGAGCTAAAAAAGCTTAAAACTGTGGAAATGGCAGTAGACTTCAGGAGGAGCCCCCTCAATACTACCTACCTTCTCCATACTTAACAATAAGGTGTTAGTTGCGGAAACCTTCATATTTCTGGGCTCCATAATCACCTGAGACTTGACATGAAAGACCAACATAGACTCCATACTAAAAATGGAACAGCAGCAGATGAATTTATCTGATAGCTGAGGGAGTTCAATCTACCTCAAGAATTTCTCTTTTCAGCTCATCCATCACAGTGTGGTTTGGATCAGCAACTAAACAATACAAGAACAGGCTACAACAGTCACGTCTGCTAAGAAGGTTCTTGGTACCAATCTTCCCAACCTTACCGGACCTGTACTATTCCAGAGTCATGACGTGGGCAAGGAAAATCATCACTGACCCTTAACATTAACGCCAAAACCTTTTTGAACTTCTCCCATCTTCCAGACATTATAGACTAAACTATGCCAGAAAAATGAGATAAAAGAACAGGTTCTTTCTACAGGCCATCAAGCTCATGTATTCGGATTCTCTTGATCAGTATGGGAAATCCCACAAAATATCTTGCAGTATTCTTACATATAGTGTAGTTAATGTGTATATATTTCTGTATTTCCTGTACTGCCTTGCACTTTCTATATATACAATACATTTATGTTCTTTGTCTTGTATTTATTTCAGGTTTGTACTTATCAATTGTGTGTATATATGTCTGTCATGTGAATATTTGGAGAGTTGTAAAAAAACAGTCAAATTCCTTGTATGTGTGTATACTTATCCAATAAATGAGATTCCGATTCTGATTCTGCTTAAATGCAGAAATTCCAAAGAATGAATTGACTGGTCAGTTAGTCAGGGGGAGTGCAGGTAGTTGAGATGAAAAGGCAGTCTGGCTGGGAATGGAATAGGGCAGAGTTGGGCTGAAACAGGAGTGTAAGGACCTAGGGCAATGACTTATCCCATTGGTCTGGGAGGCACACAAAGGAAGCAGGACGTACATAGAGACACAGTAACAAAGAGTCCCCATCTCTCTCTTGGCTGTCATATTCAAACTGGGCCGTGTCGGACCATGTTAAACCAGAGGCCAATCAACATACAAAAATCCGCCTGGTAGCTTAAGCAAGATGATGTGATTATTACCCAGGTGATATTATTATTATTTTTCCTGACATTTCCACAGGGCCATCTTAACGTTGTGGAGCCGACCCAGACACTGACAGGCGGACATGTTGTTTCTCACCACCACACGTTTATTATTTACAATAGTTACACAAATATGGTCACTCAGACCCAGTTCATTAGTGCACAAACCCCAACTCTCAGTCCTGGCCACAAAATGCCTTTCTTCAGGCCGCCTCCACTCTCTCTTGCCTTGTCTGTCTTCCACCCGACTCTAGCCTCGAATGAAGGGAGACGGCCCCTTTTATCCATTCCCCGGATGAGCTCCAGGTGTTTCCGACACTCCCCCGTTGGCCACGCCCCAGCGTGGCGGAAGTGCCGGATGTTCTCCCGGCAGCTCTCCGGGTGTCCTTTTAAGTCTTCCCCCCAGCACTTCCTGGTGTGGCGGAAGTGCTGAGGTAACAGGTTCCCAAGGCATTGGGGCGCCTCCTGGTGGTGACCACGGGCCCCTATAGGGTGGGGCTTCCATGCCCTCAACCCGTGGCTCCCAAAGCAACCAGGAAGGCGGCCCCCACGTGATCCAGGGTGGGCACAGATCCACATCCGGTCCCTCATGGCGTCCCGGCTGGGTCGTGGCCCCTGGCATCCCTGAAAACGTATGGGCACTGGCTGTGGGGCCCCAAGCGTATAAGGGGCCACAGTGTTTCTGATGCCTATGTATGTTTCTGTTTTACTATCAAAATGGGGCCCCAGTGCACTACTTTGCCCTATGATGTTGGTAAGATGACCCTGCACATTTAGTTTATTTGAATGCAACTTTTAATTCAAGATCTGTAAAAAAAACTGAATGAAAAAGAAGAAAATGAAAAATAGACTCTTGTTTATAGAAATCTATGGAAAAAATACAAATGTTATCCTATGCTGGGATAGGCTCCAGCAGACCCGCACAACTCTTTTCAGGACTAAGAGGGCTAGAAAATGACTGACTAACATTAAATTTTCATTCTGATTTTAAAATGAGAGTAGGAAAATGCCAACTAATTGCATGATTAGTTTAATTACAAGTAGTATTTATTTTTAGGTGTTTTAAAAAGTTCTAAAGCTCTGGGACCTTTCCAAATGTTACTGCGGTAAAGTCAGTATACTCATTATTAATGTAGGTAAGGGGACTATTTTTGCTAGTTATTTTGCACTTTTTCTTTGGAATAGCTTTTTTTAATTTCTTACTCACCCACAGAAAAGCTTTTACATTCTAAAATAAAAAGACAATAATCATGTGAAGCGTTGGAGACCCAAATGGGAACACCTCTTTCAATTTCTCCACTAGTGTGTCTTCTTGACTTGAGTCCTTATAAGTGACAATATCTTTCCTGTTGTGGCTCTCATTTTAAGGTTGGCATCAGAAGATGTGGATTCGGAGGTGGGTCAGAGACGTCCTCATTGGTTGTCTATGCTCCTGGGGCCCCCAGACAACTGCCCAGCATGCCCATGCATAAAGACAGCCCTGGTGCTGAACTTCATCCCTGCCACTTCACACTCGGTCCAATGCGTATTGAAGTTCACATCCCAATGAAGCCAACAGGGCCATGCCATCTGCAGAAGGCAGACTAGACTACATTTTTCTTATTCTGCAATACCTTATTAGATAAATTGCCATCTTATTTACTCAGCTCCACTATTTTGCAAAGAATTGAGGACATCATTATCTTTCATTTGCTAATATTTTGCTAGTTAACATGAGCTCGCTACAATTTTGACTTTGTGAGATGATACAATTTGGTTGTGTGTCCCTCATGATTCAGAAAGAACAACAGATTATTAGAATCAGGGGTATTAAATCAGGCTGGCAATCCTGAGTGTCAGGAGCAAATGGAATGCCATTTGTGCCCAAAATTTAAAAAATCAGGAGTGCGCTCCCCTCGACTTTCTCATATACTGAGATAGAGGAAAAGGTCATCAGAACCACTTACAGTTGCTCAATATTTCTCAAATATCATATCTCTTTGTTTGTCATCATAACTAATTGATAATACTGATACACAATCATTTATCTCTATTTATAATCAAACTTTACATTAAAATGATATTTTCGCACTTAGTGAGGTCGAAAGCAGTGGTTGAATTTCTTCATGATTACATATGCATTACCTACGCACAGAGTAAAAAGAGTTATAGTCATCTAAAAACATAGAAAAATTGTTAGTATTATATAATATTTGTTGCAATTAATTTCTATAGGTAAAACTACACTTAGCTACATTTAATTATGATAATGATGGCAGAAATTAAAAAATATATAAAATTAAATGTATTACCAGGAACATGATGGGGACATAGCAGCTTATTGTTCCCATTAAATCTTTATATTTATATTGCATGTTCAATGTTTACACTGATGATATATAAATTAAAATAAAATTAATAATGGTTATTGAAAGAATATGCGTTATATTGAATACAGTTTTTAATATGTACACATTTATATTTCCATGGTACATAACATTTGGAAGGTTACTTAAATAAAATAATACTTCCGGTTGAGTAATTTTCTCAAATTTCATATCTGTATGATTCTTATCATTATAAATATCTATACCCCAGCTGAATATGGTGCAGAGTACACTCTTAAAAATAAAGGTGCCAAAGTGATTCTTCAGGGCAATGCCATAGGGGAACCATTTTTGGTTTCCATACAGCACATCTGCATGAAGGTTCCAGAAAGAATTTAGCTAGATCTGTAAAAGACTCCATACAGTAAGTAGAATAGATTGTAACAGATTTGTGAAATACCAATTGGTCATGATTTTAAAAGCGTTCTCACCGCATACAGTAACACAGGCTATGCTCAGGTTTTCTTAACCTGTCAGTTTCCTGTTAGATAGACTTCTGTACGTTACATATTTCAGTTTTTTATCCACACATTAGGGAGTTTATCAAAGCACAAAGCACTGGATGCAGGTTAATTTCATACCCAGGACGAAGCAATTACAGGGTAAGGGCCTTTTTCAAGGGTCCAACAAAGTACTGTCACTTCTTGCTTTTACAACCTTCCAATTGCCTGTGCAGATCCCTAGCCTCAGAGTCTCCACTCCGCAATAAGAACCAAAACACCTCAGAGCATTGCACTCTGCCTTTCATACATTAATTTCTCAGGGTTTTTTTCTGCACATTAGGAAGTTTATCAAAACTCAAAGAACCAACTTCATATGCAAAGAACCCTTCCCAGAATGAAATGGTGCTTTGTCGAGCAATCGTTCTATGAGGAACCACACAACCCAGTAAAGAACAATGAAGTGCCATTAAAGAACCAGCATTTTTAAGAGTGTAGAATGAATGATAGATAGATAGATAGATAGATAGATAGATAGATAGATAGATAGATAGATAGATAGATAGATAGTATAACAGATAGATAGATAGATAGATAGATAGATAGATAGATAGATAGATAGATAGATAGATAGATAGATAGATAGATAGATAGATAGATAGATAGATAGATAGTGTGCTTTGCAAACTTTGCTTCTTCAGCATTTTTTTACATGTTTCTATGGTGTACTGAAGAACAATTATAAACTAAAATTATATTATTGTATAAGTTTCAGTGTTGACCCTTCTTCTTCATAACTTTTGCAGTTCGCTCTGGCATACTGGGCCAAATCCTGACGGATGGTGATCCATTCTTGCCTTTTTAGTGATTGGAGTTGATCACAATTTGTGGGCTTATGTTTGTCCACCTGTTTTTTAAGAATTGACCACAGGTTCTTAATGGGATTACAATCTGGGGAGTTTCCTGGCCAAGGGTCCAAACTTTCAATGTTATGATCTCTGAGCCACTTCATTATCACTTTTGCCTCGTTACATGCTGCTCCATCATGCTGGAAAATACAGAGATCATCCAGGTGCAATGTTCTCAGTGCCAATTTCTTTGCATATGAGGCGATTTTGATGCAAACCGATGATGGCTACACACATTTCTTTGCAGGTAACCATTGCTAACACAAGAAGACAATGACACATCTGCACCTCTTTTATAGGAATCAGTCTTCCCTTCTAGTTGAATAGAGTGATTTCAGCTGTACTCGTTCACACTTTCACCTGTGCTGATGATACAGTAGAACCTTGGGTCACGAACGTCTCGGACCATGTACAAATCGGGTTACGACCAAAAAGTTTGCCAAACTTTTGCATCTGTTCACGACTACACACTTGGGTGACGAACAAGCCAGTTTCCATTTTTATTTGTACGCGTCGATGATTTCCGCACGTGGTTAGTCTCTCTCTGTACATTGTTCTCGGTCAGACGTATGTGCATTCACTGTGAACTCTTTGTGCTCTATTTCGTGTGCTTTTGCATTAATTTTGCAATTAACCATGGCCTCTAAGCAAGTGAGTAGTGGTAGTGTTGGTGAGAAGAAAGGTTCGAAGAAAATTGAAATCGAATTAAAGAAAGAAATTATTGAAAAGTATGAGCGTGGCATTCGTGTTACCGATCTTGTCGCTGAGTACAAGAAGTCAAAATCTACGATTTTGACTATTCTAAAGCAGAAAGAGGCCATTAAAGCAGCTGATGTTGCAAAAGGAGTTACAGTGTTAACCAAGCAGAGGCCTCAAGTGCTGGAAGAGGTGGAAAACTATTGCTAGTGTGGTTGAACGAGAAGCAACTTGCAGGGGATAGTGTAAGCGAGGCGATGTTATGCAAGAAAGCCAGAAAGATTCATGCCGATTTGCTGCAAGGTTAGTTTTCTTGGTTGTTTATGGTTGTTTTTGTATAAATTATGGATTTTTCAAATTTTCATTTTTTTCCCTGTGCTTTAAACTCATTAAAAAAAAGTGTTAACAGCAAGCGGTTCGTAAGGCTATAGCATGAACTCTTGCAATGTTAATTTTCTCTGTTGTTCAAGGTTTTCTCAGTGTTTTTATATTTAGTTTACTATTACACTGTGCATTCTATGGTATAATTAACTATTTTTGTGCTTAAAAATCTTTTAAAAAAATATATTTACATACAGTTCATACGGTCTGGAAGGGATTGATTGTATTTACATACAATCCTATGGGGGAAATTAGTTCGGGTCATGACCAAATCGGGTTGCGACCAGAGTTTTGGAACGAATTACGGTCATGACTTAAGGTTCCACTGTATGACTATACAGAAATGAAGTTTGCTGATCATTTTGTGCCAGGACCAAAATGCAGTGAAAATGGGTTTTTGTAATGAAGTTAACTTTATAAAGATTTGCAATGAACTAATATGCATCTGATCACTCTACACAATACTGTGATCCCTCACTATATCGCGCTTCGACTTTCGCAGCTTCACTCCATCGTGGATTTTAAATGTAAGCATATCTAAATATATATCACAGATTTTTCGCTGGTTCGCGGATTTCAGCGGACAATGGGTTTTTTTAATTTATGGTACATGCTTCCTCAGTTTGTTTTTTTCCCGAGTTGATTTCATACAAGGGACGCTATTGGCGGATGGCTGAGAAGCTACCCAATCAGAGCACATATTACATATTACATAAAACTCCTCAAGGATATACGATATGCTTCCCGTGCAGTGCTTCACACACTTAAAAGCTCTAGCAGCACGTATTGATTTTTGATTGTTTGCTTTTCTCTGTCTCTCTCATTCTCTCTGACATTCTCTGCTTCTGACAAAGGGGTGTGAGCAGAGGGGCTGTTTGCACAGAGGCTGTTTGCTTAGAAGATACGGACACTCCTGTAAAAAATGCTGAAAGACTACCTTCACATTGCTCCCTTCTTTGCGGCTGCTTTATCGGGGTGCGCATACTTAAAAGCCCAACAGCATGTATTGATTTTGGGATTGTTTGCTTTTCTCTCTCTCTGTCTCTCTCTCTCTCCCTCTGAAATTCTCTGCTCCTGAAGAGAACATCTATTTGCATTCTTTTAATTGTGAGAAAGAACTGTCATCTCTGTCTTGTCATGGAGCACATAGATAGATAGAATTTGGCTTTTGTGCCAGTCTATTGTTGGGTCCACTCACACACACACACACACACACACATGCGCACACACACACACACACACCAGGATATTAATTTATACAGGAAAATAAATAACATCAATAGTAAACCTAACATTCAATTTTAGTATATGAGAGGGAACATCTAGCAGAGGAAACTCATGTAGACATAACAAAAAATGCAAAATTTACACACACAGTGACAGGGACACTGGAAACCTTTATTCATTTCAAAATTTCTGCCATGATCATTTGGAAATATGGTAAGAAGAGGTAAGAACATAAGAAGTTTGATGAACAAGAGGAAACCATTCAGACTATCAAAATCATTTGTTTAGCTAATAGCTAAGCTGTCCCAATGTCACATTCAGATACAATGCAACCAGAAATAGAAGACATTGCATTAATATAGCGTGGTTATCAAGACACTCAAAGTGTTTTACAAAGAGGAGTGGGAGCCATTTTTACCACCACTGTACAGCATCCATCAGGATGATGCAATGGTAGCCATTTTGTGCCAGTGTGCTCACCACACTTTAGCTGTTAGGTGGTGAAGGTGTGAAGAGATAGCCAGTTAGAGACCAGGAATGATTAGGAGTCCAGAATGACCATTCTACTCCTTAGAAAAGATGCTCAGGAGTCTTTCATGACCAAAGAGAGTCAGAATCTCAGTTTTAACTTTTATCTGAAGGGCAGTACAATTTTTACAGCTCTGTGTCCCCCTCACCACTCTGGAGTATTAAGATCCACACTCAGACTATACAGTAAGTGGTCCCGATAGCCTCACCAGCACCTTCTAAAGCTCTACACTAGATGGTCTCCTGTCCAAGTACTGTCTGGGCCCAACATGCTTACCTCCAGGTGAATGACCCTTTCTGAAGTACGTGTGGCATGGCTTCTGGTATTTTGTATTGCAACCCCTTCACTTTCTGCATACCTTATTGTGTTGTAGATATAATTTTATAAGGATAAATTTGCCATTTTTGCTCATCAATCCATACTCAATAACCCAAAGTGAAAACATAATTACAGAAAGGTTAGCAAATTTATTAAAAATCAAAAACTGAAACTCCAAGAGTGTCACACTGAGTCTTCAGTTGCCTTTAGTGCAGTTTTCATTTTTCCATTGTTCAATTTAAATTTCATGTGAGGACAGTCTGAAATATAACTCATATATCTAAATTGGCACAGGTAGTTGTGTGTTTGTGAGTCTGTAAGCTTAAAGATACCATTTATTACTTTGGTGCCTCACCCATTGTTGTCACATAGATTCTAGGAATCATTACTGGAAATAGCAGATACAGCAAATAAATAGGTGGAATTAAAGTAGAAGAAACTTAACACAGAATGAAAACAGCCTCCCATGTACCAAAGGCTGTTAAAATATGCATCTTTCTTTTATCTTTTGCTAAAGTAAATCACCTACTGGGAAGTACTCCTCCAAGCCAAGCTAATTAAACAAGATATTTAATACATTTGGAAGAAATGAACCTGCAGCTACAGGGTTTACCAGGAGACTAAATTTGCAATAGCAATCATTCCACCCTCTATCCCTTCTATCGACAATTATAGCTTAGTATTTAACACTGCTGTACCATCAAAACTAACCACCAACCTCCTCACTTTAGGACTTGCAGCTGGATTTTGGAATTCCAAACCAACAAACCAAAGTACATGTGGATTTGCAGCATCACATCCTCCACACTGACCCTCAACACAGGCAATCCACAAGGTGGTGTGCTGAGCCCTTGTTCACCTCTGACTGTATGGCCAGTCCAAACTCTAACTCCATCGTTAAATTGGTTAATGACATCTCCATCATATGCTTGAATACCAATAATGATTAGAGGGCTTACAGGCAAGGGGTCTTCCTGCTGTCTCAGTGGTGCCAGAGCAACAGTCTTACCCTTAATGTTAGCTAAACAGCTGGCCATAGACTTCAGAGGGCAGACCACATTTTTATCTTCATCAGAGGGGATGGTGTTGAAAGAGTAAGCAACTTTCAATTTCTTATAGTGATTGTTACTGATGAACCAAAGTCGGCATGACACATTTCATCTATTGTCAAAAAAAAGCTCGCCAGCACCTCTTCTTCCTCATATGTCCAAGAGCAGCTTGCATTTCTCCACTTGTTCTCCAGGACTTCTACAGTTACGGTGGAGTCCATCATTACTGCAATTAAAGATGTCTAGAATGGATTAAGCATAATTACTGGACTCAAGCAATCCAGGGCTCGGGTGCTTGAAAGGGATGTGGGCAAAGCTAACTCTCTGAACCAATTTTTTATTGGATTTTCCATCCTGCTGCCACCTTCTTCCCATGACCAGTCTCCCCACATTATCCCTACCACATCAACTGGAAAGGCCAGTGACAAGCCAACCTCTGACCATCAGTATGGACTGTCCATAAATGAAGACCAAGTAAGGAGACAACTGAGAAAGCTACACAATGGAGTTCTTAAGGTCTGTGCTGACCAACTTTGTGATGTCCTTTGCCTCCTGTTCAGTTTGTCCCTAAGGCTCCAGAAAGTGACACTGCTGTGGAAAACATCCTGCATTGTTCCTATTCCAATGAAGGAACCTAATGGCTTCACCTAATGACTACAGACCAGTGGCACTTAAAATCTCACATCATGAAGACCTTTGAGAGGCTGGTCCTGGACTATATGAGTCCTCTTGTGGTAGACCACATGGACCCACTGCAGTTCGCCTATTGGACAAAGATATTTGAATGGAGGAAAAATTTATCTATCTGTGCCACAAGGATTATTCCCACCTAGACAGAGCTGGCAGTACTGTGATGATTTTGTTTTTTGATTTCTCCAGCACCTTTTATACCATACAGCCAAAGGGGTAAACTCAGAGATACGCAGGTTGATAAGCCTACGGTGTCCTGGATAATGAACTGTCTGTGAGACTCAAGGACTGTGTGAGCAACACTGTAGCACCACAAGTGTGTGGTGTGTGTGTCTCTGACTATGAATACAACAACAGATTATGTCACTTGCAGAAATTCTCAGATGGTTCTGCACTTATGGGGTGTATTGATAACTTTGTTTCGTAGTGCAAAGAGAATTGTCAGTTTCTTAACATCAGTTAAACCAATGAAATGGGTCCAGGAGCATTGTCATCTGTTGTACCGAGGAAGGAACTACTTTTGATGGATAACCTCCCAGAATCCATGGGGATAATAATTATACACCATCCCAACAAGATTATGCCTCCTCTCACATTATCCTTCCATTACAGCTTCCTAGCTGGACAAGGATTCACCTTAAATCCCAGTTGGGAGGCCAGTCCATTGCATTTACTATATATATACTGTACCTACAGAATATAGTAATCACAAGGAGGTGCCACTGAGTCTGAAGCTACATACACAATAGCAGGCAGCAGAGCTTTAATCTCAAATAAGTGAGATGAAGAAGCACCTTTCCACTAAACCAACAAAAAAGTGCATATAATTAATAAATTGTTCTCTCCTTCCCTCCTCCAAGTGAGTTTTCCCCTCTGACTCCCGGTTCTGACTCCCCGAGGGGATGAGGCAGGTTTCTTTTAAATTGGACTTGGAAGTGTTTCTGATGTTGCAGCAGTGGTCACCTAGAGCACTTCCAGGTCATACGGAAGACAGGGCAATCTTCCCTTAGCAGCTCTTATGGCACCCAAGGATCCCTAACTGGGACCAAACTGGAGGGATACTGCCACCTACCATCTGGGGTGGGGGCAAACTGCCTCTGGCATCGATGTTTGTCCAGCATATTCATTATCTTCTCACCACGACTAGGATATGGATTGCTACCCGTCCTGGCTGGGTTACAGCTCCTTCCCAGCTGTCCTTCCATTATGACCTCATAATTCCAGTTGGGATGCCAGTCCAATTGCCTTGGCACCTACAATATGGGGTAGTCAAAAGTAGATTTACAGTTTTGAGTATGTGAAACACAGAGTTTATTCTTTTATTATTATGTATTAATTATTGTGTTATTTATTTGTATTATTGTCTCATTCTTTTGTCATTCTTTTGAGTTAATTAAATTAATAAAGCTATTGAGTTAATAACGTAATTGTAATAATCGTACTCTGCATGTCTTTTTCCATAAGAACACATTTAGCCACCCCTGTATACATATATGAATACAATACAAATGGTTATGATAAGATCATTTAAAAAGCAACACTTAATAGCTCAGAATAACAAAGCAAAAACAAAGATTTCAGAAATTGTTGAAAATGTATTAAAAGTAAAAATAACTGAATTGAGACAAATATTCAGACACTTGTGATATTTGGCCGGCTTATCATCCCGGCCAATACCCCCAGGCCGCCAGATGGAGCCCTCCCTGCAGTATGGAGGTGCCCCGAAGACCAGCAGGGAATCCTGGACGATGTAGTTTTCATCCTCAGCCCTGCTGGATACCTCAGGGGCTGCAAGAGGGTGCTGCAAGGAGGACCGAAGACTCATTTGTGCCCTATGACCCGGAAGTTCGTCATAGGAAGAGCGATGGGCTTTGTGATTGAGGATCACATGGACCGGGGATTGAGAACACTTCCGGGTCAGGGAATATAAAAGGACTGTGGGAGCTCCCAGACAGAAAGCTGAGCTGGGTGGAAGGGTGGCAATGCGTCTGGGAGTGGAGGATTGATTTATTGTGTAGTATTTGTGATTTATATGAGTATTGCGGTGAATACGGTGTTTTGTACACTGTGGCAATTTAATAAAGTCAACTTGAAGACTTTTACCTGGTGTCTGGAGTCGTGGTAGGAGTTCAAGGGAGCGAGAGCGCCCCGTATCTACCACATACTTCAACCTGATTGGTCAGTTTGTCTTTAGTGATGCGATTGAAGAGGAAGTGCAAGAATGAGACACATGAGGAGGAGGTTTGAGGCATGCTGAGAGAGTTACCTTTATGGGCTTTACAGAAATGTGCTTGACAGAAATGATCACACACTCGAATACAGAGGAAAAGCACAGAGGTGCAATTAAGGTAAGTGATTGCCAGTATTTTAAAATTATTGCATTACCTATGTTTGAGAACATTTGAATCTAAACAAGAACAGGCTATTCAGCCCAGCAATGCTCACCAGTCCTATCCACTTAATTCTTAAAAAATAACATCAAGTCGAGTTTTGAAAGTCACTAAAGTCCTACTGTCTACCACACTACTTGGTCACTTATTCCAGGTGTCTGTGGTTCTCTGTGTGAAGAAAAACATCCTAATGTTTGTACAAAATTTACCCTTAACAAGTTTCCAACTGTGTCCCGTGTTCTTGATGAGCTTATTTTAAAGTCACAGTCTCGATCCACCGTTCTAATTCCCTTCATAATTTTAAATACTTCAATCATCTCACCTCTTAATCTCCTGAGGAGGCTCAGCTCTTTTAATCTTTGCTCATAGCCCATCCCCTGTAGTCCCTAAGTCAGCCTAGCTTTTCTTCTCTGGACCTTTTCTAGCGCTGCTATGTCCTTTTCATAGCCTGGAGACCAAACCTGCACCCAGTACTCCAGATGAGGCCTCACAAGTGTGTTATAAAGCTTGAGCAGAACCTCCTGTGACTTGTGCTCCACACATCAGGGCGCTATATAACATGACATTCTGTTAGCCTTCTTAATGGTTTCTGATCACTGTCTGGCAGTTGATAGTGTTGAGTTCACTACAACTCCTAATTCCCTCTCATAAGGTGTAGTATTAAGTTTCAGACCTCGCAATGTGTGTTCAAACCTAACATTTTTACTTCCTACGCATAATACTTTACATTTATTGACAGTAAATTTCGTCTGCCACAAATCTGCTCAAGTCCCTGTAATGATTCAATCATTTTTAATTATCTGCCAGTCCACCTAATTTGGTATCACAGACCGTATACAGTCACTGGCCACTTTATTTGGTACACCTGTTCAACTGCTTGTTAATGCAAACATCTACTCAGTCAATCCCAGTGCAGCATCTCGATGCATTTAGGTATGTAGACATTGTCAAGATGTCCTGCTGAAATTCAAACTGAGCATCAGAATGGGGAAGAAAGGTGATTGAAGTGACTTTGAATGTGGCATGGTGATTGGTGCCAGACAAGCTGGTCTGTGTGTTTCAGAAACTGCTGATCTACTTGGATTTTCACACAAAATCATCTCTAGGGTTTACAGAGAATGGTTGGAAAAAGGGAAGATATCCAGTGAGTGGCAGTTCTCTGGGTTTAAATGTCAGAGGTCAGAGGAGAATGGCCAGATTGATTTGAGCTGGTAGAAAGGCAACAATAACTCAAATTACCACTCATTACAACTGAGGTATGCAGAAGAGCATCTCTGAATACACAACACGTCGAACCTTAAAGTAGATGGGCTATAGCAGCAGGAGACCACACCAGGTGTCATTCCTGTCAGCTAAGAACAGGTAACTGTAACAGTTGACATGGGCTCACCAAAATTGGACAACGGAAGACTGGAAAAACGTTGTCTGGTCTGATGAGTCTCAATTTCTGATGTGGCATTTGGATGGTAGGGTTAGAATTTGGCATCAACAACATGAAAACATAGATCCATCCTGTCTTGTATCAACCGTTCAGGCTGCTAGTGGTGGTGTAATGGTGTGGAGGTTATTTTCTTGACACACTTTGGGCCCCTTAGTATCAATTGAGCATCATTTAAATGCCACAGCCTACCCGAGTGTTGTTGCTGACCATGTCCATCCCCTTATGACCGCAGTGTATACATCTTCTGACGGCTACTTCCAGCAGGATAACGTGCCATGTCACAAAGCTCAAATCATCTCAAACTGGTTTCTTGAACATGACAATGAGTTCACTGTACTGAAATGGCCTCCACAGTCACCAGATCTCAATCCAACAGAGCACCTTTGGCATGTGGTGGAATGGGAGATTCTCATCATGGATGTGCAGCCAACAGATCTCAGCAACTGCGTGATGCTATCATGTCAATATGGACCAAAATCCCTGATGAATGTTTCCAGCACCTTGTTGAACTACAAAGAATTACGGCAGTTCTGGAGGCAAACAGAGGTCCAACCCGGTGCTGGCAAGGTGTACCTAATAAAGTGGCTGGTGAGTGTATATGGTGTATGCTATATATACCTTTTTTATTTATTTGGTGTTCTGAGGAGACATGCAAGTAAGAATTTTATTGTATTGAGTACAGATGACAACAAATTCGGTCTGACCTGACATTTTTAATTCTACTTTTTAAGGACTGGATATCTTTCTAATATTTGATCCGTTGTGAAAAAGCTTTCTTCTATTGACGGATAAACCAGAGCCGTTTTGTACAACCAGCTGGCTTGAAGAATTTTTAGGTGCCATGACTTAGATAGCAGGGAAAAAAAAAAGCAAACCTCTTCTGTATTCAGCAGATGTGCCCCCGAGTCTTCCCATGTGTTATAGCAACAGGGAGACTTGAAAGGACACAGCAATCCTATCAGGTCTAAAGTAGCTTGAAAGAAAAACTCTAAATGGCAGCAATTAGACAAACCCACAAGGGTTAGACCCTGAATGAGTCCAAGAGCCCAAAGGAAACAGCAATGTACACTAAAACCAACAAAAAAAAAGACAAAAAAAAGAAAAGAAAATGCTCAAAAACATTTGCTTGGCCTACAGATAAAGAACGCAGATTGTCAGAAAACAGTAAGGGAAACATCACAAAGCCTGTGCCAGACTCTAATAAGATCAGAGAAGCTGGCAGCCCCCTCAAATATCATGCATCCCTTATCAGAAAATGGCTCCCTGAAGTCACATCGCCGCTTGCAC
This sequence comes from Polypterus senegalus, assembly GCF_016835505.1. Classification (NCBI taxonomy): domain Eukaryota; kingdom Metazoa; phylum Chordata; class Cladistia; order Polypteriformes; family Polypteridae; genus Polypterus; species Polypterus senegalus. The sequence goes on from NC_053160.1 coordinate 18,506,937, forward strand.
ATTTTCTACCCAGCTGGCATGTGTGCTCCACAGTGCATGCATATGGACATCATGGGAATTGTTGTAATTATCAGTTTTGTTTGCCTCAGAATCCATTTTTTGTTCATAACTTTATAATATTTGCCTTGTTGTGTTTACTTTATTTTGTCACCGTTTTGTTAATTGTTTCTGACTGCAGGCACCACCATAAGGGGGTCCAACCCGGTGCTAGCAAGGTGTACCTAATAAAGTGGCTGGTGAGTGTATATGGTGTATGCTATGTACACCTTTTTTATTTATTTAGCGTTCTGAGGAGACACGCAAGTAAGAATTTCATTGTATTGAGTACAGATGACAACAAATTTGGTCTGACCTGACATTTTTAATTCTACTTTTTAAGGATTGTAGAAGGAGTTTAGTGTTGGCGACGGCTCTCCAGTTGTCATCACGTGATTCATGAAAGCGTGTTGAACATATCGAAGATGGCAGTGCCCTCTGTCTTTATGTCTAACTTTGTGGATCAACTCTAAAACAGGTGTGACTTGCTTTTCCTTCAATTCAGGATTTTGAATTTTTTCGTATGTAGCAGCTTAGAAGATAATTTGAATCTCTGTTATGAAAATAAATAGAGTGTTTGGTTCAAATATATTTATTTTACATATAGGTAAATAATTTCATGATTTACCAGCTGTCCCCCGCGGCTCTGTCTGTGTAGTAGTGAAATCGGACAAATTGAAAAATCAATAAACAAACAGGTATCGCTAGCTAAGCGAAGGCCAGGTACACTCCAAAATGTGGCAACAGGTAGAGCGACTCGAATGGAGGCTGGCACATGATTGAGGAGGGCCTCGCCTGGCTCCCCACTCCTGATGTCACGCTTCCCCCTCACCTCGGCCCGCAGCCTCTGTCTTAGATTAGTGCGAATAAATCACTCCTGCAAGCGAACTATGATACATAGTGCAATGAGAGAAGTCGCAAAATCAACCGGAATGTACAAGCAAATTATAGAAAAAAACCTGATCTAAATCTGTTAAGTAGTTCCCTCGTTCGCTAGCTAAGCGGAGGCTGGCACATGAGTAAAGAGGGCCCCACCCCTCGGCTCGCTGTGTCTCTCTCGGATTCACGCAAATAAATCGGTACCGCAAGTGAACTATGATACTTAGCGCGATGAGAGATGTCACAAAATCAACCGCAATGTTCAAGCAAATTATAGAAAAAACCCGATCTAAATCCATTAAGTAGTTCTCTCGCGAAAAGCACACAGACAGACAGACATTGGTTTTTATACATATAGAGATATTTAAATTAGCTCCAATGAAACTGATTTAATGTTAAAATGGGGGGAAATGTTTATTAGTACGTTTATTTCTGTTCAAGGCAGTTATGTCTTGGATTGGTTGGTTGGGAAAGCAGAAAGAGAAGATGTGAAAACTAGAAAGAGAGGAAGAGCAGGAAGGGGGACAAGGAGGATGTGAGCCTTCCTGGCATTTAGTGATGGCATTTGTTTTATTTATTTCTTCTGAGTTCAGGGTGACTATAAAAGAACAAGAATAATAATAAATAAAAGTGATTAAGGATAAAGATGACGCGTGTGAAACTTCAGAAGGACACAGTAGTTTTGAGTGTCTAATATCATTAGTCCAACATACACTCACCTAAAGGATTATTAGGAACACCTGTTCAATTTCTCATTAATGCAATTATCTAACCAACCAATCACATGGCAGTTGCTTCAATGCATTTCGGGGTGTGGTCCTGGTCAAGACAATCTCCTGAACTCCAAACTGAATGTCAGAATGGGACAGAAAGGTGATTTAAGCAATTTTGAGCGTGGCATGGTTGCTGGTGCCAGACGGGCCGGTCTGAGTATTTCACAATCTGCTCAGTTACTGGGATTTTCACGCACAACCATTTCTAGGGTTTACAAAGAATGGTGTGAAAAGGGAAAAACGTCCAGTATGCGGCAGTCCTGTGGGCGAAAATGCCTTGTTGATGCTAGAGGTCAGAGGAGAATGGGCCGACTGATTCAAGCTGATAGAAGAGCAACTTTGACTGAAATAACCACTCGTTACAACTGAGATATGCAGCAAAGCATGTGTGAAGCCACAACACGCACAACCTTGAGGCGGATGGGCTACAACAGCAGAAGACCCCACCGGGTACCACTCATCTCCACTACAAATAGGAAAAAGAGGCTACAATTTGCACGAGCTCACCAAAATTGGACAGTTGAAGACTGGAAAAATGTCGCCTGGTCTGATGAGTCTCGATTTCTGTTGAGACATTCAAATGGTAGAGTCAGAATTTGGTGTAAACAGAATGAGAACATGGATCCATCATGCCTTGTTACCACTGTGCAGGCTGGTGGTGGTGGTGTAATGGTGTGGGGGATGTTTTCTTGGCACACTTTAGGCCCCTTAGTGCCAATTGGGCATCGTTTAAATGCCACGGGCTACCTGAACATTGTTTCTGACCATGTCCATCCCTTCATGACCACCATGTACCCATCCTCTGATGGCTACTTCCAGCAGGATAATGCACCATGTCACAAAGCTCGAATCATTTCAAATTGGTTTCTTGAACATGACAATGAGTTCACTGTACTAAAATGGCCCCCACAGTCACCAGATCTCAACCCAATAGAGCATCTTTGGGATGTGGTGGAACGGGAGCTTCGTGCCCTGGATGTGCATCCCACAAATCTCCATCAACTGCAAGATGCTATCCTGTCAATATGGGCCAACATTTCTAAAGAATGCTTTCAGCACCTTGTTGAATCAATGCCACGTAGAATTAAGGCAGTTCTGAAGGCGAAAGGGGGTCAAACACCATATTAGTATGGTGTTCCTAATAATCCTTTAGGTGAGTGTATATATTAGATGGAAAAGTAGATCTTTCCCCATGAAGTTTTCATGCAGTCGTCCATGCATATCAGAACACAGAACAGGATAAAAGGGAGGCTGGACCATTGAAGAATAGGGACTGGAAGCCTAAATTCATGGTGCCAGGGGGGTTAGAGCTCATAAAAGAGCAGAAGCTGGATGCCTGAGATGAAGGGCTAAAAGCCCAGAAGCCCCATAACTACACCAATTGATTGGTATGCTCCGTCAGAGTAAAGAAAAAGGAAAGCTTCTTAAACAGACCCAGGATATTCATGTCTGGGCAATGGGCGTTACAGAATTTAAAGCGCTACAAGGAAGAGGTGCCCCCAGGGAGTTTTGCGGGGATTTTGTCACCCTTACTTTGTGGGATTTTCTGCATTGTAATACTTACAATGGACCATATCCCGGCACTGGAAGTACTCTAATATCCTGGACAAAAGGAGTCTATCTGCTTAACCTCAGGGAGTGGGAGTTGGGAAGGAGAGGACAGCACTTGCTTGGAGGAAGAGGAGTAGGACAAAGAAGGAGGAAGATCTTTATTGTTGTGGTGTGCCATGCAGGAGGATTGCAGAAACGCCTGTGAAGGTACTGGATAGAATTATTATATTTGACCCAGTGATTTTGTTTGTGTCAGTTGTGTCCAGGGTTTGGGGAGCTGCTATGCCCTCTAGAACTCACAATATACATAAATGACTTGTTTGACATTACACTGCAGAATCCATAGAACTGGTTGGTCACGCGGAGCTGAATGTACAACATCCAGGGATAGCACACTCAGCCTTGACAACAGTCTCTCACACACTGCGTTTGGTGTTAATTAAAAATCCTTTCTCACCAGCTATAAGCACAGCTAGTGAGCTTTAAAGCATCATGGGGTAAACTGTCCTTGGATTTTTTTTTCTTGTTGTTGCTCATGATGATGAGATGCATTCATTATCACAGCCGCAAGCTAATGTGCGTGGGTCAGTGTGCCTTAAGCAATATAAATTAATTTTTGAATCATCAACACTGCCCTCACATTAGAGAAAACAAACTTTGTTTGACCTGATAAAGCATTGCAGAGCCAGGCTGAAAGCCATTATATTCTGCTAAATTAAAACCAGTCCAGCAGGATGTTTCCTCAGGATAAAAAGAGACACTGACCACAGGAGAGAAGCTTGCATGAGAGGAAGACGGCGTGGTGCCGTGTCAAGCAGCTTTGACAGATTTACAAGAAACGTCTTATCAACTGGCAGGCTGAATTGCGTTCCTCGGGAAAGTGGCTCAGGAAATTGAACTGTCTCTCAGACTTGATCATCTAGCTTATATGGCGGGCAACTGAGTTCATAATATTGTGCCAAGATAATACGCAATTCTGGATGAAATCCTAAGATCAATAAGTCCGTATATACATAGGTTACTATGAGGAGAGAGATAAAGCCACATCCAAAACGAATCCATTAATACTCCCCAGTCGAACAAAAGGCATGCTTGCCATGTCAAAGACTTCATCCCTTTAAACATTTTCCACATTTTCTCTCATATACAGTAGTATGGGTGTATATACTGTATATATATATGTGTGTGTGTGTGTGTGTGTGTGTGTGTGTTTATTTATTTATTGAAAGAGTTCCTGTAAAAATCCAAATTTCCCCCGGGGACAAATAATGATCTATCTATCTATCTATCTATCTATCTATCTATCTATCTATCTATCTATCTATCTATCTATCTATCTATCTATCACTCCTAGAAGGCTAAAATTGACAAATTTTACAACCTAAGTATATGGGGTATCATTTTAGACTATTTCCAGGTCACTGATTACACATATGATGTTAGTTTTGATAGCCGATCCTTTATTAGGGATCTGTCATCATGCCAGAGAGACAAGACGTTCCATGTGCCTACCCAGATAGGCAGCCTCAAACGGGGACCTGAGTGCTGCCATGCAGTGTAGACACCTCAGCACCACACCAGTTCTGTTCCCCAACAGAAATGACCCCATTGGCTCTCCAATGGTTTTGACTCTTCTGGGGATGGGGCTCCTGAGGGCTTTCCCTCATCCCCTTCATAATGCGGGCAACCTTCCTATGGGCGGCTGCACCAGAGAGCAGAAAGCAGTCCTGCCTGTCATTTCGGAGCTATGTCAAGTTTTTTTTATGGTGGCTGGAGTGTCAATCTTTCCACCAACCCCCAAGTTTTCCCTTGGTCTAGCTGGAGTCTCCGGAGGCGGCAGGTGGGCTCCGACGTGGTCACCCGTCCCTGTCGGACCACACGAGCCGGCTTCTCAGACTCCCTGAGTTGGTTCACCGCCAACTGTTGTTTAAGGATCTTCAAAAGGCTGTCCATATCTATAAATGGATGCCTCCGGAACTACTGGGTGAGGTAGTCCGGCATAGCATGTATAAATGTTTCGAACACACCTGCTCAACTACCTGGCGAGCCTGGTTAAAGTCTAGCCATAGTGACTGATCTTGCCCCAGAACTCGAAGGCTTGTGCTCTAGCCAGGCCGCTGGGGTTGAATATCCAGTGTCGCCATTCCCTCACCTGCTGGCAAGAGGTTACACCGTAGTGCTTATAGATCTCAGCCTTAAGGAGGCCGTATTGGGCGGCTACCTACTCGAGAAGGTCATGATAGGCCCGCTGTGTCGGGCCCTTCAAGTATGGGGCCAGAATGGATGCCCACTCCGCCCGCGGCCACTGGTTACGGGTGGCCGTCCTCTTGAAAATCGAGAGGTAGGACTCCATGCCATCCGTCTCCAAGAGGGGAATGATAGGAGGAGGCGGGGGCCGTGCTGGCTCCGGCTTTACCATCTCCGCTGCTGCCAGCTGTCTCTTTGTCTCCGCGAGCTCCGCCTTTGTGGCCGCCTGGTCCACCTGAAGAGCCTGGAGCTCATTAGCTCATGGTTAGGACCGTGTTCAGATCCTGCCCTCCTGACATAGTTTTTAGGACGTATCCTGCCGACTACTCCACTGTAATAAAACAAGACAGACAGATCAAGATTTGGGGTTTTGAGCCATGTATACTGTAAATCAAAGGACCAAATACTTTCCAAGAAATCACAAGACAAAAAAGGGATGGGAGGACGGACAATTTAAATTGCTGGAAAGGAAATTAGAAACGTGGAATGCTGGGAAGGTGTGGTGGTGGATGGGTAGTAGACGTCATCAGTGGTAGACCAGAGGGAAGAATGGAACGCGGAAGTGTTATTCTTTTGGTTGTCTGGGTATGATTACGGCGACGGTGCTTCGTCTTTTCTACGGGAAGAGAGAGAGAGAGAGAGGTTAGTACCCCGCCATTGTCCCCTATATATATAGTGACAGATAGGGGGCACTGTTGTCCCCTTGAACCCTCAGACCAGACACCAGACACCAGATAAAAGTCTAAATAATTATTTTATTTGTACAATAATGTGCACAAAGCACCTCCATCTCCACTATACTTTCAATAATAAACAATAATCAATAATACAATCCAAATAATTCCTCCACACCTCCCAGCAGCTCAGTCACCCTTCCTCCCAACTCAGCTCTCTGCTGGGATCTCCCACAATCCTTTTAAAGTCTTTGACCCGAAAGTGTTTCTGTCCCTCCATCCATGTGCTTTATAACACTTCCGGGTCTGGTGAAAACTCCTTTTCTTCAGCCTGAAAGTACATCGTTTCCTCTGTCCCCGTGACTAGGACGTACTTCTGGGTTATACGGAAAATACAAGTCCTTGAGCCTCCCTGCAGCATCCCCTGGCGGCCCCCACGGTATCCAGCTAGGGCTGTGAAGGAAAACTCCAAGGTCCATGATGCCCTGCTGGAATTTGGGACATCTCCACGTTGCAGGGAGGGCTCCATCTGGCGGCTTGGGGGTATTGGCCGGGATACACTGCCGACCATATTCCACAATATATATACCAAGCAGTTTTTGGGAATAATGTATTTTTTTCTTTTTAACAATATTTTCATCTTGATTTATAATTCTACTTTTCAAGATGTTCTAATTGTTTAATTAATCCATTATTTACTAATTTGTGGGTCTGATGCTAAAGTAGTTGCAGCCTTTGATTATTCAGTGCTGTTTGCCAGTGTGTCTGCTCTGCTCATTTTTAATTGTCATTAATAAGATACAACGAAAGGGGAAAAACTGCACAGAGAAAAGGGCAAAATAAAATGAAATCAACAAGAGAGAGTTAAGCATTTAAATCTATAGCAAACGCAGAAATATTTCTAAATGTCTTATAAATGTAAAAATCATGCTGCTATGCTTTTTTGAATGTAGAATAAAAGAAAAATAATACCAGTTAATTAAATGATATCAGTGCTATCAGGTGTTGTCACTAATTAGGAATCTGGTTTGAACAAAAACCTGCAGCCACAGTGGGCCGCAGGACCGAGATTGGGAAACACTGCTCTAGACATTAAGACAGAGCGTAGAAAGTTAAAAACAGCATGGTATTTATTACAGGAATAATAATACCAGTGGAACAAAGAATAGAAAGTAGGACTGATAATAAAGTCTGGATATATATGTAGTCTTTACAAAAAGCTTACGAAAAAGTAAGTAAGATGACAAGGATGAACGTCACAGGTGGCTTGTGATTGAGCACTCGTAGCTGTTCATGATGCTTTTCTGATGACCAGATGGAAATGGCTGCACACTGACGTCGCTCTGTTCTCTTCTAATGTCTTCGTTCCTTCTTCTTCCTCCCTCCTTCCTCCCTTCCTTACTATATCACTCCTCAGACGAGGCATATTTATTCTAAAATTCTACCGGGTGGGTTTTGCAAGACATGATTGTTAGATATTCTGATTGGCTGGCTGTCAATATGATGAATGAATTCACTGTCCGTTTTCCCAAACAATAAAACTTTTTTATGTTCTCTGAGGTGTCGCTATGTCTTCCTTTCCCAGGCTGTAAATAATTAGATGTCCATCCTTTCTCAGGTTATAAAGTAATTGATAGCCTGAGCCACCAGCATGTCTTCCTTTCTTTGTTGGAACAGCTGTTTTAAAAGTGAGATATAACTGGAAAGAAGACATGCTTTGATTTGTCCTGAATGTAGTTCATCTGTTGTCTTGTCTTAAACAAAATATAAGGGAAATATAAACCAAAATGTATAGATTTTGTATCCCACAACAGACAGTTAACAAAAAGTTCCCTTAAAGACACTCAAGTTAGGACAACTGTTGATGGAGTGAGTCCTGTGATGTCCAGGACTATTTCTTGCCTTGGGTCTGCTCCATCCCATGTACGCTGTAATGTTAAAAAAAAAAACAGTAATATGAAACGCTGAGTAATGCTGATATCACAAAAATCTAGGCTGAAATTATTTATTTTTAAAGTGTGCAACATGTATGGTGCTATGTAAAATAAAATTAAACTTAAAGTCTTTTGTTAAGCATTTAATGGCTATTGTGAAAGGTTCGATAATAAAGAGAATTTTGTACGTTTTTGTAATATGTGCTTTGTGCAAAATATGAAAGCAGATTTTAGAAAGGCAGAAAATGAATGAATAAATGAATGAAAAAATCCACAGCCGAATTTCATCTAGTGGAAAAATATAATTTTTTGGCACAGTGCAGGAAGGGAACTTGGCATGAGGATTGGCTTCAAGAAGTGAAATCCTTTTTTTCTCTTTCGTCATAACGTACTGACAAATGTCTGTGAGCAGAGCTTTAGAAGCCAAATTGAGTTATGTGGGAGTTGATGATCTGTTTTCTGGGGAGATTTAAGATGTGTGAACCTAACCCACACAACACATGATTGTTGTCACTCTTCTTGGAGACGTGTTTAAAGGTTCAATAAGGTTTCCCTTCACCCAGTAAACAAACACTGGCACAAGCAGACGTAACCTGGGTTTTTGCTGAAATGACATTCTACTGAGATGGCTTCTCTGGGTAATAACTGACCAGCAATGCCATGGCTGGATTGTCTCCCAATATGCCTTCACATCCATCTGCAATAAAAAGCCAGATTGTAGTTGGTTTGTGCTTCAGAAAAGCTACAGCACATAAAATGTACAGCTCTTTATGTTGTATTGTTATGCAGTATTTGTCATTAAACAGTAGTTATTTTTTTGAAAGGCACTATATTCACATAAGACTGATCAGTTCTGCTATTTCACTTATTTTCTTCATGGAAAAGTTTCGGTTTTCTATACTCTGCTACTGGAATGAGTTAAAAATCATCAGTGAGGGCACCTCAAGCCCGTCCATTTACCACTGTAGCCCACTAGTCGCCATTTAGGTGGCTGGAACCTATCTTGGAAACTCTGGACACAAGACGAGCAAATCCTGGAGAGTTTGGTAGTCCATCACAGGGCCCTCTCATGTACACAATTCGATGTATTCACTTATAGCACCAGAGTCCTGGGATTTCAGCTAATACGTTGTTAGGGATAACACCTTGGAACAGGCATTCCAGCTGGAATTGATTTATAATAATAATAATAGTAATACTTTTTATTTATATAGCGCCTTTCCCATGCTCAAGGCACTTGGGATCCTTACCTGGCTGGGATGCCAATATCATGGAAGGACAGGGAAAGGCAACATATTAAGGTTATTTTCTCCCCTCATATGCTAGGTGGCAGCATCCTGGGACTATGGTACCCTTGTAGATACCCACGGGGCAACATGGCAATTGTAGTTCTTTGGGTCAGCTCTGTTGGCTCCCATAGGTGCCACAGGGAGGTGCTGAAGGGACTTAGAGCCCAACTTTATGGGGCTTCAAATGTACCCGGAAGTGCTTGTGAGCCCCAGTATTGGGACACTGGAACTACTTCAGGGTCTGCAATAAAAGGAGCTGTACTTCATTGTCCAGGCGAGTCAGAGCTGAGAGAGCAGACGGACAACACTCGCCTTGGAGGAGTAACATTTCAGAAAAGAGAGGAGAAGAATATTTATAATTGTCTTTGAAAACTATTGCTTTATAATCAATCCCAGTGTTTTGAACCCAGGACTTGTTTGTATATTCATGTTTGGGTTTGGGGCATTGTGGTGCTCCCTGTCAATTACAATGTTCAATTAATGTCATACTGTGGATAAGTATTGATGCCCTTCACTTTCTGCACACTTTATTGGATAATTTTGCCATTTTTACCCCTTGATCTGATCTACACTTAATAATCCATAATGTCAATAAGAAAGCATTTTGTAGAAAGGTTTGCAAATGTATTACAATTAAAAAACTAAAATCTCTCATTCTTGTAAGTATTCAAAAACTTAATTCAGTACTTAGTAGGAGCCCCATTGTCAGCAAGTACAGCTTTGTGTCTTTTTGCGCCAGTCTCTACTAGCTTTGCATACCTACAGTTTGGGCAGTTTATCTCATCCCTCCTAGAAGATCCTCTCAAGCTTTGTTGAATTAGATAGAAGGTATCTGTATACTGCCATGTGTCTCGGGAACTGCAGGTCTGACATTGTGGTCAGCTGCACAGGAGCGCCGCAGGGGACTGTACTTTCTCCGGTCCTGTTCAGCTTGTATACATCGGACTTCCAATACAACTCAGAGTCCTGCCACGTGCAAAAGTTTGCTGACGACTCTGCTATCGTGGGCTGCATCAGGAGTGGGCAGGAGGAGGAGTATAGGAACCTAATCAAGGACTTTATTAAATGGTGCGACTCAAACCACTTACACCTGAACACCAGCAAAACCAAGGAGCTGGTGGTGAATTTTTGGAGGACCAGGCCCCTCATGGACCCTGTGATCATCAGAGGTGACTGTGCAGAGGGTGCAGACCTATAAATACCTGGGAGTGCAGCAGGATGATAAGTTGGACTGGACTGCCAACACTGATGCTCTGTACAAGAGAGGACAGAGCCGACTATACTTCCTTAGAAGGCTGGCGTCCTTCAACATCTGCAATAAGATGCTGCAGATGTTCTATCAGACGGTTGTGGCGAGTGCCCTCTTCTACGCGGTGGTGTGCTGGGGAGACAGCATAAAGAAGAAGGACGCCTCATGCCTGGACAAACTGGTGAAGAAGGCAGGCTCTATTGTAGGAATGAAGCTGGACAGTTTGACATCCGTGGCAGAGCGACGGGCGCTGAGCAAACTCCTGTCAATCATGGAGAATCCACTGCATCCACTGAACAGGATCATCTCCAGGCAGAGGAGTAGCTTCAGAGACAGACTGCTGTCACCGTCCTGCTCCACTGACAGACTGAGGAGATTGTTCCTCCCTCGCACTATGTGACTCTTCAATTCCACCCGGGGGGGGTAATGCTAATATTATTCAAAGTTATTGTCTGTCTGTTTTACCTGCATTGTTATCACTCTTTAATTTAATATTGTTTTTTATCAGTATGCTGCTGCTGGAGTATGTAAATTTCCCCTTGGGATTAATAAAGTATCTATCTATCTCTAGGTCTCTCCATAGATGTTCTATGATGTTTAGGTCTGGGCTTTGGCTGGGACACTCAAGGACACTCAGAGTCTTGTCTTGAAGCCCCTCTAGCGCTGCCTTGGTTGTATGCTTCGGTTCACCATCATTTTGAGAGGTGAACTATCGCTCTAATCTGAGGTCACTTACACTCCAAAGCAGGTACACTTCATTCATCCTTCCTTCAATTCTGACCAGTCTCCTTGTCCCTGCCACTGAGAAGCACCCCCAGACCATGATGCCGCCACCACATACTTCACTGTATGGATGGTATTAGGCGGGTGATGAGAAGTACTTGTTCTCTGCCAGACAAAGCACTTGAAATTCTCACCATTTCAGTTTTTGTCTCATCCGACGTGAGACTCTTTCGCCTCATGCACCCCGTGTCCTTTAAACTGTCATATTTGTTTAACTGAAGAGTGGCTTCCATCCAGCCACTCTACCATAAACACCTAATTGATGGAGAGCTGCTGAGATGATTGTCCTTCTGACAGGTCCTTCCATCTCAGCATAGGAAGTCTGAAGCTCTGTTACAATGACCATTGGTTTCTTGGGCACCTCCCTGACCAACGCCCTTGCCCAGTTGCTCAGCTTAGCTGAACAACCAACTCTAGGAAGAGTCCTGATGGCTCCAAACTTCTTCCATTTCACACTGAAGCCACTGTGCTCTTGGGAACACTCAAAAGCTTTAGAAATGGTTTGATCCCCTTGTCCTGGTCTATGCCTCACCACAATATTATCATAAAAGTCTACAGAGAATTCCTTGGACTTCATGGCTTGGTATTTGTCCTGATATTCAGTGTGAATTGTGGGATCCTAAATACACAGGTCTGTGCCTTCCTAAATGATGCCTAATCAATTAGGTTTGTCACAGGTGGACTCCAGTCAAGTCCTAGAAACATCTCAATGAGAATTAAAGCAAACAGGATACACCTGACCACAATTCAGAGTGCCACAGAAAAGGATTTGAATACTGATATGAAAGAGAGATTGCAATTTTAGATTTTTAAGAAATTTGGAAACTTTTCTGTGAACATGTTGTCACTTTGTCATTATGGGTTATTGAGTGTAGATTGATGGGCAAAATGGCAAATTTATCCAATTAAAATGAAATGTACAACACAAAAAAGTGTGCGGAAAGTGAAAGGGTCTGAATCCACTGTATGTTCTTCTCCACAAGCAACAGTTACATTAAAATCAAAGATGACGACTATTATTTGTTTAGCACAGTGTCCTCTAGTTTAATCTTCTGGTAGGTGTGATGATGCGGGTTCTTCTCTATGCTCCCATCTTCCTTTTGGCAGCTCTTGAACCCGAAACCATTGGTAATGTCACCGGATGAGCTGGACAGTGAAGACATCGAAGCAAGGGGATGGTGCAAAAAGGTTCAAAAGTGCTTTTATTAAAAAACAGCAAAGCCAAAAATGGTGTTCAAAATAAATAGTGCAGCGCTAGTAAAAGTCATTAAATGTAAATTATCCAATAAAAACCAATGAAAAGGTGGAGATTAAAATCCAAAATAGATCTTTTAAAACAAGGTTAAAATATTATGGCTGAAAGCGGTCCTTTAAAACAAAGCCTGGTGCTTCCTTCTACTGGCGGCTCCCCTGCTTCTCCCATCCAGGCTATGCATCAGGGGAGTCACCCTACCTGCAGCTGACCTTCTGTTCTTGCTGGTCTGTTCACCTTTCTGGACGCTGGCTCCAATGGGCTCCACCAGACTGTGAATTGGGCTACCCAATGACCAGGGCGCTCATGCTGGGGCTTACACCTCCCAAGTCCCAGACTCTCACGACCTTATGTGGCAAGCCAACCACCTTCTGGTCACTCCTGCTCCTCCAAAGTGCTCAGCAGGAGCGACCACTTCTCGCCGCCCTTGAGTGTCGGCCTAACACTCCTGAGGGGCTCTCCTTCCAGCTGCCTGATCTCTCTAGTGAGTCTGCCTTCACCCACCCACTCACGGTTGCACGCACCGGCTTTCAGCTTCCTGCTGCCTTCTTCTCCCATAACCTCCATTCCTCCATTCACTTTCTTTTTTTCTCTCTCCCTCCACACTCGCACTCCTACTATATATAATGGGGATGTGGATCAGGTGTGGCGATTACCAGCTCCTAGCATCAATTACGGATGCGGACAATCCCTCACCTGTGCACTTAAGGAAACGCCCGCATCATTAAGCGCACAAGAACCGCTCTGGCCACACTACCACACCCCCTCTATAAACCGTGAGTGCGGCGATTATCTATTTAAAAACTTGGCTTTTTCATCTGAGCCGTAGGTCAGTAGGTCACCTTATATTGCCATTTAATTATTTCTGACAACTATTGTAAACAGTTGTTTCTGATTTTTCCCTATCTTGTCTCTGTGTGGGGTGTCCTGAGGGGGCACTGAGCATGAAAGACAACCTTTGGGACTGGACCTCAGTATGGACAAGCCATCTTTCACCAATGACAACCCTACTGTCAGTCCTTTCTTGTGTTCCACCAAATGTATTTACTTGGAATAGGACAACAAGTGATCTCTGGATTTTTATTTTCCTCTTTACAATTGGCATCAAATTTTAGTTAACATATTTTTCCCTTTCATTAAATGCATTTAGGCTGTTTAAAAACAACTAATAAAGTATATATAATATATTTGTAAAAATTAAAATACTTTATATGAGTGTTTTGGTCTAGCTAACTTTTAATTACTATGAAGATTTGGTTTTGTACTTATTTTAAAAAAAAATTAACCTCCTTGGTGTTCACTTGCAGTGTGACTCAGAATTCTATATAAATAGTTAACCTGACTCAGACTCGGGGTGACATGCATCGATACGCTTTACAGTACTAGGCCTTACTAATTCTCGGGACAATATTTCACTGTCATCTAGTGGATAAAATAACATCATGCAGCAACAATCATGACTATTTCTGTGTGTTTTGCCACTTTACAATAATCATAAAAGATGCTTGTTTTCAGGAAGGTATGCAAATTTATTAAAAATCAAAAGCTGAAATCTCTCATTTCTATAAGTATTCAGACCCTTTGCAGAGGTACTCCAAATTGTGATCAGATGCATCCTGTTTGCTTTAATTCTGCTTGAAATGTTTCTAGAACTTGATTGAAGTCTACCTGTGGCAAATTGAATTGATTGAACATCATTCATTAAGACCCAGACCTGCGTATAGAAGGTCCACAATTCACACAGCATGTCAGGACAAAATCCAAAATGTGAAGGACAAGGAACTCTCTGTAGACCTCCTCAATCAAATTATGGTGAGGCATAGACCAGGGCAAGGGGCATAAAACCATTTCTAAAGTTTTGAGTGCTCCGAAGGACACAGTGGCCTCAATAACTGTGGAATGGAAGACGTTTGCAACCTCCATTACTCTTCCTAGACTTGGGCATCCAGTCAATCTGACCCTGGTCAGGCAGGTAACTAAGAACAAAAAGGCCACTCTAACAGACCTTCTTCAGAAGTTCTCTGCTGAGATGGGAGAACATGTGAGAAGGACAAACATTTTAGCAGCATTCCATCAATCAAGTGTTTATGGAGGAGTGTCTAGACCAGGGGTCTTCAACACATCACTCGCGAGCTACTGGTAGCTTGCAACCCCTTTTCAAGTAGTTCGCCAAAGGGTTAATGAATCCTACATAAATTTAAAAACTTGATTAGTCAAATTAGGGGTGGGAAACCTTTCCAAAAAATCATATCTCGATCCTTTTAACACAAAATCATGATTCTTTTAACACAAAATCACGATCCACAATCTAAATTGCAATCTATCTTTTCAATGTGGCATACACTTAAGAGAATATCCGGGCTCAAACTTATCAAGACCTAAGTAACACTTTATTTTAAATGTCAAACAAAGTGGAATTCAATTGTTCTCTCGTTCGCTAGCTAAGCAGAGTTAAGGAACACGCCTCGAAGCTGGCGAGTGAGTGAGGAAGGCCCCTCCCCTTGGCCGGTTGCGTGGATCTTGGATTTGCGCAAATAAATCGATACCATAAGCGAATAATGATACATAGCGAAATGAGAGAAGTTGCATAATCAACCGGAATGTTCAAGTAAATTATAGAAAAAAACCTGATCTAAATCCGTGAAGTAGCTCTCTCATGATAAACAGACAGACATACAGACAGACAGACAGACACTGGATTTTGTTCTGCAGCACGCATTGAAATATATAAACATTTGTTTCTGAAATGTCATGAAAAGAACTACTGAAATGGTTAAGTAAATAAATACAATGAACATGGAGAGAAAGCTAATAAGCTTTTAGCTCAACAAATCCACAAGCAAGAAGTTCGCAATGCAATCCCAGCAATCACCAACACAAACGGAGACAAAATCATTGACCATAAAAATAGAATTCACACATTTGGAGACTACTATAAATGTTTATATTCTACTGAGTTTAAAGAAGACAAGACATAATCTAATGTATTTCTGGATTCATTAGAGATACCACAAATAGATACTCTTATTGCAGAAGAACTGGATACTGTAAAGCGTTCGCACTATCAAAATTATTAGATGCTATAAAGTCACTTCAGAGTAGGAAAGCAGGCTCCGATGACTGTTCTGCTGAATTTTATAAGAAGTTCTCCACTCCACTCCATACCCCTCCTATTAGCAACATTTACAGAAGCTAGAGACAATAAAATTCTACCTCAAACTTTTTGTCAAGCATTAATCACCGTCTTTCCTAAACAAAATAAGGACGTATTACAATGTGCATCATACAGACCAATTTCACTTCTGAATAATGATGTTAAGATACTCTCCAAAGTCCTAGCTAGAAGGATGGAGAAAGTGCTGCCTTCGGTAATATCACAAGATCAAACTGGATTTATTAAAGGCTGACACTTAGTGTCCAATCTTTGACACCTGTTTAATGTTCTATATTCACCCACAAAGTCAAACATCCCAGAGATTTTATTATCCTTGGATGCAGAAAAAGCATTGGATATGATTGAATTGAACTACCTTTTTGCTACGTTTTAAAAAAAAAATTGGGTTTGGCTCGAACACTTGTGCATGGATCAAACTACTGTATAGCAAACCAGAAGCTTCAGTTTGTATTAACAACATTAATTCAGACAACTTTAAACTAGAATGTGGTACCAGACAAGGACGCCGCTTGCCACCACTAATTTTTGCAATCGCCATTGAGCCACTGGCAGTTCACTGTCGAAATGCTTATGAGATAAAGGGGATTATCAGAGAAGGACTTGAACAGAAAATTTCTCTATATGCAGATGATATGGTACTGTATATATCAGACCCACAAAATACTGTGCCTGCAGTCCTAACAACACTAACTAAACTTCAAAAAATTTCTGGTCTCAGAATTAATTTGACTAAAAGTGTACTCTTTCCAGTGAATTCTCAAGCACACAATATTAAATTGGACACCTACCCTTTTATCATTGCAGATCAGTTTAAATACCTCGGCGTAAACATCACAACTAAACATAAAGCTCTTTATCAACAAAATTTCACTGTCTGTATGGAAAAAATTAAGCAAGACTTGCATAGATGGTCAATCCTCCATCTCACTTTAGCTAGAATAATTAACGTTGTTAAGATATATATCCTCCCTAAACTTCTCTTTTTATTTCAAAACATCCTAATATACATCAATAAATCATTTTTTAAGAAATGAGATTCAACCATAACCTCATTTATTTGGAATTCTAAACATTCAGGTATCCAAAGAGCGACCCTACAAAGGCCAAAGGCAGAAGGTGGCACGGCTCTACCTAACTTTCAATTTTACTACTGGGCAGCAAACATACAAACTATGAAAACCTGGACATGGATGCAAATAGATAAACATATACAGGCTTGATCTGGAATTGAAATAAAATCCTGCAGTATTTCTTTATAGTCCTTGTTTTGTGCCCAAATAAATGTAAGTTATCACCAATATACTAACAACCCAATTGTGCTTCACTCACTCAGAATATGGAACCAATGTAGAAGGTATTTTAAGACAGAGAATCTTTAATAGGTGGCACGTCTGCACAAGAACCACCTTTTTCAACCCTCGCAAACATATGCAGTTTTTAATGTCTGTAAAACATTTGGGATTAAATCACTTAGAGATCTGTACACGTAGACAATGTCTTTGCATCCTATGACCAATTACATTCTAAATTTAACTTTCCAGCAACACATTTCTTTCCCTTTCTTCATATTAGAAACTTTGTTTAACAGAACCTGTCCAATTTTACTCACCTCCCACCTCCCTCTATGCTGGAAAAAATATTGTTCAGTTTCAAGGACTCAGTCAACATTTCTGTAATATATAAAATTATTTTACAGTCACTCCCTTTCAAAGATCCAAGAGGACAGTGGGAAAAGGATCTCTCACTCAACATCTCAGAAATGGAATGAAAGGTAGCACTGCAGCGAATTCACTCGAGCTCCATATGTGCAAAGCATACAATTATTTAACTCAAAATTATATATCGAGCACATCTGTCTTGTTTAAAATTGTCTAAAATGTTTCCAGGGAAAGATCCAACCTGTGAACGCTGCAGTCAAGGCCCAGCCTCACTGGTTCACATGTTTTGGGCCTGCACCAAATTAACATCATTCTGGAGCAAAATTTTTAAATGCCTCTCAGAGAGCCTTGGAGTCACAATCCCTCCTAACCCATTAATAGCTGTGTTTGGTGGGCTCACAGAGGGGCTTAAAGTGGAGAAGGACAAACAAACTGTCATTGCCTTTACTACACTATTGACACAGAGACTTATCTTGCTAAACTGGAAGAATCCTAACTCTCCCCTTTCAAGTCAGTGGGTAACTGATGTTTTATATTATTTGAAATTTGAAAAAATCTAATTCTCACTTAAAGGATCTGTGCAGAAATTTTTCAAAACCTGGCAGGATCTAATCAATAACTAATTTTAGAATAAGCTTTTAAATCACTGACGAAGCAGATTCTCTCCCCATTTCTTTTTCTTCTCCATTTATCTACAGTGATGTGAAAAACTATTTGCCCCCTTCCTGATTTCTTATTCTTTTGCATGTTTGTCACACAAAATGTTTCTGATCATCAAACACATTTAACCATTAGTCAAATATAACACAAGTAAACACAAAATGCAGTTTTTAAATGATGGTTTTTATTATTTAGGGAGAAAAAATCCAAACCTACATGGCCCTGTGTGAAAAAGTAATTGCCCCCTGAACCTAATAACTGGTTGGGCCACCCTTAGCAGCAATAACTGCAATCAAGCGTTTGCGATAACTTGCAATGAGTCTTTACAGCGCTCTGGAGGAATTTTGGCCCACTCATCTTTGCAGATTTGTTGTAATTCAGCTTTATTTGAGGGTTTTCTAGCATGAACCGCCTTTTTAAGGTCATGCCATAGTATCTCAATTGGATTCAGGTCAGGACTTTGACTAGGCCACTCCAAAGTCTTCATTTTGTTTTTCTTCAGCCATTCAGAGGTGGATTTGCTGGTGTGTTTTGGGTCATTGTCCTGTTGCAGCACCAAGATCGCTTCAGCTTGAGTTGACGAACAGATGGCCGGACATTCTCCTTCAGGGTTTTTTGGTAGACAGTAGAATTCATGGTTCCATCTATCACAGCAAGCCTTCCAGGTCCTGAAGCAGCAAAACAACCCCAGACCATCACACTACCACCACCATATTTTACTGTTGGTATGATGTTCTTTTTCTGAAATGCTGTGTTCCTTTTACGCCAGATGTAACGGGACATTTGCCTTCCCAAAAGTTCAACTTTTGTCTCATCAGTCCACAAGGTATTTTCCCAAAAGTCTTGGCAATCATTGAGATGTTTCGTAGCAAAATTGAGACGAGCCCTGATGTTCTTTTTGCTTAACAGTGGTGTGCGTCTTGGAAATCTGCCATGCAGGCCGTTTTTGCCCAGTCTCTTTCTTATGATGGAGTCGTGAACACTGACCTTAATTGAGGCAAGTGAGGCCTGCAGTTCTTTAGATGTTGTCCTGGGGTCTTTTGTGACCTCTCAGATGAGTCGTCTCTGCGCTCTTGGGGTAATTTTGGTCGGCCGGCCACTCCTGGGAAGGTTCACCACTGTTCCATGGTTTTGCAATTTGTGGATAATGGCTCTCACTGTGGTTCACTGGAGTCCCAAAGCTTTAGAAATGGCTTTATAACCTTTACCAGACTGATAGATCTCAATTACTTCTGTTCTCATTTGTTCCTGAATTTCTATGGATCTTGGCATGATGTCTAGCTTTTGTGGTGCTTTTGGTCTACTTCTCTGTGTCAGGCAGCTCCTATTTAAGTGATTTCTTGATTGAAACAGGTGTGGCAGTAATCAGGACTGGGGTGGCTACGGAAATTGAACTCAGGTGTGATACACCACAGTTAGGTTCTTTTTGAACAAGGGGGCAATTACTTTTTCACACAGGGCCATGTAGGTTTGGATTTTTTTCTCCCTAAATAATAAAAACCATCATTTAAAAACTGCATTTTGTGTTTACTTGTGTTATATTTGACTAATGGTTAAATGTGTTTGATGATCAGAAACATTTTGTGTGACAAACATGCAAAAGAATAAGAAATCAGGAAGGGGGCAAATAGTTTTTCACACCACTGTATATTCACTTATTAATTTATCTGTTTACTTATTTTTACTAGGTTTAAGTTTTACTCTGCTGCCCGTGCTCTCTTTCTCAGGGGTGGGGGGTGATTTGTTTTCAATCCTATGCTTGTAAAATTGATCTATTTGTATGGAATGTTGTGTGATTTCAATAAAATTAATGAAAAAACAAAGAAATGTCATGAAAAGAACTACTGAAATGGTTAAGTAAATAAAAGACAAGAATGTTCCAGGAGAATGGTTGATGTGATACGCAAAATGTATTAGGAGATGATGAAGAGGTCAGCAGATGTCCTGTACACATCAAGACTGGACAGTTGTTGCATACACAGAAATTTCAAGGGTAAGAACTGAATCTAAGAAATAGAAGAAGAACAAGAGAGTCGTAGAACAGACATTTATTTGGGCAAGTTATTTGGGTGTAAACCAACGAACCAATTAGAGTAAATGTATGCAGTAATCAGCCCTATTATGTAAATTCATCCATCCATCCATCCATTATCCAACCTGCTATATCCTAACTACAGGGTCATGGGGTTTGCCGGAGCCAATCCCAGCCAGCACAGGGCGCAAGGCAGGAAGCAAACCTCAGGCAGGGTGCCAGCCCACCGCAGAGCACACACACACCCACACACCAAGCACACACTAGGGACAATTTAGAATCGCCAATGCACCTAACCTGCATGTCTTTGGACTGAGTGAACTTCCGCCCTTATTTCTTTGACCATTCTGACTATTCCATAACAGACTGCTGTGATGAATGCTCCCTCCTCAGCAATTGCCAGAGAGTAATTAAAGATGCAATGGATAAGCTTCCTCCTACCTGGTTCCTGTTTCAGTGAGGTTTGATGAGGACAAGATTTCTTTTTTTAATATATTTCCAATTTTAAATTCTTCCACAAAATCAGCCCTGAGTAAATGGAATTTGACAGTTTAAATGTAGCATAAGGAGAAAGATTCTCTGGTCTGAAAGGACAGAAATTGGGAAGAACTCCAAACACAATATCTTTTGAAGACCAGACACTGCCCATCACCTACCTAATACCATCTTTACAGTAAAGCATGGTGGTGGCATCATCGTGCTATGAAGATGCCTCTCAGCAGCAGAGACAGAGTGGTCAGAATTTGGGGAATGGGGGGATATGGGTGTCGTTGTATTTAGCCAAATACAGAGAGGCCCATGAACAAAACCTCTGCCGGAGTGCTTACAACCTCAGAGAGGAGCAACAGTTCACCTTTCAACATAACAATGACCCAAATCATACAGTCAAGACACTGCTTGAGTGGCTTCATGACATGTCTCTGAGTGTCCTTGACTGGTCCAACCAAAGACCAGAGTTAAGCCCCATAAAATTTCCGTGGAGAGACCTGAAGATGGCAGTTTATAGATGCTTCCCATCCGGTCTAATGAAACATGAGAGGATCTGCCAGAAAGAATGTGAATAAAGCGCCGAAATCCAGGCATGCATATCTTGTGGAGGCCTACCCAAGAAACGGCTTCTACAAAGTACTACAATAAAGGGTTTGATTACTTCTATGAATGAGAGATTTCAGTTTTTGATTCCCAGTAAAGCTACAAACCTTCACTTTGTCATTATGGGTTACTAGCTGTGCCCACATAGTAACAAAACAGGACAAACATTATGTGAACTTGACCCGGACACAGACAGGCGGACATGTTGTTTAAAACCACCACACGTTTATTTACCACAATTATTTACAATAATTTGGTCACAAAGACCCAGTCCAGTGGTCTCACAGAGCTTAATCACGTGCACAAGACCCCAAATCACACACAAAGTCCTGGCCACAAATGCCTTTCTTCGGGCCGCCTCCACTCTCTCCTGCCTCGTCCTTCTTCCACCCGACTCTAGCCTCGAATGAATGGAGACGGCCCCTTTTATAGAGGACCCGGATGAGCCCCAGGTGTTCCCGGCAATCTTCTTCTGGCCACGCCCCAGTGTGGCGGAAGTGCCGGCTGTCCTCCCGGCTGCTCTCCGGGCGCCGTCATAAATCTTCCCCCCAGCACTTCCTGGTGTGGCGGAAGTGCTGGGGTAACAGGTCCCCAAGGCACTGGGGTGCCTCCTGGTGACCATGGGCCCCTACAGGAAGGCTTCCATGCCCTTGACCCGTGGCCCCAAAGCAACCCGGAAGGCAAACCCCACGTGATCCAGGCAGGGCTCTGACCCTCTTCCGGTCCCTCCTGGCGTCCCGGCCGGGTCATGGCCCCTGGCATCCCTGACAATTAAAAATCAATAGATGTTGGCACTGTATCTGATCATATTCAGCTGACAGGAAAGCATTCCCCATGTGGGGAGAAAAGCACATGGTTACCCTCTAAAACACATGGGGCTCTGATCTCTCTCTCAAAAACATCAAATGTTACTCCTTAACAATCTGTAGATGATAATGTCTGTTCAACAAACAGGTATCGCTAGTGAAGAGGAGGCAAGGTGCGCTCCAACACGTGGCAAGACGTAGACCAACTCAAGCAGAGTCTGGCAAGAGAATGAGGAAGGCCCCGCCCCCCAGTGTTGGATTTGCATAAATACATGGGTACCACAAGCGAACTACGGTACTTAGCATGATGAGAGAAGTCACAAAATCAACTGGAAACTTCAAGCAAATTATAGAAAACAACCACATCTAAATCCGTGAAATAATTCTCTCGTGAAAAGCTGACAGACATAAAGCAGACTGACTTACAGACAGAATGTGCTTGGACTACAAAATTTTTAAAACTGTTTCTTAGCGAGCACCTATGGGCCAAGTCCCAAGTCCTCATGGTTCGGGAGATTTCGTCAGTGGTATCTGGCTTTTATATATATAGATGGGTTATTGAGTATAGATTGATGGGAAAAAATGGCAAACTTACTGAAGTAAAATGAAATCTAAAAAACAATAAAGTGGTGTGAAAGTGAAGGGGTCTAAATACTTTCTGAATCCACTCTCATATATATGTATATATATATATATATTATTTACCTCATGCACAACTATCATAAATACAGTTTAGCACATTAGCTATGTTTTGTCAAACAGGCTGAATTCTTGCTGAGTCAGTGTCCTTTACACCTCCATTCCTGAATAGCCCCTCTTTCAGGGTCCTCATCAATTGTGTACTGTAAACAGCTTTGCAGCTTCACAGTCCCACATTGTGCTGCTGCCTCAATAGACAGCTGAGCCCTTTGTGACGGGACCCGCACTGCACCCATGAAGGCATAATGGCACTCCTTAAGAGCTTCCTTTTGTGGAGCATCAAATTACTCTGTATTCACCGCCTCACAATCCTAAAATGGTTATCTGTCAGAGGCTTTGAAACTTAGTGGAGAGCCATCTGCTCCTCTGGCTTGACTCTTCTTTTTACTTTATGGAAATGGAAGCTTTAGAGAGAGGGAGAGATATTAAGTATCCCAAGAGATGAGAGACGGTTGAAATGAAAAGCTTGATGGGACTGAGGGCACTTTGACCCCTAGGCTGCTCTCACACTGAAGTAACACAGACTGATGCAGAAGCTGACTCTAATTCTAAGAGGTGATCAATAGGAAGGCTGTGCTATTCAGTTATCCACCCATTTTTAAATTCAGTTTTATATTCATGAGGGCCAGAGCCTATCCTGGTAGCCTCAAGTACTGGGCAGAAACCAAGACCAAAGGGCACACTAATGAACACACCAACACTCAGTCCAAAACAATTCAGAAACATCAATCACACTACTCTCAGACATGGAAAGAACTTGAGAACTCCACACTCACTTAATCAAAGCTGTGTGGCTATAACACCGCATCAGTATGCCAGTTTTATCAATCTGTATTTTATAACACAACATGACATTCTGTTTCAGGTTTTAAGGGGCCAACCTCATGACAATTGAAAGTTACAATTCACACCATTTAGTGAAAACCAAAAAAAGACATGAGAGAACATGCAGACTCCTTACAGATAGTAAAAGAGCTGGTATACAACCCTAGAACTCTAAGAAGGTGTGTGGTGATAACGCTAACCACTGCTGCGACATATTTATTTAATCACTTTTTATTGTACTAAGAAACATTCAACCCTCCAGTCCAGAAGAAAGGTGGTTCATATAGAGCAAGATGAATTTTTCCATTCTGGCCTCTGTAAGCACCGTGAACAGATGGGTATGCCAGCTTGATGAGACAAAGAATTTTTGCCCGGAAGGAGGTACAGTATATAAAGGGAGGACCAGCGAAAGCTGGAAGCCAGGAGCGGTTCCATCCACCATTGGCGTAGTCGGCAGGGATTCCTGGCAGTCTGGAAGGGTCCTGAAAAAATAAGTGACAACAAGGAGGGATGGACTTCAGACACAATAGTACCCAACAAAGTCCTGGGTTCAAATAAAGTATTTCATTTCACAAAAATATGAATCACTAAACATGCAGAAACAACCAACCACAAAAACATTCAAATGTGTCTTCTTCTCTCTCTTTTTCCACTCCTCTTGTTGAGTACTGCCCGCTCCATCCCAACTTTGACTCCTCCAGGTGAGGTGGCGGGCTCCTTTAAACATGGACCCAAGAATGCTTCCAGTGCCATAGTGTGCCTTCTTGGAAACACTTCCAGATCATGTGGAAAACAGGCTAGTCCTCCCACGACAGCACCCTCTAATGGCACCCAAGGGTCCTGATAGAGCAGCACTTCTGCACTCCAATTGTCATGCACCCCCTGTGGGTGTCGAAACTGGGTCACCTTCAGGAGGACCACTGCCAGCTATCATATGGAACTGCTCCTGACGTTCAGCTTCTGCTGGTCCACTCTTTATATACTGTGGGGTACAGCCCAGACACAGACAGGTAGACATGATGTTTTCACCACACATGTTTATTTACAATATGTACAAGATACTCAAGTGTACAAACCCAGTGCCGCAGGACCAATCACCCCTCAAGTCCAGGCCTTCTCACAATGCCTTTCAGTTCTCTGGTCCGACTCCACTCCTCTCCTCCAAGCTCTGTCTTCTTCCACCTGACTCCAGCCCTCGAATGGAGGGAGGCGGCCCCTTTTAACCACACCCAGACGAGCTCCAGGTGCTTCCTGATAAGCCTTTGCCGACACTCCCCTGTGTGGCGGAAGCACCGGCTGTGTACCCGAAAGCACTCCGGGTGACCCCGATCCTCTTTCCTCCAGCACTTCCGGGTGTGGCAGAAGTGCTGAGGTCCAGGGCTCTCTAGGCATTGGGGTGCCCCCAGGTGGTGACCACGGGCCCCGACAGGGTTGAGCTTCCAAGCTCTCTACCCGTGGTTCCCAAAGCAGCCCTCATGGTCTGGAGGAGGCGCAAGCTGGGTAGCAGTCCCAGGCACTTGCCACAATACCAAATATACTCGAGTATAAGTCGGGTCTTGACACCCAAAAAATCGATCATAAAATCAGACCCCAACTTATACACTCATTCAAAAATACGACACTTCATTTTTTTTATGTCTTCTTGCTTCCTCCAATCTCGCACCAGTTTTTTAAACACATCGATAAGGGATGCTCTTACGATAAAGATGTATGAGGGGGTGAGATACAAAAAACACAAATCAGTGCAAACGTTGCTTCGGAATAGTTTGGGTACATTTTTTTTTGTATGAATATGTGCTATATAAATAAATGTTGATTGATTGATTGATTGATATTACCGTGTGGTCACATAGGCACAATACATAGAAAAAAAAAGCTGTGTGCACCGTGGTTATTCTCTCAGGTGATTGTTAGCATATCGTAATCTCTTGGACCAATAGCGTGAGTTTCCGCATTCGACTTATACGACCAACATTATAAAATACCAGAAATTAGGGTGGAGTGGTGGCTCTGAGGCTAAGGATCTGCGCTGGCATCTCGAAGGTTACCAGTTCGAATCCTGATCATTGCCAAAAGAGATCCTACTCTGCTGGGCCCTTGAGCAAGACCCTTAACCTGTAATTGCTCCAGGGGTGCTGTACAATGGCTGACCCTGCACTCTGACCCCATGGGGTATGCGAAAACTACCAAATTCCTAATACAAGAAATTGTATAAGGCGGAATAAAAAACGGCCCGACTTATCTGCGGGAGAACTTAAACATAAGCATTACCTCCAGCCAGGCAAGAAGCCATTTTCCTGTCTGTCTTTCATGGTACTGACACCACACAAGCTTTTGTTTTAATGTGATAACCACCCCACAGTGAGCACATTGCTGACCTAACATCCTAAGGTAGTGTTCATCAGCCAGACATTGATGTAAGGATATAAAGGCAAGGGCATGGGCGGACGTTGTGAGAATTCGATGGCCTCCTTGTTTGTCTTTATTTCCCTGTCATTGTCATTCTTGCATTCTGTGTGGAGGTGTAAGTGTGGCATGTTGATGAGCCATAGTTTTAGCTAGCTGCCAAGTGGCTCCATACTCTGGCTTTCCTCTCATCGGTCTTTGCCACTGAAGCACCTCCTGCATTTGGCTTGACGCTCAGGAGATGTTGCAGCTGAAGTGCCTTTTCACATCATTACAGTGTGTAGCATTGTATTTTGCAATCATAAGGATCACTTTGGTGGGAAGATAGGAGTGCAAGTCAGTTTTTGCTGGCATTTGTCTGTCACTGTTGTGCGTGTGCAGTCTGCTTCCCATACCTGACTTACAGCAGATGGCGCTGCTCATCTTCTTCATATGAGTGGCCTCAGCAATGCGCCTCATGCTCAGCAGATGTTCATTTCCTTGCCGTCATGTCAGTAAGGAAGATGCTGTAAATGAAATGAAGAACTAAGGTTTTAGGCACCCTTAGGTAAAACCCGTATATTAAGTAAGAAAATAATAAACACAAATTAACATGTAGTGTGAGAAACGCCTTCACAGATGAGAGCCTATCAATAGACTGGATAAAGATGGCTTTGATGCAGGTTATAAAATTTGTGAAGAGAAAAGGAGCCCTGGAACAGGAAGTGCTGTCATGTGCCTTCAAGATTCTGGTTTCTGGATCTGCAGAGCGAAGGTGAGGTGAGAAGCGTTACAACAGCGTTTCTCAACCTTTAAGTATTTGCGACCCGAGTTTTCATAACAGTTTTAATCGCGCCCCCCTAACATTTTTTTGAAATGTAGATGCATATTTTATTATACCTACTTAACTTTTATCGACATTTATCTAACTCTACATTTATTGTTCTAGTATCAGAATGTAGTTTAAGTTCATTTGTTTTGGTTTCAACAGATGTTTTTTTCATATTTTTGATTCTTGTTTTCTTTTTTTCACATCTTTGCACCCCCCACCCCACAGGTTGAGAACCACTACGTTACAAGACAGCGCCAACCCTTGGCTCGGGGTGGAATTACAAGTGAACTAGCCCTGAATTTGCCTCCCACCCATGTGGTGTGTGACAATGCAGAGGTTGCCTATACTCAAAGGTTTTGCTACATCAGAACGTATCCCATCATAAATGTTTGATTAAGACTAAGATCAAGGTTCTAGTTGCAGTGATTCACAAGTAATTGTGTGTCAGACAAACACGGCTCTTGGCATTTTATATAGACAGAATATTTAGATCCCGTAACACCATGCACCATCACAAGGCACTTCACACAGCAAACAGATTACACTTAGGGATTTAACTTCAAAATTCAATTACGTTTAATTGGGTTAACTGTGAAGTTTAGTGCATCATAATACACGGGTGGAAAGAGAAATGTAATAAGACTCAGTCAGGGCTGGCTGTACCATTCAAGCAAACTAGGCAGTCACACAGAGCAGCACATTCTGAGAAGACATTTTTTTACACATTGCAGTGAACACTTGTATTCAATAAACTGGCTGTTATATCCCGTGTAATGGGAAAGTGGCCTGAACCATTTGATAGATCATGAGCAGGACGGGATCACAGGAGAGAAGAGACATAGACCAACACTAAAGGGTGAGAGGTGCAAGTTTATTTACAAGAGTGCCGTACACAGCAGTGTCAGGCAGGCATTGTTTCACAGTCCTTCAGCGCTGACTCTCCATCAAAAGAAAACAGAAACAAAAAGGAAAAAAAAAGACAAAAATCTTCCGTATTTACACTTGAACTTGTCTACATACAGTTAGGTCCATAAATATTTGGAGAGAGGCAACTTTCTTCTCATTTTGGTTCTGTACATTACCACAATGAATTTTAAATGAAACAACTCAGATGCAGTTGAAGTGCAGACTTTCAGCTTTAATTCAGTGGGTTGAACAAAACGATTGCATAAAAATGTGAGGCAACTAAAGCATTTTTTAACACAATCCCTTCATTTCAGGGGCTCAAAAGTAATTGGACAATTGACTCAAAGGCTATTTCATGGGCAGGTGTGTTCAAGTCCGTTGTTATGTCTTATCAATTAAGCAGATAAAAGGCCTGGAGTTGATTTGAGGTGTGGTGCTTGCATGTGGAAGATTTTGCTGTGAACAGACAACATGCGGTCAAAGGAGCTCTCCATGCAGGTGAAAGAAGCCGTCCTTAAGCTGCGAAAACAGAAAAAACCCATCTGAGAAATTGCTACAATATTACGAGTGGCAAAATCTACAGTTTAGTACATCCTGAGAAAGAAAGCAAGCACTGGTGAACTCAGCAACGCAAAAGACCTGGACGTCCACGGAAGACAACAGTGGTGGATGATCGCAGAATCATTTCCATGGTGAAGAGAAACCCCTTCACAACAGCCAACCAAGTGAACAACACTCTCCAGGGGTCGGCGTATCGATATCCAAGTCTACCATAAAGAGAAGACTGCATGAAAGTAAATACAGAGGGTGCACTGCAAGGTGCAAGCCACTCATAAGCCTCAAGAATAGAAAGGCTAGATTGGACTTTGCTAAAGAACATCTAAAAAGCCAGCACAGTTCTGGAAAAACATTCTTTGGACAGATGAAACCAAGATCAACCTCTACCAGAATGATGGCAAGAAAAAAGTATGGAGAAGGTGTGGAACAGCTCATTATCCAAAGCATACCACATCATCTGTAAAACACGGTGGAGTCAGGCAGTGTGATGGCTTGGGCGTGCATGGCTGCCAGTGGCACTGGGACACTAGTGTTTATTGATGATGTGACACAGGACAGAAGCAGCCGAATGAATTCTGAGGTGTTCAGAGACATACTGTCTGCTCAAATCCAGCTAAATGCAGTCAAATTGATTGGGCAGCGTTTCATGATACAGATGGACAATGACCCAAAACATACAGCCAAAGCAACCCAGGAGTTTATTAAAGCAAAGAAGTGGAAAATTCTTGAATGGCCAAGTCAGTCACCTGATCTTAACCCAACTGAGCAGGCATTTCACTTGTTGAAGACTAAACTTCGGACAGAAAGGCCCACAAACAAACAGCAACTGAAAGTAAAGCCGCTGCAGTAAAGGCCTGGCAGAGCATTAAAAAGGAGGAAACCCAGCATCTGGTGATGTCCATGAGTTCAAGACTTCAGGCTGGCATTGCCAGCAAAGGGTTTTCAACCAAGTATTAGAAATGAACATTTTATTTCCAGTTATTTAATTTGTCCAATTACTTTTGAGCCCCGTAAATGAAGGGATTGTGTTAAAAATACTTTAGTTGCCTCACATTTTATGCAATCTTTTTGTTCAACCCACTGAATTAAAGCTGAAAGTCTGCACTTCAACTGCATCTGAGTTGTTTCATTTAAAATTCATTGTGGTAATGTACAGAACCAAAATTAGAAAAAAGTTGTCTCTGTCCAAATATTTATGGACCTAACTGTACCTCCTCCAAAACTACCGCTCGGCGATACATACTGTATGTACAGAAATATTTATAAAGCCCTCAAGAATCAAAGACCGCTGCTCCTTCAATAGCGCAGCTATACTCAACCCTACCTCACCTAAATCCACTGGCGACCTCTGTTGGCCGACAGCTCCCTAAATACAAGATTAAGATTAGTCAGTCAATCCGCCACCCGCGTCTCCTCCACTCACCTGTCCAGGTAGATGGTGGCGCGATGACGCCGCGACAAGCCCGGGTTGACTTTTTGTTTCAGCGGCTCACAAACTCAGTCCAGGGTGCCATCTGTGACTGCAGGATTTTGTTCCAACCAGATTCAGAATCAGTGATAATAATTGATTTCATGTAATTAGCTGGTCTTTTTTCGCTTCCCTTATTCTACATTCAAAAAAGAACAATAGTATGCTTTATACTTTTGTACATTTTTTAGAAGTATTTCTATATTTTCAATATCTTTAAATGTTATTTGTTTTCTATTATTTTGTGTGTAGTTTGTTTCTTTCGTTGTATCGTAATAATAACAATTAAGAAGAAGCAGAGCAGACACCCTGAACAACAACACTGAATGAAAGGCTACAACTACTTTAGCATCAGACCTACTAATTAGTAAATAATGGATTAAATAACCAGAAACCTGGAAAAGAACAATGAAAATCAGAATGAAAATGTTAAAAGGTAAAAACTACATTTCCCATATAACTGCTTAGTACGTTTTAATAAAAAAAACCAAAAAAAAAAAACAAACTTACTTTCGTAATTTTTACATTGACTCCAAATCACAGAAAATGGGTAATAACAAACAAATCACTTCATTAGACTAGTAGTACAATTAAAAACAGAAGTTGGTTGGATCGAAAACCTGCAGCCACACTGAGTCCTAAAAACCGAGACTGAGAACCCCTGCAACGTCTGTGCTGAGCCCACGCACGCGGTAGCAGTCGCTCCACTATGGAGGAATATTTCGGACAAAATGAAATGCCTTAATAAATAAATATGTCATGAAATATGTTTTTCGTTGCTTATTTATTTATTTATTTCATTTTGTCCGTAACATTCCTGCAAACCGTCATGAAATACGGCTTGAAATAAAACTGTCACTTTCACTCATCAAAGTTGAGAGGGTGGGCTCTAACACGCCCTCTAGTTACTGATTGGTGAATCGATAGCACAAGAATTCATTAGAAAAATGCTTACTACTGCCGATGAAATGGATTCTGCCGAAGATATTACGTATTTCAGAGAGAGAACTGAAGATTTATCGGAAGAAATTACAATGTTGGCGGCCCTTTTAGACTCCGATATAGATGAAACTGTTTTTGAAATTATCGAAGAACAGGTGGAACGGACTCTACTACACTCCAGTTCAGGTGATGCAGTACCCTGCTCTGGATGTCCATCCTTTGACATTCCAGCTGAGTCAATAGAACACCTTCTGTTATGCGGTTTAAAAGTACAACAGATTGCAGATCTATAAGGTGTATCGGAGAAGACGATCACAAGGCGAATGAGCCAGTTTGATATACGGTAAGCTGCAACGGCTGTATTAGTGCAGGTACTTTGACATGGAATGCCCAAAGCAGCTCCACCTAATATTTTGAACTGAACAACTTTGCCACTGATCAGAGCTGTACAGTTGTTTGAAAAGTAGCTGCGAATATGCAACTGACTTTATACTCGTAAAACAAGGGTCAAATACTCAGTTCTAAAAGGGCCGCCAACATTGTAATTTCTTCCGATAAATCTTCAATTCTCTCTCTGAAATACGTAATATCTTCGGCAGAATCCATTTCATCGGCAGTAGTAAGCATTTTTCTAATGAATTCTTGTGCTATCGATTCACCAATCAGTAACTAGAGGGCGTGTTAGAGCCCACCCTCTCAACTTTGACGAGTGAAAGTGACAGTTTTATTTCAAGCCGTATTTCATGACGGTTTGCAGGAATGTTACGGACAAAATGAAATAAATAAGCAACGAAAAACATATTTCGTGACACATTTATTTATTTATGCTCTCATTTCATGACATATTTATTTATTAAGGCTGTCATTTCATGACACATTTATTTATTTATGCTCACATTTCACAGTACTTTTATTTATTTACGCATTTATTTATTTATTTCATTTTGTCCGAAATATTCCTCCATACTCCAGTAGGTAAACCTTATTTACTTAAAATGCGGGATCTCCTTCTCTTACACAAACTTACTTATAAATGCAAATGCCGGCATTTTCTTCCAGTCTGCGAGAACACCTGGAAGTGGACTCATACCGGCAATCATACAGGCGGCCCGAGTGCTCAGTTGTGCCGTACCTGAGAGCGCGCTCCCGCGGCAGAGCCTTCAGTTCGAAACGGTGCGTGCCATTCTTTTATGCTTTAAAAGCAGGAATATTCTGGTTTAGCGCAACTTTAACTTAAACTGGTAACGATCGAGACCACACTGTCAAATTCCCATTAACCCAATTATATTATGATATTTGGCCTTGACGACCCACACAAGTCTACTACAGGTCGACTCCCAAATCCCAGGCTCTCTTTACATGGAAAGCCTTCTCAGAAGAATGGAGGCTGTTGTAACCACAGTCGTGATGGGGAGACAACTTCATATTAATGCCCATGGCTCTGGAATGAGATATCCAAAAAGCTCCCAAAGGTGTGATGGTCAGGTGTCCACAAAGGTTTAGCATAAGCCCCCTTGATTTCCACACATCATGATATAGAGTGGTGTGCAAAAAGTTTTCTTCTTCAGTTAAATATCTACAGAAAATGGTTTATTTTGACTTTGGAAATGTATTGTTAAAGCACTAGAGTTAAAAATTCTAAAAAGATAAATATCCTTAGTCATGCAGAAAATGATGATAACTTTGAAGGGGACTGAATACATGTGCACACCACTGTGTGTAGGAAGTTAAAAATGTGAAGTTCGAATACACAATGGGAGGTCTGAAAATCAAAAGTACATCTTATGTGAAGGATTTAGGAGTCATGGTGGACTCGATGATATCAGTTGCCAGACAGTGTTCAGAAGGCTAACAGAATGTCAGGTTATATAGCGCCTTGATGTGTGGAGTACAAGTCACAGGAGGTTCTGCTCCAGCTTTATAACACACTGGTGAGGCCTCATCTGGACTACTGGGTGCAGGTTTGGTCTCCAGGTTACAAAAGGGACATAGCAACGCTAGAAAAGGTCCAGACAAGAGAGATGATTCCTCGGATACAGAGGATGAGTTATGAGGAAAGTTTAAAAGAGCTGAACCTTTAGAGTTTAAGCAAAAGAAGATTAAGAGGAGACCTGATAGAAGTGTTTAAATTAATGAAGGGAATTAGTCAAGTGGATCGAGACTGTGACTATAAAATGAGTTCAACAAGACCATGGGGGCACAGATGGAAACTTGTTAAAGGTAAATTTCGCTCAAACATTAGAAGTTTTTCTTCAAATGTCGAACCACAGGCACATGGAATAAGTGACCAAGTAGTGTGGTAGACAGTAGGATTTAGGGACACTCAAAATTCTGATGTTGCTATTTTGGAAGAATTAAGTGGGTAAGACTGGCAGGATTTGTTGGCTCAAATGGCCTCTTCTCATCTCATCTCATAAAATGTACAAATCACTCTGTACCTCCTTAGTAGACCCTGTTGCTTGTTTGGGGCTATCAGCTTCTTCACATGTATAAACTTCGAACTCCATGCATTTGCTGTTTCTCTGTCTGTATACTTTAGCTTGCCTTTCCTGTTCCTAATACTCTTCACCTCCTCCTTCACCTCCATCCATCCATTATCCAACCCGCTATATCCTAACTACAGGGTCACGGTGGTCTGCTGGAGCCAATCCCAGCCAACACAGGGCACAAGGCAGGAACCAATCCCGGGCAGGGAGCCAACCCACCGCAGGACACACACAAACACACCCACACCATGACCTTTTTTTTTTAAATTTACTTTATTTCTGAAATACTCTTTGCATGATCCTTTGCCTTTTTTGCAGTCTATATATAAAATGCTGTGGCCTGTCTGCCTGTCACATGATTACTTGCATACTACTGGGGCTAGAACCTTAATCCTGGTCTTAATCAATAGCTGATGTCTTAATACATTCTAGAAATTAAAAAAAACAAAAAAAAAAACGAGGTAGCGGCAACCATGTAAAAGTGATCTGTGCTCATGTGTCTCTTACAGTAAAGTGATTGAGAAAGTGACATGGTAGTAAGAAACAACATCTACTAAGCATCAAGCAAATCGCAGAATGCTGACTATCTGAAAAAGATCATTGTAATAGGACGAAGAAGAATAAGAGCAATGACTTCTGCAGAGCATCATGCCTATCACAGAAGGCAATTAAGTGATAAAAGATGAGAATGTATGAGAGGATAAAATGCTGAACCACACAGACAAGCAAGAAGTAATCCTGAATATAAAAATAATTAATAATACATTTTATTTATACAGTATAGCGCCTTTCCCATGCTCAAGGCACTTCACAGAGTTTAAGAAAGTACGGCAGGGTATACAGTATATAGCATTGTACTAAACCAGTGTGGCACCCAGCCGTGGCGGGAGCCTGGCAGGGACGCCCAGGAGGACCAGAGGAGGGCTTGTACCTCCTCCAGACCATCATCTGAGGCCGAGGCAGGAGCCCGTCCTGGTTACGCTCCACCAGATGGCCCTGGTTACGGGTAGGGGCATGGAAGCCCAGCCCTGTAGGGGCCCGTGGTCCACCGCCAGACGGCACCCCGCTGCCTGAACAGCCCTGGAGCCCAGCACTTCTGCCACACCAGGAAGTGCTGGGGGGAAGACGACAGGGGACACCCGGACGGCTTCCAGGTTCGCAGCCAGCACTTCTGCCACACAAGGGCGTGTCTGTGGAGGAGTGCCGGGAAGCAGCTGGAGCCCATCCGGGTTGCCATAAAAGGGGCCGCCTCCCAGCAGTCTGGGCGAGAGTCGGGTGGAAGAGGATGGAGCTGAGAGAGAGAGAGGACGGGAGGCGGCCAGGAAGGCATTTTGATTGTGAGGCCTGGACATTGGGGGAACGATGCAAGAGGCACTGGGGAGTGCACTGTAAATAATTGAAGTGTAAATAAAGGGTGTGTGGTGAACTTAAGATGTCTGTCTGCCTGTGTCCGGGTTCAAGTTGACACCAGATAAATAAATAAAGAGCCTGATGAGTTTGGGAAATTCAAAAAAGTCTGGGTTGCAGCATCCTGGTGACAACCATGTGACAACGGGCATGGTCCCCACAAGTACATTTATTTGTAATCCCGTAGGACAGGGGCATCGAACTCTGGGCCTGGAGGGTCACAGTGGCTGCAGGTTTTCATTCTAACCCTTTTCTTCATTAGTGACCATTAGTCTTTTCTGCTAATTAATGTCTTTTGTCTTACTTTTAATTAACTTGACTCAGGCCCCTTAGTTGTTTCTTTTTCCTTAATTAGCAGTCTGACAATAATGAGACACAAAACAAGGCGCCACATGACCTGCTCACCTGTGCCCATCACACAATATCTGAAAATTAAGAAAGGTGAAAGTCTCTGTAAGGTTGATCCCTCACGTCACCAAAACATTTTGACATTGGTGTTCTTAGAAAAAAACAGAATATCAGCAGTTTTGGAAATGTCTGCTGTGGCAGAATGAGAGCAGCAACAGGCCATGGAATTAAATAACGGCAAGAATCGGCTTCTCATTAAGAGACTGGTCAGACTGAAATTGGTTGGAGTTTGAAGCCCCAATTTAGCTGGTCATCCGTTGGCTCATTTCATGTCTTATTTCTTTTTGGCTGTCATTTAATGAAGAAAAGAATCAATTCAGAAGACCGAATCCTTAAAAACAAGGCTATTAAAATGAAGGGAAGAGAAGTTAATTAGAAGTGAAAACTGGTCACTTATTATGAAAAGGGTTAGAATGAAAACCAGCAGCCATTGCTGCCCTCCAGGCCCAGATTTTGAAACCCATGCCCTAGGACATGGCTACTTGCATGTTCAAAATTCACAATCAAGTGTAAGTATTGTTGTTTAGCGATCATCAAACATGACAAAGAACTCCATAATAGGATGAAAGAAAAAGAGCAGCAACATCTGCTGAGCGCCAAGCACATCACGGAATGTGCTTAAGATAAAGCAACTGAGTAGCAGGCAGACATGAAGGCTCATAGACATGACAAAAATAATACGGAATACAAGAACGAGAACAAGAGAAAAATGCATGCCGACAAACGAGCACTACTTAGGAAAGTTAAATAACCAATGTGATCATGGTGAAGATGTATTTATTCATGAAAACAACAGAATGCATTGCCAACATGGATATGTTCAGCTTGCTCTTGATGAACCTCCTCTATTTTAGGACTGTATGTCCATGTGTTTCACTAGTAAAATATTATTGTAGAATTATAGAATCATTTTTCTCCTGGGTTGGCTCATGTGGGCTAGAAAATGAATAGAATGATGGATATTCATTATTTTTAAGCAATGATATGTATTGTGGATCATAACATTAACATACCAAAGCATTCTGGAGCTTAATCTGATTCATGATCATGTGAGCCCTCAGCCAATCCCAGCACAAGATAGCCATCAGGCACAAGAAGGGAACAAACCCTGGACTGGTTGCCATTTGATCTCATGGCTCTCTTATGCACACATCCCCCCCTCATGCTCACGTAGGGTCAACTTGGCATTGCCAGTTTGTTTAACATGCAATTCTTTGGTCAGAACCAAATCTGCAAGGTTGAACAAATGTCTAAAACAATGAAAGGGAGTTTGTCACCCGACCAAACGTTCCCACTCGGAACAAACCCATGCAGGATTCTGTGGTGATGAATGTCATGCATCATAGGAGCCTCCTATGTTCCTCACCTCACTGGCAGCTGCCCTCTTTACATCTTCTCTCCCCTTGCCCTGATTCTGTGTATAACACCTTTGCAGTATCTTTGACTGTTCATGTGCCTTTCATGGTGACTCACATGTCATGCACACCTATCTCTTTATCAGCAGCTTGAGCTGCCCACACTGCCACTTATTCAAGCATCTTCTTCAGAAGTCAGAGATTAAAATAAATTGAAATGTATTGTTTTATTCACTCCATTTTCAGCCCTGAAAATTTTACATGGTCCAGTTACTATTTCAAGAGAAGGACATCTGCTTTTAGTTTTGTAAAGCTCAAACAGCTGCTAAATGATTCAAAAGAGACTAAAAGAAATTGTAAGAAGCAATTTTTAATTTAAGAGATTTGTGGTGTGCCAATTCTCACCGCACTTACTGAGTGCCTGCCTTACTTTGCTGAGCACCTTAAACTAAAACAAAGTTTGCTAGACTCTTTCTACTTTACCAACCACATCCTGATCTAAGAGAAACCTACGTCATCAGCATATCTGGGGCAATGGTTTTCCTGTTAGCTTAGTGAGACTAATAACGGCGTGAACAAAAATGGTTGCTTATTGCCCCATCTGTGGAAAGCCAGTTTATTTTGGTAAGTTTCTTTATATTCTTCTTTGTTAATGAGGAGTGGGGAAGATGAAAATGCAATCAGCTAAGACTTACGAGAACCTGAGGCCTGACTGTAAGGTGTGTATAGGATATGCATGCTTTTGTTACAAAGCCTGTTCGTAAATCACATTTAGGCTGAAGGTACAAGTGCAAAAAAAAACTGATTGGTAGTCTTGGCCTTTGAATTTTAGGCTTAAAATTCTTTTTAAGTAACATAGAGAAAAAATAAGAACATCCAGCTGTCTTATCTGATTTGCATTAGAAGATCTTAACAATTACGACACGAGCAGACTATTCAGCACAACATACAGTGGCTCGTGAACGTCTATTCACCTAACGCTTACATTAGAACAATCCATCAATCTCTTCTATTGTGCTCTTTTGTTTTATCTGATTTATAGTTACATAGATACTTTATATAATGCCTATCTATCTATCTATCTATCTATCTATCTATCTAAATACTTGTATTAAAGAACAATATAAATGCTTAAATTCTATCTGGATTGAATACACACTATATGATCTAATATCTAATAGGGGCTATAGATAGATAGATAGATGAAAGTTATTGTTTAATTTATTCTTATTATAGCTAATTCATATACACACACAGGACATCTGTTACTTGTAGTGAAGAATCACATCACAAAGGTTTCACATTTTTTTTAACTGTAACTTTTACCGCTGTAGGGTGTTTCTTCATGCCCACTAGAATATAACAACTACCGTACATGTGGGGTATGTGCATATGGGACTTGTGGTCTGTCCAGGCTTGTTTCCTGATATTGCTGGAATGGTGCTCTTTCTGTTTATCTGTTCTATATTTATATAAGCATTTTAAAGTATCTATCTATCTATCTATCTATCTATCTATCATTATTAATATCATAATTTCTTCAATATTGCTGGACAGATTTTGGTGCATTGAACCCCTAATTGCTTTATTAAAAAAAATTTTTTTTTTTGGGATGTCCTGTGAGAAGAGGTGTGTTACACCTTCCCATAGATGAAGGGGGTCATGGATGTCTTCTGCAGACTACAGACTGCCTCTAGACTGCTAGCTTTACTCCAGTTGTTTAATGGTTCAGATCCACTATCCACTGCCCTGGAGGCCCTTGGCTTTAGCTTTTTATTGTTTACTAGCAAAATACCCGCGCTTCGCAGGGGAGAAGTAGTGTGTTAAAGAAGTTAAGAAAAAGAAAATGAAACATTTTAAAAATAACGTAACACGATTGTCAATGTGACCTTTTGTAAGTAGTGCCTGGAGGATTCAGTGTGGAGAAACTCTAGAGACAGCATGTGTATTAACTTGTGGATTTTTCTGTGAGTATTTGGTGGCAGTCTGACGAAGTTGCTTCGGAAGACAGCGTTAGCTGCAGAGCTCAGCTCAGAGTGAAATTAGGTAAATGGGGGGGTGATGATGACGTGACTCCCCCACCTGCCTTAACTGTCAGTCCCCCCCACAAAGACAGTCTCTTGGAATTTGCATAAGCACAGCCCTTCACCTGCAATTTTAACTTAGTTACAAAGAGATCAAAACTCTCGTTTATATCCTGCGTCCTCTCATTAAACTTGTATCCCGCATTACCCGTGGGCATGACAAACGCCAGCGGCAGCCTGTCTATGAACTTAATTTAAACTTTAGGTTTACACCGTGCTTTGTTTCCGAAGTAGCAGAACTCATGAATATGGTTGTATATGTCACTCGCTCGCTTCTTATTGTTTCGCTGCCTTCTCAATTATATAATGCATGTTTTCTTCAGCGCTTTTTGGAGGTCTTCCTTGTTTTCTACGTACTGCGTCTCCCACGGCTTTTGAGCTCAACTCCATTACAGTTTATGTAGAAAAATTGCTTCCAGTTATGACCATTAGGCGTAGAATTTCGAAATGAAACCTGCCCAACTTTTGCAAGTAAGCTGTAAGGAATGAGCCTGCCAAATGTCAGCCTTCTACCTACACGGGAAGTTGGAGAATTAGTGATGAGTGAGTGAGTCAGTCAGTGAGGGCTTTGCCTTTTATTAGTAAAGATTTGGGGGCTGTTTGTGGGGTTTAAACATTTATCAGCATCTTTTTCTTTATTCATTTCAGCAATTTAGTTTTATTAGTTTTATAATTTTTTTTTTAATCGTAATATCATTTTAATAAGGCAGATGAACTAAAGTAGGTGCAAATGTGCCCTTTCCTTTTTGCTTTGTAGAAGACCCATTTATTTGGAATACTATCTTAAAGTGGTCACTTTTAGAATCTGCTAGTTTTACTCGCTAATTAATAATAATTTTTAAAAAATGACAAAAGTTGGTGATCAAAACAAAAATGGTAAGCTGCACTTGAATTAGAATCTGAGATGAGTGTGAGGTCAGCGCACCTGAGAGGAGCTCTGCTGAGTCAAATACAAATGGTGCCGAGAAACGTAGAGGCAGTGCTGGTCATGTCTGGGGACTTCCCCACGTTAGATTAGAATTCAGAATTTGAAGTTCTTGTGAAGCTCAGCTTTGTGGACTTTTGCAGTTTTTTGGGGAAATTAAATATTAATGATGAGGGAATTTTATCTAACTGTCTAGGTAAGAAATCTCTGTATACATTTAAGGAATCACATTTTCACACCGTAAAACTCACCTGACACTCAGGATGGATTGTTTGAATCGAAATATCACAGCTGCACCTGCTCGGAGGGCGCTATACAAACTGCCAATATGTCTGGGGATCTGCACTGCAGGGTGTTACAATGAGCCACCGCTACTACAGCAGTTCATTATTATCTGATAATGGGGTCCATTGAGATCAGCTCTTGAGCCTTCACCTGTTCACAGAAGGTAACTGTGCTTCATTTTTCATGCACTGCTGTAGGTAAACACGTCTGTTTGAATTCCTAGACTATCTTTTGAAAAAGTTTGAGATGGAGCTTTCACAGAATATGATTGTTTTTGGAGTGATGAGATCTCAGAAAATTAAGAATAATTTTCATCCATCCATTATCCGGATGGATCCATAGTTTTATCCTAACTACAGGGTCACGGGGGTCTGCAGGAGCCAGTCCCAGCCAACACAGGGCACAAGGCAGGAAACAAACCCCAGGCATGGTGCAAGCCCACTGCAGGGTAAAGAATAATTTTTAACTGCTATTTTTTTGTCAGGCCATTCTAAATTGGCTATTTTAAAAACAAGACAAAATAAAGATAAGAATGCATTACCTACTGTGGTTGTACTAATGTTTGAAGTTTTAGTTAAAGGCAATTCATAAAAAATATCTATCTATCCATCTATCTATCTATCTATCTATCTATCTATCTATCTATCTATCTATCTATCTATCTATCTATCTATCTATCTATTATATAGTGCCTTTTCCATCTATCTATCTATATATAGTGCCTTACATCTATCTATCTATCTATCTATCTATCTATCTATCTATCTATCTATCTATCTATCTATCTATCTATCTAAATACTTGTATTAAAGAACAATATAAATGCTTAAATTCTATCTGGATTGAATACACACTATATGATAGTTTTCATCCACCTCAGCTAAAGACTTTCACACTCCATTTTACACTCGCGTCCTGTTGCTGTACATTCCCATGTTAAGTCAATGAGGATATCAACCTCATTTCCTTAAGGATGTCAAAATAATAGCTGAGAGACAGATTTGCTTCAATCCTGTCACCTCTTTATTGCCATTTGCTTACACTGAAAAGGTTCAGCTGCTTCAGTCTCTCCTTATAGCTCATACCTCTTAGTCCTGGAGTCAGCCTAGTCGTTCTTCTCTGGACTTTTTCTAGTGCTGCTATGTCCTTTTTGTAATATGGACACCAAATCCACACACAGAACTCCAGGTGAGGCTTCACTAGTGTGTTAAATACCTGCTTAACCATAACCTCCCTCGACTTGTAATCCACACGTCGTCACATCCTTTACCCTTCTTAATGGGTTCTGCACACTCTCTGGATGTAGATAGTGATAAGTCCACTGTGGCTCCTAAGACCTTCTCATAGTGTGTGCCTTCAAGGTTTAGACCTTCCATTGTGTATTTAAAACTAACATTTTTATTTCCTATGTGAAATACTTTATATTTACTGAGATTAAAGTTTATCTGCCACAAATCTGCCAAAGCCTGTATGCTGTCCAACTCCATATGTAATGATTCAGGAGATTCAAGATTATCTGCCAATCCACCTATCTTGGTATCATCTGCCAACTTTACCAGCTTGTTGTTTATTTTCCTATTCAGAATCCTGATCTCTTCACTTTTAAAATCCCTACTTCTAAAACAGAGCCCCTCATCTAAACCCTTTGTTCCCCATGTTTGAGACAGTTCTGGACCCATCTATAGACTGCACCCTAAATTCTCACTTCTTGTAGTTTGACCACTAACCTTTTATGTGGTACCCTATTAAACAAAAAAAAAAAGACCATACACACCTCTCTGATCATATTCTTTTGTTGCTTCCTCATAGTATACTAGCATTTTAGTGAAACATTTTTCTTGTCTAAACTCATGTTAAATATTTGCTAAAACCCCTGCTCTTGTAACGT
Source organism: Polypterus senegalus (assembly GCF_016835505.1). Taxonomy (NCBI): domain Eukaryota; kingdom Metazoa; phylum Chordata; class Cladistia; order Polypteriformes; family Polypteridae; genus Polypterus; species Polypterus senegalus. The sequence continues at coordinate 18,548,480 of NC_053160.1, forward strand.
GCTGCTCAATCATTTCCTTAAAAATTCTTTCCATTAAATTTTTTTTTTTGAGGCACATTATGTTTACTGGTCTTTAGTGACTTGGATCATCTTTTATACAACAGAATAATATTTCCTAGTTTCCCCAGTCTGCAGAAGGTTTCAAAAAACTGCCAAAGGTTCATATATGTACTCAGTATCTTCTTCAAGCACTCAAGCACGATCACATCATCCCCATCCTGAAAACTCTTCATTGTCTTCCTGTCCAGCTCAGAATAAAGTACAAGGACTCCCTTCTCATCCATCGGTGCATCTATGGACATGCCCCTCTTTACCTACAGGAGCTTGTTACTCCTTATACTTCCTCACGTGCCCTCCGCTCTGTACACATAAACACCCTCCAAGTCCCCAGAACTAAGCTCAGCAGCAGGGGTGACAGGACTTTTTCATCTGTGGTGCCCAAGCTTTGGAATGCCCTCCCTGATTACCTGAGAGCTCCACAGTTGACTGATGTGTTTAAACGAAACCTAAAAACTCATCTCTTTAGAAGGACTTTTTGTTAAAGTATTTTTATAGACACTTTTTTGACTCTGTAGCACTTTGAGATTGCTAAAATATAAAGTGCATTACAAATAAAATTTATTATTATTATTCAAGCATACATGTTATCTGGTCCTGCTGATTTGTTAGATTTCAGCCTATTTAATCTAAGCAGCACTTCTCCCTCTAGAATTTCCAAGTCATTAAGTATCTTCAGAGTACTTTTGGGATGTTACTGACTTGCTGGTTCAGGGCCTGCTGACTGGCATCATGAGGGAGTAAGACTATCTGAAAATGTCTCAAGACATCAGCCATAGAAATTAAAACTCAGTTGCAAATTTGTATTCCAGCAGGACAATAGTGTTAAGTATACCTGCAAATCTGTAACAAAATGGCTTAAAGACAACAAGGTGAAAGTATTGCAGCAGCCGTCACAACGCCCTCACCTGAACCTGAAAACTGGGAAAGGACATCTGAGCAGGGAGGCCACAAACCTAACTGATGTACAGCAGTTCTGTCAGGAGGAATGGGCACAATTTGCACCCACGTACTGCTTGTGGATGGCGACCTTAAATATTTGATTCAAGTTAAGGTTTTAATAAGCAATGCATCAAATACTAACCAAGTGTGTGGAAACTTTAAAACAAATGAATATCTGATATCTACTCTCGCTATATAAAATCCTAAGGCTAAAAGTGCAATGATTTTATGTCACGCTTTAAATTGGGCTTATTTTAAAACCTACATATATATGTTTGGTATCATTCTTTTCAGAATTTATCGAAATTCAATGTGATGTTGTTAGATTTTCTGATTTTTATTCTGTTTTTAAATTATAAACTAAAATATCAAGAAAGTCGTGGTTTTTAATATCAAGAAAGTCGTGCTCGAGTAAACTTTCTTTCTCAGGAACAAACTATTAAAAAAAATGATCTATTCATTACACCAATGTTTGTATTTAGGTGGTTTAGTCAGCTAAAGGGTGAGTTACGGTGACCCATTGCATACCACTTTAGTTTTCACCTGATTTTTGCTGTTATTTAAATGAATAATTTTTTTATAATAAGTTTTTTTATCTATAAGAATGTCAGTTAAAACGAATGGATCATTTATTGAGTCTCTTATAAATACTCATCGAGCGTAGTGACCTCAGTTTTAACAGCAATACACCAATCAGTAAGAGAGTAAATATTTTATTCTCATTTCATGATTTTTACTCCATTAAATAATAATTAATTTTTCTTTTACACATTTATATAATATCATGATATTCGTCGCAAGTGGGGTGGCCTACCAGGCCGCAACTGGGGTTTGGGCACCAAAGGCGTCAGGGAAACTTGGCTTCCCTAGTAATAAATAAAGACTGAAATAAATCTGTCTTTTAGCTATTATTTTGACATTACTACTTAGGCAAATAAATTTGATACCCTAATTGTAAGGTGGCGAGACGTGATCAGAGTTGTGAAACATTGAGTTTGAAGGTTTTTAGCCAAGTTGTATGGAAACTTTTTGCCCTTTACTGATAGACAGGTAGGAAAGATACTATGTGATAGATAGATGTGAAAGGCACTATATGATAGATAGATAGATAGATAGATAGATAGATAGATAGATAGATAGATAGATAGATAGATAGATAGATAGATAGGAAAGGCTATGTATGATAGATAGATAGATAGATAGATAGATGATAGATAGATAGATAGATAGATAGAATAAAGAGTATCTATCTATCTATCTATCTATCTATAGGGTGGTCCAGATCTAATTATGCAGATCCAGATCATCTTGATGACTTTGATTTATGCTGGGACGATTCCAGTTCGGCACGAAGACAATTCTTCATTCTTCACACACTTCTCAATGGTCTGGAATTTTTCGGGTGATTTTCTATGTAATAAATTTAATAAATTATAGCGTAATGAAAATTGCATAATTAGATCTGGACCACCCTATATCTATCTATCTGTCTGTCTGTCTGTCTCATTACCTCTTCTTATAACTAATCCAAATCCAAGGTGGCACAGAGGCGCAGTGGTAGCACTGTTGTCTTGCAGTAAGGAGGCCAGGGGTTCACATTCCATGTCCTCCCTGCTTTGAATGTTCTCCCCGTATCTGCATGGGTTTCCTCACACAGTCCAAAGACAAACAGGTTAGGTGGATTGGAGACACTACAGTAGCCCTAATATATATGTGTGTTCACCCTATGATGGACTGGCACTCTTTCCAGATATTGTCCCTGCCTTATGTCCCATGTTTGCTGAGATATGCACCAGCCTCCTGCGATACTGCCCAGGATTAAGAAGGTTTTAAAAATAATAAGGTATGCTATAACTAATACATGCACAAACACATAACACCTATTGTCTGCAGTGACGAATCATACCACAAAGGTTTCAGATGTTCTAGCTGTAATTGTAGCTGCTGTAGAGTGGTTCCTGATGCCCACTAGAATGTAACAACTATATCATTACTGTATATGTGAGGCAAGTGATTCATTTCCTACCTTGCTCCCAATGCTAGTGGAACAGGTTCCATCATTCCACAACCCTCATTTGGATCAAGTGGGTTTCAAAGTATTATGTTAGGTTACTTGATATGATTTGTCGCTAGCATGACAGCAACATCTCGGAGCTTCTCAAATAGAAACTGAAAAAGAGTTCTACTCTGTGATCTCCATTTTAGTGTGAAATAGCATAATACAAAGTAGATGAAGGCTGTAATATTGTACCAATCCATCCCCCATTTTCCCAATTTTTTTGAAGTACTATGAAAAACCAATGCAAGCTAAGACACAAGGTAGAAACCAATCCTGAACAGTTCATTACAGGGTACAATCACTTACTGTATTTCCAGTAGTCATACCACCTGGAAACTAAAACTTGTTCAGGCCCAGCCAGTACCTAGATGGGACACCATGTAGGAAAAGCTTGGATTGCTGCTGGAAAAGGTGTTGGTGAGGCCATCAGGGGACACTTAATCTGTGGGCTGTGTGTGGATCCCAATGTTCCAGTGCAGTTATGAACACACTGTGCTGTGAAAAATGAATGAGACCTTAAATCAAGATTCTGGCTCTCTGTGGTCATAAAAGATCCCTGGGCATCCTTTGAAAACTGTAGGGTGTGCCCCAATGTCCCGGCTAATTTCTCCATCACGATCTTGTCTATTCTACCCCCTAATCGTCCCTTATTGTGTAACTAGCTCTCTAATCATGTCACCACCTAACAGCTAATATGTGCTGAGTGTTCTGGCACAAAAATGGCTTCCATTGCATCAACTTGGTGGATGCTGCACATTGGTAGTTGAAGAGGCATCCCCTACTGTCTAGACAAATAGCTTTGAGCGTCTAGAAAAGCACTATATAAATGTAAGTTTTTAATTATCTATCTGTCTAAACCAGAATATTTTCACAAACCACCACACAGACAATCATGATTCAAACCCACATCCTTAACAGCTTGAATTAGCAATGTTGACTACTGCACCATCCTCAATGCTGCATGAGTGGTGTAAAATATAACTAATACTTATATTACATTAAATATTCTATTAGCTGACATCGTAGGGGCCGGTCTGGCTTGTAATAACAGGTGCATATTTCTGTGTTAAATGAATTCATTTTCAGCACTTCTAAAAGAGGCCAAAAAAGAAACAGACGTGTTGTTTTGTCTAGCACCGAAATCCCCTGACTTACAAATTCAATGCGGAAGTAGAAGCAAATGAGCCTGATGTTAGATAATTTGCTATGCTTCCTTTTTTTTCAACACTGTGACTTTGTTTCAAGTGACTCAGCTGTTAGTAGTGTACGGGTTGGGTTAAACTTCTGTTTATGAGAAGCAACGGTTCAGTCCTCCAGCTTGTGAGCTTTGTAATCCAGTCCAGGATTGTAATGCGCAAGCTCTGCCGCCACCCTGTCAAGTCTGCATGTTCTCACTGTGTTTGTGTGGGTCTTCCTCAGAGTTCTGCCTAAAGACACGAATGTTGTATTAGCAGATAACAGTAAATTGACCCTCTGTGTGATGCAGTATGAGTGTGCCATCATCGCAGGCCTCCCTTATGCCAAGTGCCGGCAGAATTGGCTGATGGTCACAAGACCTTTGTTTTATCGTGGACTCTCACACACGCACACACACACACCCTTCACCCCACAAGCCTTTTCAGTTTGCAGATTTGCACTGTGGTAACAGCCTGTGGCCAGCACTGACTGGATTGCAACAGCTCTTAGAAGTGATTTCTTACTGGCCTGAGTTATTGGAGGCTCCTCCACCTTGGGCAAGACACATAGGAGTGCTTCCTGGTGACGTCAGCTGAGCTCTCCCTGTCACTCAGACCCCACCTAACTGCACAGCACCTCCACCTTCACAACTTGAACTGAATTAAACACATTTAGTAATGCATAGAAGAATTATCACCTTACTGCAGAATGAATATTGAGCTTGTAGGTTTCGTAGGAGAATTGCTATTCACCACCAGGCTGGCATAGGGCAGCAAACAAGGGGGGATTTAGGCAAGCCACAGTCCGATTTTGATAGCAACGCGTTGAGTTAGCGTCTGGGTCCAGAGATTCAGTGGGGCAATTGGCCATTAGAGAGCACTGTTTTATAGGTGAACTCTGACCTCAAAAGGAATTCTGGACTCTAAAGACTTGGACCTTCGTCCTTTTGCAGAGATATCGAGAGTGCCACACACCCCTTTCCAGCGACCTCATAACCCCCTCATGCTCTCCTAATCTGTCTACTGACTTCATAGGAAGAGTCACCAGAGACATAAATGTCAGTGCTGAGGTAAGTAAACCTTTCCACGAGGTCGACACTCTCTCTGCATACAGACACACTGCTGATGGCCGTGACCTTAAGGTCAATAAAGCCCTGGGCGTTGGTTTTCATCAGGACACTCGCAATCCCAGACACTCAGACTCCTCACTCAGTCTCTCAGTCCGATTCGAGCCTCCATTGACTCTGTGAAGATCACAGCTTCAATAGCAAACTCAAGATCCGTGAATCTTTCTTCGCCAACAGATGCCCCACAGCCGCTGGACCCCACAATCTTGCCCAACAGCCAGTCCATGCAAGCGTTGAACAGAGTAGGAGAAGAACACACCACTTATCTCTGCCACTTACCATAGAATCCTGTCTGAACTGACTGATAATCATTTTAATACAAACATAGCGGGTTTCTTCACAGCTGGCCTTTTACATCCCTGTGTTTAACAGACTAAACACATCATGCGGTGCATGAGATCTCTGTTGGGTTTCTTCACATTGTGTCTTTTATGTTGTGACGTGCAGGCAGTCACTTGCTGCCCTTTGTGTGAGAGAATGAGAGGGCGGGGAGGAGAAGTTTCTAATTGTAAGAGGCGGACACTCCTCCATGAGTGACGGGGTAGAAGTGTGGGGTGAGGGTGATTAGATGTGAGGAGTCTAAAGGACAGCAGTGTCAAGAGGACTTGACAGATAAGCTGTAGCAGCCGACATATACAAGTTAACAGGACTTCGATGCTTGACTATTGTGTGTTGGACGTGTACTCTATAACCCAAATTGTGTAGCTAATGATAACACTCCGTTTGCATGGAATTTAAATAAACTCGGAGAAGCCCTGACAGCTGTGAGTCCACCGGTTCTTATTTACACTGGTCACTACATTACCTTTAACAGGTTAATACAGCAGGGGGCTTCTGAGGGCTCTGTTGGGTTTCTTCATAGATGGATATCTACATCTCCATATTAAACAATGCAACACATCAAACTGTGCAGGAGGGCAGTCTTAAGTTTCTTCTTCTTGCCTAGAATAGTAAATTTAAAATTTTGATCCATGAATCGATTTTGCACTCTCCCAATTTATCTGACGGTTAAGAAAATGGGATGAGATGAAATGGTCTTATTGCATGTCCTACTGATTTCTTTCTTTGACAAGCCTATTTCCGTTTGAAGCACAGCATTTGTATGTGTACAGTTTGGTACATACTTAATAGTTGATGTCTAAGTGAATATCTCCAAAACAATTCAATTATCGAGTAATGATTTTATAAATGATCTTTTTATTGGCAACTCCCTCTCCTTAAATCATCCTCCCGTGCCAAGATTGTTGTGCTCAATCCTGAGTTTTGTTTTCTGTTCTCTATTAAAGTTATACATTCTTGTAAAATGCCAAATTATATTGTGTTTAAATTTATTTTGTTATACAGCTATTTGGATTAAGGTACCTGTAGTAATAACAGTCTCTATTACACAATATAAATACATAATGCCATCTAGTGGATCCATCATACTATAGCATTCTGTTACAACACATTGCATTACCAGACTGCTCCTGTGTTCAGTTTTAATGTGAATTGAATGAATACAGGAGTAACAGAGCACCAGAAGACGGTCCCTGACACTTTCCACCCTGGACATACCTTTGCTGTTTTTGTGCAGCACAGTCATCCTCTTTACGTACTTTTCTTTCTTCACAGGAGAAAAGAAGCGCTCCCTTGGAAGAGATTATCATCCACTATGCCTGAAATGCTACCAGTGCAAGAGGCAGCTCAGCTCTGGACAGCATGCAGAGGTATGAATGTTGTCAGTGTTAAATATATCCTCTCTAGCTGATCTTGTCTAGCTCTCTTCGTGGTGTTGATGAATTTTAGCCATTTTTGTTGGTCTCGGTTGCATGAAAAATGATGATCAGTACATCACAGTTAGGGTTCTAGGAACCAAGGATTCTGATTTTCATGTTAGTTTGTGCATGTAATACTGTATAACAACATTTTCATTGTTTTGTTATGATGCCACCTTTATTTTTACATACAGTATGTGCCACCCAGTTGCCTTTGCCTGTATCCTTAATAACTTAACTCAAAATTCCTTGGGCGGTGCGATATTTCTGACATCATTGAGGCAACACTATAAAGGTGAACCTGTGTATTTCCAATTGTTTTGTTTTGGTAGAGTAACATATTGCTCTACTTTCCCCTTTTGTATTATTAATGTGTAGTCTTTGTCAGAATGCCTTAAATCTTACAGACTTACCACTGTTTATAAAGTATTGTAGTATATAACTTCTCCCCACCTTCCCTTCTACATCTATAACCTCAGGCAATTAGGTGTAGTAAAAGACAAGCAGGAGTTAAGTTACATGTAAAATAATGTATTATTGATAATATTCATAACAATAAGTACATTTGAATATTGGCAACCATACAACCTGGTAAATGGTGATATGTAGTTTCAGGTGGCACACAGACTTGTAGTTACTTAAAATGTCTCTAGTTAAGTCCTCATTTGTGGTCTGCTTTCTTCAGAACAGGCCGCATGCCTGTCTCAATATGGCTGCCAAGCTGTGCTGTTCATTGTGTTGTCCTTTTCAGTTCATGGTGTGAGGTGGTCTTTCATCAGTTTGGTAAGAGAGAGCGTGAGGCAAAGCAGGTAAATTTATAGGTTTTCTGTCCAACCCCTAGAGCCAATAGGGTGACATGGTATTTAAAGGTTTTGATGCAAACCAGTTCAAAACAGCCATACTTCAGACCAATGGGGGGACAGAAAACCTTCACACCTGCCCTCCAAACCAGATGTTAAGGTAAAGCTTGGCAGTTAGGCAGCCTGGCTTTCCTGTGGGGGTTGACTGAGAGACTTTAGCAGAGACATATTGGTCAAACCTATTTGAGGCACTTTGCCCTAACCCTGTCATAAAATTACAAAGAGACCCATTCCTAAAAAGGGGGGAAGGGGTTCTTAAACCATCAAACCATTGCTGTTATTATCAATAATGTAACACTAATATTACGTTGCTTTGTCTAAGTTAGAAATAAAGACATACAACTATTTATCAACTTGTATGCAAAATTTCACACCACAACAGCAGCCATGGCAATGGTTCGACAAGGCCTTCCCTGTTTAGTTAGTTCAGGACAAGCAGCTGGAGTTTCACATCCTTTGTTCACCTTGCATTGTGTATACTTCCGGTGTTGTGAATTCAGAAACTTGTTAACTTCTTATCAGCGTAGCACTGTTCAGTCATGCTTTTTTAATACTTTATTATTTTTAAAAACAGTAATATTCAACCCATTTACAAAATAAATTATTTGTTTTGTAATAACCGTGATGGTTTGAACTGCTTGTTATGGGCAGTAGCATTTTGTGTATGGTAGGTATGAACACAATTTTCAAGTTGCTAGATAACATCACCTGAAAGTCACATCAAATGACGCCATTAACAAGATGATACATAATTCAGCAGCGCGAGGCAATCAATCCTCCTAGTACTGGGATATTTTGTGTACTGTTGTATTTTTTGATTAAGGTCCTTTGGGTTTTGTATCCAGCACGGGGCGCTTGCACCCTGGGGTTTTGTTCTTTATTGATGCAGAGAAAACTTGAGGCATGACACATCCATCCATTATCCAACCCGCTATATCCTAACTAGCGTCATGGGGGGTCTGCTGGAGCCAATCCCAGCCAACACAGGGCGCAAGGCAGGAAACAAACCCCGGGCATGACATCATCCCACCGCAGGGGCATAACACATTTCTTTAGTAACCATGGCGGAAATAATCAAACAAGAGCAATATGGTTACAAAAAAGAGATAAATGCGTTTAACTGGCTACAAAATGTAGCTTCCACCCCCAAAATACAATTCATAATTATTTATACATACATATGCAGGCCGGAGAAAAGCCAATGGAATGTACAGTCGTCATTCAGTTTCTTCAATGGGGAATGCTGACAGCAATACAAGCCCAGTCAAGCAGGGCATTCAGCGGCATGGAGACGGCTTCTGGCATCGTGATGGATCTACGTCATTATAAACACTCACATATTTACACATTCATAGAATCTGTTATGAACCCCGCCAGGTATGGCAACTGCCATCTGAGCTGTCTATGTTATTTATGGACTAATGCCCAAACAACACCTTCCCCTGTTCTAATCACTCATGGTTTCTGCAGACAGTGCCCCTTGGTCCAGTCTGACTATATATTGATTTAACAAATGTCCGCATTTTAAAATAGCCTGCCTGGGTCATCTTTCACATGTTTCTGTCCATCTTACTGGCCAGTTTCACCCTGTCAACTTATTAATGGTTTTGAAATAAACTTCACAGATCACAGTGGCACACTTCAAACCTATTACTACAGCTACAGTGTTAGTGACGATGAGTTTTGTTTACTGAGAAATGCTTAGGACTAATTTAAAGGAATTTGACTTTGGTAAGGCTTCCTTAAGTTTCATCTTCTGGCCCATATCCTTAATCGTCCATGTGGCTAACTTTATCTCTACCCTTTGGCAGAATACTTGGGGCCTCATATATAAAACCTTGATTAGACTCCATACTAAATTTTTTGCTAACACTCAAAATGATGTTAAAATCAAATTTATAAAACTGTTCATATGCTGCATGCCACTCCAAGCTCCTTTATAAAATGTCAAGTCAATTTTAAATTTTGTCCACATACACATGCTTTTTGCCTCTCCACATCACCTCTCACTGGTAACCATGTATGGCATAAATAAAAATGCCTGTTTTGAATATTGATAATCTAATGACCATATACATTTGGCCATCTTCCTGAATGATGTCTTTAGTACAAACACAGAAAACAAAACTTCACTGAACTTGAACTTAAAGTATCAGCGACCAAAATAAAGGCCATAAAAACATTCTTTTTTGCTAGCCTCTCTATAGACTTACAAATAAACAAGAGTGAGAGCAGCTGAGTAGAGAAAGCAAAAAAAAAAACATTTTAATTAAAGAATTTTTCCAGGTAACTGTCCATGTTGAAGTATATACAAGTCTTGTTACACTTGACCTATAATGTCCAAAAGTCTTTGAACTGCCATTATGCTGGCGTCCTGAGGGACGGGCTCTGGTCCATCCATGCTCTCATCTTGGCCTATCTCAGGTGACAGAGGCAGTCCATGACTCTCTGCTGTGTTGTGTGGTACTGCACAAGCCATTTGCGAGACCCGGCTGCAGTCAGGTTCGAGTTTTTAGGCATTGCAACGACTTTTTGGCTCATGAAGATGACTGGCTTAGACTTCCTGGGGCCATCCTCTTGGAGCTTTGTGCTCAACTGGAGCCTAAATTGCAGGGACCATCATGCAGAAATTACAGGTTTTAACAACCATAGGGTACTTGGTGAAGAACGCTTTTCAGAAGCAATTGGCAGACCAGTCAGGAATCCCACAGCCATGCCTGAGCTGTGTCATGCCATCAGATCATTATGGGATGGTATAGTAAGTGGAAATAAATCACTTAATACTCCTCTTTTGTGTCTGCTTACTCTTACTGTTCGCAATGTGCTACCAAATTCACATAGTTACTTGGGAGGCTGAGGAAGTGAAAAGGGGTTCCTCCTTTGAATTTTGGGCGCACTGATATACACTTTGAAGAGCAGTAGTGGGGATGTTCGCGATTCCTTAAATACATTCAGGGCAACATCAGATTCTATTGTATCTCCTGCAAAAGCAGCACTCCACTGCACTCCACTACAATGCCATGCAGGTACATCCAATTTCAATATGGTCAGGGTGACCAGGCAGAGATTGAAAGACAATTCTCAGCGATTTGCTGAATGTCATAATGTGAACAGCAATAAGAAGTCAAGCAAAGTGACATCTTTTATTGGCTAACTGAACAGATAACAATATGCAAGCTTACAGGGCCTCTAAGGCCTCTTCTTCAGGCAAAATGTATTGTTACATCTGGATTACAGTTAGGTCCATAAATATTTGGAAAGAGACAACTTTTTTCTAATTTTGGTTCTGTACATCACCACAATGAATTTTAAATGAAACAACTCAGATGCAGTTGAAGTGCAGACTTTCAGCTTTAATTCAGTGGGTTGAACAAAACGATTGCATAAAATGTGAGGCAACTAAAGCATTTTTAACACAATCCCTTCATTTCAGGGGCTCAAAAGTAATTGGACAATTGACTCAAAGGCTATTTCATGGCAGGTGTGTTCAAGTCCGTTGTTATGTCTTATCAATTAAGCAGATAAAAGGCCTGGAGTTGATTTGAGGTGTGGTGCTTGCATGTGGAAGATTTTGCTGTGAACAGACAACATGCGGTCAAAGGAGCTCTCCATGCAGGTGAAAGAAGCCGTCCTTAAGCTGCGAAAACAGAAAAACCCATCCGAGAAATTGCTACAATATTACGAGTGGCAAAATCTACAGTTTGGTACATCCTGAGAAAGAAAGCAAGCACTGGTGAACTCAGCAACGCAAAAAGACCTGGACGTCCACGGAAGACAACAGTGGTGGATGATCGCAGAATCATTTCCATGGTGAAGAGAAACCCCTTCACAACAGCCAACCAAGTGAACAACACTCTCCAGGGGTGGCGTGATCGATATCCAAGTCTACCATAAAGAGAAGACTGCATGAAAGTAAATACAGAGGGTGCACTGCAAGGTGCAAGCCACTCATAAGCCTCAAGAATAGAAAGGCTAGATTGGACTTTGCTAAAGAACATCTAAAAAGCCAGCACAGTTCTGGAAAAACATTCTTTGGACAGATGAAACCAAGATGAACCTCTACCAGAATGATGGCAAGAAAAAAGTATGGAGAAGGTGTGGAACAGCTCATTATCCAAAGCATACCACATCATCTGTAAAACACGGTGGAGTCAGGCAGTGTGATGGCTTGGCGTGCATGGCTGCCAGTGGCACTGGGACACTAGTGTTTATTGATGATGTGACACAGGACAGAAGCAGCCGAATGAATTCTGAGGTGTTCAGAGACATACTGTCTGCTCAAATCCAGCTAAATGCAGTCAAATTGATTGGGCGCTTTCATGATACAGATGGACAATGACCCAAAACATACAGCCAAAGCAACCCAGGAGTTTATTAAAGCAAAGAAGTGGAAAATTCTTGAATGGCCAAGTCAGTCACCTGATCTTAACCCAACTGAGCAGGCATTTCACTTGTTGAAGACTAAACTTCAGACAGAAAGGCCCACAAACAAACAGCAACTGAAAGTAAAGCCACTGCAGTAAAGGCCTGGCAGAGCATTAAAAAGGAGGAAACCCAGCATCTGGTGATGTCCATGAGTTCAAGACTTCAGGCTGGCATTGCCAGCAAAGGGTTTTCAACCAAGTATTAGAAATGAACATTTTATTTCCAGTTATTTAATTTGTCCAATTACTTTTGAGCCCCTGAAATGAAGGGATTGTGTTAAAAAAATACTTTAGTTGCCTCACATTTTTATGCAATCTTTTTGTTCAACCCACTGAATTAAAGCTGAAACTCTGCACTGCAACTGCATCTGAGTTGTTTCATTTAAAATTCATTGTGGTAATGTACAGAACCAAAATTAGAAAAAAGTCGTCTCGGTCCAAATATTTATGGACCTAACTGTACATCTAGCCTGAAGAAGAGGCTTTAGCTGCCCTGTAAGCTTACATATTATAATCTGTTCAGTTTGCCAATAAAAGGTGTCACTTTGCTTGACTTCTCATTGCATTCAAAATGGCTAACACGGTACAACACCCTACTACTACATAACGTAATCAGTGAAACTCACTGCACACATGTTGTAATAAAGGCATCATCACAGAATGAATTTGCCTCCAAAAACAGAAAACACTTTCACTCATGTCTTTGGACTGTGGGAGGAAACTGGAGTAGCCGAGGAAACCCATGCAGACACATCCACGCAGGGAGGACCTGGGAAGCAAACCTGGGTCTCCTAACTGCGAGGCAGCAGCGCTACCCACTGCGCCACCCTATAATAATAATACATTTTATTTATATAGCATCTTTCCCAAGCGTATTGAGAGGACATGTCAGTTAAACGCAAAATAATTAGCTCAAGAGTATCACAATGTGACTGACACTTCTTTGAAATCTGCAGTGAAATGAGATTTTTCTCTTCACTTCATTTTCCTGCCAGCTGGAGTCGCTAAAATGCCAGCACCAAAAAAAGTCTGTGTAGGACTTATGGATGGTCGAAATTTGCCTTAAAGTTAAGCTAATTTTCACACCAAGTTTGTGTTTGATCACTTCTAATATTTCTTAACTTAAGCAACTTTTTTATGTGAGACCCCTGGTGTTTTTTTTCCTGCTGTTAGTATTTTTTCAATTAGTCCATTTTTTGTGGCGTTCTTGGCCTCCTTGGCATTATTTTTAATACAGTATATGGATTGTCTGCACATATTATTGTTAATTTGTTGCTTTTTAAAATACAAAAAGATAAGACTTTTCAAAATTCCTCAGGCATGTGTTCTTTATGGTCAGTATTAAATTTCCAATGTTTCTGATTTTGTGAGCCTTGGCAGTTATTAATTTGAGATTTTATGATGGACGCTACTGTGATGCAGTAGCAGCAACTCAAAGGAGAATGAAAACATTTAAGAGGAACATGAAAACATAAATGCACTTTCACTTTGCTCTGACACAGACCCAAATAGTTTCTGGCAGTTTGGACCTAAAACACTCCATCTTGGTGCTGGTTGGAAACCTGCTATGCTTGACAAAAGAATATGCGAGCATTCATTCTATAAAAATATGTACTCAGATATTGAATGTAAAATATTGTTTTGTTATTTTTCAGCATGATGACAAGCCCTACTGCACCCACTGCTACATGAAGCAATTTGGGCCCAGAGGTAAGATGTTGGTTTTTTAAAAAGAGTGCAATATCTCTCTATCATCCATCCCGCTATATCCTAACTACAGGGTCACGTAGGGTCTGCTGGAGCCAATCCCAGACAACACAGGGCACAAGGCAGGAAACAAACCCCGGGCAGGGCGCGCACACAAAGACCAAGCACACACACTAGGGACAATTTAGGATCACCAATGCACCTAACCTGCATGTCTTTGGACTGTGGGAGGAAACCCACGCAGACACGGGGAGAACACGCAAACTCCACGCAGGGAGGACCTGGGAAGTGAACCACAGGTCTCCTAACTGCGAGGCAGCAGCGCTACCACTGTGCCACTCTTGTCTCTGTTATACTCTATTATACCATATCATATCATATATCATATTATATCATGGCTTTCATACCTTGGTGTCTGTCTGTCTTCTATATAGCACCTGTCCTATTTATTTATTGTCTAGACATCTATCTATCTATCTATCTATCTATCTATCTATCTATCTATCTATCTATCTATCTATCTATCTATCTATCTATCTATCTATCATCTATCTATCTATCTATTATATAGTGCCTTTGATATCTATCTATCTATCTATCTATCTATCTATCTATCTATCTATCTATCTATCTATCTATCTATCTATCTATCTATCTATTATATAGTGCCTTTCCTGTCTATCTATCTATCTATCTATCTATCTATCTATCTATTATATAGTGCCTTTCACATCTATCTATCTATCTATCTATCTATCTATCTATCTATCTATCTATCTATCTATCTATCTATCTATTATATAGTGCCTTTCCTATCTATCTATCTATCTATCTATCTATCTATCTATCTATTATATAGTGCTTTCACATCTATCTATCTATCTATCTATCTATCTATCTATCTATCTATCTATATCTATTATATAGTGCCTTTCCTGTCTATCTATCTATCTATCTATCTATCTATCTATCTATCTATCTATCTATCTATCTATCTATCTATTATATAGTGCCTTTCCTGTCTATCTATCTATCTATCTATCTATCTATCTATCTATATCTATCTATCTATCTATTATATAGTGCCTTTCACATCTATCTATCTATCTATCTATCTATCTATCTATCTATCTATCTATCTATTATATAGTGCCTTTCCTATCTATCTATCTATCTATCTATCTATCTATCTATCTATCTATCTATCTATCTATCTATCTATCTATCTATCTATTATATAGTGCCTTTCCTATCTATCTATCTATCTATCTATCTATCTATCTATCTATCTATCTATCTATCTATCTATTATATAGTGCCTTTCCTGTCTATCTATCTATCTATCTATCTATCTATCTATCTATCTATCTATCTATTATATAGTGCCTTTCCTGTCTATCTATCTATCTATCTATCTATCTATCTATTATATAGTGCCTTTCCTATCTATCTATCTATCTATCTATCTATCTATCTATCTATCTATCTATCTATCTATCTATCTATCTATCTATCTATCTATCTAATATTGCCAAAAGTACTTCCTTTTACACACACAAACTTTAATGACATCCCATTCTTAATACATAGATTTTAGTTTGGAGTTGGCCCACCCTATAACAGCTTCAACTCTTCTAGGAAGGTTCTCCACAAGGTGTAGGAGTGTGTTTCCGGGAATTTTTGACTATTCTTCCAGGAGGGCATTTGTGAGGTCAGGCACTGATGTTGGAGAGAAGGCCTGGCTCGCTCGCAGTCTCCTCTCTAATTCATCCCAAAGGTGTTCTGTCAGGTGGAGATCAGGACTCTGTGCAGACCAGTTACGTTCCTCCACACCAAACTCGCTCATCCATTTCTTTATGGACCTTAGTTTGTGCACTGATGTGTGCGCAGTCATATTGGAACAGGAAGGGGCCACCCCCAAACTGTTCCCACAAAGTTGGCAGCATGAAATTGTCCAAAATGGCTTTGAATGCTGAATCATTAAGAGCTCCTTTCTCTGCAACTAAGGGGCCAAGCCCATAACCCAAAAAAACTCCCAAAACCATAATCCCCCCTCCACCAAACTTTACACTTGGCACAATGCAGTCAACCCAGACTCGTCCATCAGATTGCATGATCCGTCACTCCAGAGGACATGTCTGCACTGCTCTAGAGTCCAGTGGCGGTGTGCTTTAAACCACTGCATCCGGTGCTTTGCATTGCACTTGGTGATGTAAGGCTTGGATGTAGCTGCTTGGCCATTGAAACCCTTTCCATGAAGCTCTCTATGCTGCACTGTTATTGAGTTTGGAGGTCTGTAACAATTGACTCTGTAGAAAGTTGGCAACTTCTGCACACCTCAGCATGTGCTGTCCCTGCACTGTGATTTTTTGGTGGCCTACCACTTCGTGGCTGAGTTGCTGTTGTTTCCTATTCCTTCCACTTTGTTATAATACCACTAATAGTTGACCGTGGAATATTTAGTAGTGAGGAAATTTCACAAATGGACTTATTGCACAGGTGGCATCCTATCACGGTACCACGCTTGAATTCACTGAGCTCCCGAGAGCGACCCATTCTGTCACAAATGTTTGTAGAAGCCGTCTGCATGCCGAGAGGCTTGAGTTTATACACCTGTGGCCATGGAAGTGATTGGAACACATGAATTCAATGATCTCATTTAACTAACTAGGTGCTATCCCTAACAATTATAGTGGGAGATAAAGCACCAGGAACAATCACTCAACAATACAAAAGGTGAACACAGAACAAACAAGTTAGAAAATGTGCACAAGCTGTAACATTCAGGTGCCTACAAGCGCTGTGGCCCTCGATGAACTGAGATCAGCATTTTGTTGTAACAGCACACAAGCAGCAAAAAGGTAAGGCCTTCAAAGCAGATCTCACCAAAGGCAAGCCTGACCCAGGAAAATGTGAGGCTGAAGGCCCAACTAGGCATCAAACAGGAAGCCTTCAAATTAATTCAAAAGAAAAAAGCAAATCTCTTTAAAATGTATAATCAGAAGGAGAAACTGTAACAGCGCTGGCTGTGGGGTGGCGGTAGAAACAAGTCCACAAGAATGTTCATAAAATTTAAGATTTTTTTTTAAAAAAAGGTGAATAAAGTACAGAAGCTCTAAATCACAGAAAGAGGCAAAAACAGGAGTTACCTAAAACACAGTCTTCTGCACACAACGTTCCAAAAGCTCACTAATCAGATTTCTTAAACAGAGAAAAAAAAAATAGAAAAATCCAATGATTATAACAATTCGCAATACTCATAAGAAAGACCAAACCGCCTTTACCAGAGCACATACAATGTGCCGTGGGGAAACTGCAATTCCCATGAGCCTTTTTAGGGCTGGAAGCCGTCCCTCAGTGGAGAGGTGGCCCCGCCTCCTGGAGAACCACCTACAAAATACAAGGAACATTTAAACAAACTGCATAAAAATTGATAAACATGACAAAACAATAAAGCATTATGCATATTGACTAAATGACAAATGATCCGAACAATATTAACAGAAATAATCATCTTCTTATGTAATCCACTACCATTGCTGTTCGTTTGTCTGTCCAGGTTTATAAATCACTTGTATCTCACAAACCGTTTACTACGTGACGTCTACTATCCGCTTTCAGGGCATTGATTTTTATTACTCTTTTTATTTTCATTTTATTTTATTGTGCGCAGCAGGGTGGCCGTGCGGCGCATGTGTATGGGTGCCGTTCTCATTCCCTACAAACCTTCACTAATCATTCTTGAGGCAGATTGAAGTGAAAAATTAAAGAAAACATACTAACACAAAAACTAACTTAATCAGATTTAACGTGCAAAGATGAAAGAAGAGAAGCAGCGGGCCGCTAGGGTGTAGAAAAGAAGAGCCGCTCAGGAAGCAGCAAGCACATCAACCTCTGAGAAAATGAATGCTAAACAGAGACAGAGAAAGAGGAGGAAAACTAGGAATGCTCAAGTCAAGTGTATTCACTGCACGTTATCATGCAGTACGCCGTTACTGGTAATAAATGATTCAAGTTGAAAAAAGAACAAAAAAGACAAAAATCGTAAGCCAGATAGGGAACCCCAGCCAAAACATCAGAATCAGAGTCATTTTATTGCTAGCATGTGGAACATACAACATTGACTTTGGTTAGGTGCAAAACATGAAATACAAGACATTACCAACTCAAGGCAACACAATTACATCCACCATTAAGCTGCCGCTGTGCAAACCACTATACAAATACAACAGTTTCTAGAACAAAAACATTTACAAACTTCAGTAGTTAACTGAAATAGATGGAAAATCTATACAAAACAATATACAGTGTAGATATGAAATAGCACAAGTTGAGCAAGTGTGAAGTATTTACAAATAGAAAAACAGCACAGTTACAACAACAACAACAACAACATTTATTTATATAGCACATTTTCATAAAAAAAGTAGCTCAAAGTGCTTTACTTAATGAAGAAAAATAAAAGACAAAATAAGAAATTAAAATAAGACAACATTAGTTAACATAGAAAAAGAGTAAGGTCCAATGGCCAGGGAGGACAGAAAAAATAAAAAAAAAACTCCAGACGGCTGGAGAAAAAATAAAATCTGCAGGGGTTCCAGGCCACGAGACCACCCAGTCCACTCTGGGCATTATACCTCACATAAATGAAAGAGTCAACTTTGGATTTAGGGTTCTCACAGAAGGACTTGATGATGATGGTCATGCAGACTTCTGGCTTTTAATCCATCACTGCATCACGGTGCTTTGAGTAGGTGGTGGACACCAAAAGGACACCGGAAAAAGAAACAGAAGAGAGAGTAGGGGTTAGTACAGATTTTAGAGCCACCATGAATAGTTATTATAATGAACTGGATATGCAGAGTATCAGGATTAAATTACAGTGAAGTTATGAGAAGGCCATGTTAAAGTAATTTGTTTTCAGCAGTGTTTTAAAGTGCTCTACCGTATCAGCCTGGCAAATTCCTATTGGCAGGCAATTTCAGATTTTAGGTGCATAACAGCAGAAGGCCGCTCGCCTCACCACTTCTTTTAAGTTTTGCTCTTGGAAAGTTACCAGTTATATGTTGCAAAAAAACAGGAGTAACTTTCTGTAGGTTTATTTAGGATCTGAATAATCTGAGGAAAGAAGCTGGGGAGATGTTGTGTAGGTCGGGTTGTGATAGACCTGCACATCCTCTGTGATGGCAGTTTAATGAACTGATGGCTGCTGCGGTGGACTGAGTCAGCTACAATCTTTCCTGCCCTCTTTTTCGCTCTGGCATCGTACAGATCTTTTAATGTAGGAGATGACAGCCAATGATTTTCTCAACTGAACAAATCACCTGCTGCAACTGACTCTTAGAAAGAGAGGAGGCAGAAGGAAACCAAATGGTGATGGAGGAGGTTACAGTACTCTCAGTGATGGCTGAGTAAAATATACACCTTGATATGCCAAGCTTCTTAAGTTGGCAATGGAAGAACAATCTCTGCCTGGCTTTCCTGATGATGGGGGTGGTGTGCATGTCCCATTTTAATGTATTAGTGGAAGTAGTCCTCAGGAATTTGAATGACTGGGGTGAACATGACATTCAGTAAGTAGATTCTAGAACCTTCTCAATCAATTTCAGGGTTGCAGGCCCAAAGACTGTCCTACCAGAAAATCGGGCCAAAGGCAGGCCTGGATGGAACTTAAGTCCATCACGGAGGCCATTCTCTCTCTCACACACATAAACACAAAATTCACACACATCATTTGCCAATGAATATAACCAAAAACCTCTAAAGCATGACTGTTGTCATTTTCATGAAATGAGACTTGTCAGTTATGAAAAACGTTAGGGAAAAACAGAAATGAAGGGCAAACTTAATTACAGCACCTGAGCATTACGGATATGAATATGAGTGGTGAATTATAAGGTGACCAGATTTTCAGAGTCCCAAACAGAGACACTCATGTAGCATGGATGCCCGCATATAAAGCCCAGCCTCAGTTGTTTAATGGTTGCTTTAAAAAACACTTTCACAAATGAACACATAGAATTTCGCACAGTGCTTAAAGTGGAAACGCTGTCTATTTTATGTCTATTTTTTTGGTCGTTGTCATAATGCTGTTCAAATTTAACACAAGTTCTTAATCAAACTTTCTTTGTCGGAGGTTTGACTGGGGTATTATAAACAGATTTCAACACACTTGCAGTTCTTTCCCAATGCTTTACTGTTCTTTTCTAAGGGATTTCGGGACTGTCAGAGATATCCGATGGTCAAAATCTAGGGTTCCATCTTAAAGTTAATCAGAATCAGAATCAGAAAACTTTATTAATCCAGAGGGAAATTACTTTAAACAGGTATAGCAGAAAAATAGATGGAATAACCTGAGCATAATGAAATGGCCCATTTCTTGACATAGATGCCGAAGATGTGTTTACTTGATGGAGTGTCCTGGCACGGCTTTGCTATGAGAGGCTTAAATCCAAACCCACTTACAGCAGCTGCTTACCAAGACTGGTGAAAAGGTCTTTTTATGGACAGTGTGGCCGGATATGGGAATGACATTCTCCAGACAGCAAAAGAAACTTCGGGGTGCCAACTGGGTCATCCCTTTTATTGTCCACAGAGAAAAGGAAAATAAATAATGCCCTTTGGCATGTGTCTCGTATGCTGGAATTCAATAAAGGAAAGGCGTTGATTTCTATCTCTTCTAGTGGAGTTCCATATGGCCATTCTAGCCAGTAAATGATGTCTCCTTCCAGGATGCCCAGGGTTTTATGGCAGCAGAACCGGAAGGGCCGGGGTCAAATGTCTTTATTCGGCAGCTTCTTGGTGCTGTAAGGAAAGAAGGAGAAGACAAGGTTGGCAGCAGCGTCCCCTTTTTTCTTGGCAGGGTACTACATACCCTGACTGAGCCTGTGAAGAGGTCCTTCGACGTGCATGCATGACAATAATAATATGTAGCTGTACAGTTAAAAAAAACTGGAAAAATGTCTTTTCATTGTACTTCTTTTTTAAAGAAACAAAGACATGTGAAGAGCATGCAGCTGGAACTAACCTTTACTTCCATTTTCTCATCTCCAGGACCGAGACGGTGAGCATCTCCCAAGTTCCAGGGGTGGCAGCTTTATATAGACATTCATCTTACAGCCAGAAGACATCTCAGAAGAGTGACAACACCTTTAATTTGTCGCCAGAAATTGCTTTGAAGGCTTCAGCACGTGGCAAAGAGAACTGGATGTGTTGAAGTCAGGGTGCGGGCTTTGGGGTGGGGGGGAGCTCAGTAGCAAAGAAATTATATAAATATTACATGGGATTGTTTCTGTTTTTGTGTATATATACACAAACTCATATGTCATGTGTAAATGTTTTAAAGATGTTACCAACATTATGTTTACAGGTATAGTAATATGAGCCACTGGCAGCATATAAAATAAAAAATATAAAAGATCTGGCTTAGCTTTATACTGGCACTGCCAACCCTTGAATAGAGGCCAGTGTTCAGCTTTTTTATGGGCACCCTTAGGACGAGTTAGAATGCCCCACCTACATTATCTGATGTGGTTTGTCTACATGCTTGGGTGATACGTGGGTCCTCATGTGAGACCTGGCATTAGATGAGTAATAGATGGTCAACTGCAGCTTCAACATGTTAGCTCTTCAATGTATTACTTTTATTATTAAATGGTATGAATGTGCAGGAAGGACATCAGCTTCAATATTCATTTATTCTCCCCTATGAAATGCTTTCTTTTATTTTTTGCACCCGCCAGTATACCTTCCCCTACCTAGTCTTCCAATCTTCTACCACCAAACAGCCCCCCCAACGCACAGCCTGGCCATGAACAGTTCTGTGGGCACACTCTTTTAGTGGTCTGTTTCCAGTAGGCCATACCAAATTAGTAATAGTGCTACCTGTGCTACCCATCTAAGAGAGGGTGAAATCTAAGTAATCAACGCAGACCTCTGTGTGAACGTTTGCAGTGCACCACACAAAAGCATTTACCTCTGTTATATGCCATGGGACCCATAAAACCAGTGTTAATGTTTGTGATGCACCACCTGTTGGAATGACAAATGCAATGCATTTTACTATTAAAAATGTTTGTGACGTGCCATCTTTTGGCATGACAGGAACACACCACAGGCAGACACTGTTTGTACCATAATTGATGTACTGGCGCCCCAACCTGAGTGGAGGGTGATTCCTTGCCTGGCCAGGATGGCATAATGAAAGAAAATGGATGGACGGCCATTTCAGCCAGGTTGATTGTTGATACCTTTCCCAGTCCACAGAGTCTGCTTCCCAGGGTTATATATTTCCCTGATACATTGGGTGGCACAGTTCCCCTGGCAGAGCTCCCATTGGTACAGGGCATGCGGGAAGTTATAGTCCAAATGGTCAGCCCTATTGTAGTACTGGGAGCCACCAGGAGGAGCTGCAGGGTTGGCATTGTCCTTACCTTGTGTAAGGGGACTGGGTTTGGGGGATCTTCTTGACCCAGAAGTTCTTACATGTAGTGTTGTGGCCACGGAATTATTCCCAGATCCTGCAAAAAAGAAGCCGCCTCGTCTTCATCAGGGATTTGCAGTTTGGAGAGGAGTTGAGGAGACGGAAGAGAAATGTTTTGCTTTCTTGTGAACAAGGAAATAAATGTACATGGTTTGAACCCTGGACTGTGTCTGTGAAGTTGTGTTCAGGGTTTGGGGAGTGCTGTTACGCCCCCTACTGGTCACAACCCACAGACACTTATCCTTTTATTAAGGTGGATTGTCACGTGTACAGAGTAGAGGGAAAGTCTTAGCTGAACATTCAAGCATGCAACCCGTCAATACCTTTTAGTCTCTGATAAAGTAGTAGTTGGGATATACAAAGGTTTGAATCAGTCGCATTTCATCTTTAGCAACTTGAACTGAATGTAGTGGGAAAGTTCTGTCTGCTTTCTTAAACACTTGCTTTTTTAACCGGTCTGATAGATTGGACTGTTGGGACCCTAGTACTTTGTCGCTCCTTTTAACAAATTGACTAATCCAGTTTTTGTAGCTAACATTACGACTCTCAAACAACAGCAATAGAACATAAATTAACTAACAAACCGGACTGGGTGAACTGACCCTAAGCCAATAATGCAATAGTTTAACATGTTTAAAGCGATAACAATAAAATAACTATAACATTTTAAACAGTACTGGTTCAGAAATGTCACTTTTTATTTATGGCTTCCAGATATCTAACCATGACCTGCTGTAAGATTATGTTTTAAATATGCAAAACTTTTAAAGATGCACACACTTCATTTCATTGGTTTACAAATTATTTAAGGACATAGCTCATAGAAATACAAAACATTTATTCAACATTTTAACATACTACACAATTCATGTTTAAAACTTTGAATGTTTATGAAGTGCAAACTACAGCTACATATCTCACATCATAAAAATGTTCAGGATGCTTCAGCGACAGACTGCTGTCACCATCCTGCTCCACTGACAGACTGAGGAGACCCCACACTATGCGACTCTTCAATTCCACCCAAGGGGGTAAACGTTAACATTATACAAAGTTATTGTCTGTTATACCTTCATTGTTATCACTCTTCAATTTAATATTGTTCTTTATCAGTATGCTGCTGCTGGAGTATGTGAATTTCCCCTTGGGATTAATAAAGTATCTATCTATCTATCTATCTATCTATCTATCTATCTATCTATCTATCTATCTATCTATCTATCTATCTATCTATCTATCTATCTATCTATCTATCTATCTATCTATCTATCTATCTGTCTGTCTGTCTGTCTGTCTATCTATCTATCTATCTATCTATCTATTATATAGTGCCTTTCCTATCTATCTATCTATCTATCTATCTGTCTATCTATCTATCTATCTATCTATCTGTCCTCACAGGTGGCGCAGTGGTAGTGCTGTTGCTTTGCAGTAAGGAGACTGTGGAAGATTGTGGGTTCGGTTCCTCCCTGTGTGGATAACGCTTTGAGTACTGAGAAAAGCACTATATAAATGTAATGAATTATTATCTATATCAATTATTTAGTGCCTTACATGTCTATCTATTAAATAGTGCTTTTCCTATCTATCTATCTATCTATCTATCTATCTATCTATCTATCTATCTATCTATCTATCTATCTATCTATCTATCTATGATAATATGCTACAAAAAGTATCCATCCATCCATTATCCAACCCGCTGTATCCTAACTACAGGGTCACGGGGGTCTGCTGGAGCCAATCCCAGCAAACAAACCCCGGGCAGGGCGCCAGCCCACCGCAGAGCACACACACACACACACACACCAAACACACACTAGGGACAACTTAGAATCGTCAATGCACCTAACCTGCATGTCTTTGGACTGTGGGAGGAAACCCATGCAGACACGGGGAGAACATGCAAACTCCACGCAGGGAGGACTCGAGAAGCGAACCCGGGTCTCCTAACTGTAAGGTAGCAGCGCTACCCACTGCGCCACCGTGCCGCCCCAAAAAGTATGGAGGATGACAGTTAATGTCAGGACTCGATGACACACTTACCTCAGTAAATTTAGGGTGGATAGGGTTAAACATGCTGAGCAGATCTGAGTGGTGGAAAGGTTAAACTGCTGCTAATCTGAAATTAGAACATTCTAGACGAGAACAGGTCGTTCAGCCCAACAAAGCTCACCAGTTTTATCCACATACTGTAATTCTTGTAAAAAGCATCACATTGAGTTTGGAAATCCCTTAAAGTCCTACCATCTACACGCTAAAAAGTAGTTTATTCCAAGTGTCTGTGGTTCTCTGTGTAAAGAACAACTTCCTAATGTTTGTGTGAAATTCCCCTTAACAAGTTTCCAACTGTGTCCCCGTGTTCTTGATGAACTCGTGTTAAAGTCACCGTCTCGATCCACTGGACTAATTCCCTTCATAATTTTAAACACTTCAATCATGTCACCTCTAAATCTCCTTTTACTTAAACTGTAAAGGCTCAGCTCTTTGAATCTTTCCTCATAATTCAACCCCTGTAGCCCCTGAATCAGCCCAGTTGCTCTTCTCTGGACTTTTGCTAGTGTTGTGTCCTTTTTGTAGGCTGGAGACCAAAACTGCACCCAGTACTCCAAATGAGGCCTCACCAGTGTACTCTACACATCAGGGTGCTATATGACCTGACATTTATATCCATCCATCCATTATCCAACCCGCTATATCCTAACTACAGGGTCACGGGGGTCTGCTGGAGCCAATCCCAGCCAACACAGGGCGCAAGGCTGGAAACAAACTGTGGGCAGGGTGCCAGCCCACCACAGGGCATACACACTGTGACAGATAGAGGGCGCTATCGATCCCTTGAACCCCTGTCCAAGACTCCAGACACCAAATAAAAGTCCAAAAGTTGACTTTATTTTTATAGCCCTCTTCTCCACTATACTCATAAATAAACACAATTCTCCAATACAAACACAATCCACCACTCCCAGACGCATTGCCACCCTTCCACCCAGCTCAGCTCAGTGCTCTGGTGTCTCTCTCAGTCTTTTATAGTCCTTGTCCCGGAAGTGTTTTGCCCTCTCTGTCCACGTGACTAGGAACACTTCTGGGTCAGATAAAAATCCTTTTTCTTTACCCCGGAAGCACGTCATTCCCCTTGTCCATATGTATTTCAGGGAAAATAGTCACTGCTCCTTCCTGCAGCGCCTTCTAGTGGCCCCCATGGTATCCAGCAGGGCTGTAAAGGAAAACTCCAACGTCCATAATTCCCTGCTGGCATTCGTGGGCACCTCCATGCTACAGGGAGGGCTCCACCTGGCGGTGTGGGGGTATTGGCCGGGATGAACAGCCAGCCATCTAGTACAACACACACAGACCAAGCACACACTAGGGACAATTTAGAATCGCCAATACACCTAACCTGCATGTCTTTGGACTGTGGGAGGAAACCGGAGTACCTGGAGGAAACCCACACAGACAAGGGGAGAACATGCAAACTCCACACAGGGAGGACCCGGGAAGCGAATCCAGGTCTCCTAACTGCGAGGCAGCAGCACTACCCACTGCGCCACCCTGACATTTATATGCCTTTTTAAAATTATTTAGCAAAAATTTCCAATAAACTGGCTTTCCTTATTGCTATATATTGGTTTGAATCTATATGTTCATGTGGCATTTGCATGGTCACCCCGTGT
The DNA here is from genome assembly GCF_016835505.1 of Polypterus senegalus. Classification (NCBI taxonomy): domain Eukaryota; kingdom Metazoa; phylum Chordata; class Cladistia; order Polypteriformes; family Polypteridae; genus Polypterus; species Polypterus senegalus. The sequence continues at coordinate 18,574,744 of NC_053160.1, forward strand.
CTTTTTTGAGTTTTCCTCCTGTATCACCAAACGTTTTGCTTTTGCTGCACCAAAGAGCCTCTATGTCTGGTACTATGTAACTGAGGTAAATGTCAACTCCAAAATTGTCCCCAATTAGTGTGAACATGTACACTGTGTGCACAATTATTAGGCAAGTGAGTATTTTGACCATATCATCATTTTTAATGCGTATATTCCAACTCCAAGCTGTATTAACTTGAATGCTTATTGGATTTAAGCACGTCAGGTGATGTGTATTTGTGTAATGAGGGAGGGTGTGGCCTAAGGAGATCAACACCCTATATCAAGGTGTGCAGAATTATTAGGCAGCTAGTTTTCCTCAGGCAAAATGGGCCAAAAAAGAGATTTAACTGACTCTGAAAAGTCAAAAATTGTTAAAAGTCTTTCAGAGGGATGCAGCACTTTTGGAATTGCTAAGATATTGGTGTGTGATCACAGAACCATCAAACATTTTGTTGCAAATAGTCAACAGGGTCGCAAGAAACGTGTTGAGAACAAAAGACGCAAATTAGCTGCCAAAGATTTGAGAAGAATCAAACGTGAAGCTACCAGGAACCCATTATCCTCCAGTACTTTCATATTCCAGAGCTGCAACCTACCTGGAGTGCCCAGAAGTACAAGGTGTTCAGTGCTCAAAGACATGGCCAAGGTAAGGAGGGCTGAAACCCAACCACCACTGAACAAGAAACATAAGTTGAAACGTCAAAACTGGGCCAAGAAATATCTGAAGACAGATTTTTTTCAAAGGTTTTATGGACCGATGAGATGAGAGTGACTCTTGATGGACCAGATGGATGGACCTGTGGATCAGTAATGGGCACAGAGCTCCACTCCAACGTGGAGGTGGGGTACTGGTATGAGCTGGTATTTTTAAAGATGAGCCAGTTGGACCTTTTGCATTGAAGATGAACTCAAAATCAACTCCCAAACCTACTGCCAGTTTTTCGAAGACACTTTCTTCAAACAGTGATACAGGAAGAAGACCATGATTTTTATGCAGGCCAATGCTCCATCACTTGCATCGAAGTTCTCCACTGCGTGGCCAGCCAGTAAAGGCCTTAAAGATGAAGGAATAATGACATGGCCCCCCTTCCTCATCTTTGTTCCATATTAAAATTAATCCTCAAAAATACAACTTGCCTAATAATTGTGCACACAGTGTATGTGAGGGGACACTGAGATGGGCTGCAGGCTCCACAGCTAGGACAGGCCCTGCATACCACCAAACTGGGTTTGAGAAAGCCATATCATAAACTCTCATCTTAGACATTACCTTCAGAATACAAATTGCACTTTCCATTTTGAGTTGACATATATTGCAGTATTTTGCTATCGTTAAATTCCTTAGGGGTGGAAGGATAGCGCAGGAATCAGCACTGCTGCCTCACGTCTCCAAAATTCACAACCTGACCCAGTTACTGTCTTTATGAATTCTGCAGCTATTTATTTCAAGTTCCTTATTCACTTCCAGGTGTCTACTTATACACACACCTTATGTAAACCAGTTACATATTCTACATTAAGAAAGCAAAAGAAATGAGTTACAACATGCTGCGCCACCTTCATTTCACAGTTTTGTGACTAGACAGAGGCCTTTGTTAAAGGATAAGTTTGGTATTTTTCAATCAAAGTTATTTCTTCACAAACATGTTATATATGCATTAGCCCTGTGAAATTGTATTCTAATGTTAAGCGCTTTCTGTTAATTTCTTCAAAATATCTTGCCTGCACTGGCACTTTTCAGGATGTGGGGCATGGAAGAAAAGCATAATAAATTTCAAAATGCGTCCATTTTTCAGTCTTACACAGCTATATTGATACATGTCTTGCTATTACACACACATTGTAATATATTTCACATGTTATTTTTGAACAAAAAAAGCATCAATACTATAAGACTCAACCATTTTAGAAGACCAGCAGTGCACAATTGCTCAGCACTTGTTTTTTTCTGCAGGACAGACTTTCACCCCTACAGGCAGTGGTCTTCACTCACAAGACCAAATCACAGTAAAACTGTCATGCCACATGGCTGGTATTTTTTTGAGTTCAACAGAATAGAAAATGTACCCTTAACACTAGAAAAATAGTACCAGGAAAATGCAAGAAAATGATTATTTCAAGATCTCATGTGCTGTTACAAATGTGCACCACAAACACGCAAGATGCGGATCATTACTTGACAACTGTCTTGGCTTTGAGAATTGAGGTATTTGGTAAGTTGGTAAGCTTTTTCTCTGTGCTCCATACCTTCCATTGTAAAGCATAAGTGAGGGAAAGATACTTTACTAAATATATAGAAACCACTTAACCTTAATGCCCAATTTTGCATGGCAAATACATATGTAGCATGTTTGTGAAGAAATAACTTTTAATTGAAAAAATATTGAACATATCCTTTAAATTGCAATTGATTTTTACCCAGCCCAATACAGGTACCTGGGTTAAGTTGACTGGCAAAATTTACGACATTCTCGTATCTAATTAGTGGGATTTATTAATATAAATTTAATGAGATATGTAAAGGGTTAAGTGGTATTGGGCCACCCTAATATTCACTTTTGGGAAAATACAGATGCTTTTTGTAAACTTGCAGTTGAGTTTTGCCCAGCCCAATTCATGGGCAAAATTGGTGGGAAAGTTGGCCATTAAACATCAGTATAATTCCAATTCGTTACATATGGTAGTCTACCAATTTTGCCAATTTAACCCATGTTCCCGCATTGGGCAGAGCAAAACTCAACTGCAATTTAACAAAACCATCTGTATTTTTTCAGATTGTGAAAACAGGTGCATCAACAGCAAACAGTGCCAATTAAACATTATAACAAATCCCATTCTTTAGGTAAGGGAGCATGCCAGCTTTGCCAGTCAGTTTAACCCAGTGTGAGACTTGCCCGGACACCACCAGTCGGAGACCACATCTTCATAAAGTTCACACGTTTATTTAACATTAAATAAACACAGTCCCAACACGACACACAATGCTCACAGCAATAATCACCACAATTCCTTCTTTCTCTCAGTCCTTGGCCGCCTGTCTCCTCCAGGGGAGCTTCGTCCTGCTCCCACTCCCGACTCCAGCTCCCCGACTGTTAGGAGGCAGGCCCTTTTATTCCCGCCCGGATGCATTCCAGGTGGCTTGAACGAACTTCCGGCAGCACTTCCTGGTGTGGCAGAAGGGCTGCCCTTTGCCCCGGAAGCACTCCGGGTGTCCCTGGCAGGTTCTTCCGCTATCTTGTCAAGTGTGGCGGAAGTAAAATTCTCCCGGGATCTAGGAGGCTTAAAGCGCCCCCTGGCGGTGACCACGGGTCCCAATGGGTTGGAATGTCTCTCCTCCTCTCCCGTGGTCCTCTCCTGCTCCAGGGCGGTTGTGTCCTCCTGACCCGGAAGCTTTTTATGACTCTATCTGGTCCCTCCAGGCATCCCGGCCAGGTAAGAATCCCAGACATCTGTGACACCAGGTATCTGTGTTGGGCTGGGCAGACCACAACTGTAATTTTAAAAGGGCATCTGTAAATGTCACAGTTAATTCCATTAAATAGATAAGGGGATGTGCTAACATTGCCAGTCAATCTGATATATTTAACTGTGTTGGGCTGTATTTTAATAAAGACATCTGTCTCGTCACCAACACTTTAAAAATAAAGGTATCCCAACATGATTTAACTCATTTGTACTGTATCTGTGCAGGTCCAAAATGTGAAATAATGATTTTTTTTTCAAATAATGGACAAGTTTTAATGACACTAATTAACATAGATGTTTCAAAATATATTGTCTTGCTGTTAATGTTGAACAAGTAACTGGTTTGTGTGAATAAGTAGCTGGGAATAAGAACTAACTTCATCCTCATTTTCAGGTTGGGCTGACTGGTGAAGGGAGTATAAATAGATGAGAGGAAAACAAAAAGTCAGTCATTCCTGAAGAAAGTATAATGTCCATAAACATGGCCAGGACTATCATCAGGTTGACACAGCTGTGCAATCTGGGGCCCTGGTTGTAAAGAAGCCTTAGCATATTTGAGAGAAAAAGCCTAATACTAGGAAAAGTCCAAATTTTCATCAACAAGCAATCATACCAAATATCTACCCCAATTCCATCCTTATAATTATAAACCTGTCAAAACAAACTTAAATAAAAAGTTCTAAAAAATATATATGAGTGGGTAGGGGAACGATCAGAGCAGGTGCCTTTATAGGTGATAACATATGATGTGCTACAGTGTCACATTCGAGAAGGAGACAAATTGGATGTTTCATTCAAAGTGAAAGCCCATTCGTGCAGTGAAAAGAAAACTTAAGAGAGACTGTTTCATTGAAGACTATACCCAACATCCTGCGGTGAGCTGGCGCCCTGCCCAGGGTTTGTTTCCTGCCTTGCACCCTGTGCTGGCTGGGATTGGCTCCAGCAGACCCCCCGTGACCCTGTAGTTAGGATATAGCGGGTTGGATAATGGATTGATATACCCAACATCAGCAACTTTAAAAAATAAATAAATGACAGAAAATTATGATTTAAACAAGCTGCAAATACCACAGTTTGGACTAGTGTGTCATAGCAGTTAAGGCTTTAGACATTAAACCCCGACACTTTGGGTTCAAGTCCAGCTATTGTAACTGATTGACTATGAGCAACCTTGGTTAAAGGCATTAGCCAAAAAATTCTAATAATAATATGGAGTCTGACATTACTGATAATCAAGATAACTTTAAGATTTATGTATTATGTGAATAATGTGTTAACTACAATGTGGAAGAAAATGAGACCGTTTAAGGTAATAAGGGCCACCAAACAACGAACGCCAAACACGAATAAAAAATCCCCTTTCCGATCGTCAATTTTATTTTTGGAAAATACTGCATGTGGTCCCAAAATGGTCATTTTCATCCTTTTTTTTTGGACAAATTGGAAGAGTCATTTTAAAAAAGTTTAACTATTTTTTCTTAACTGCTATATCAGAAGAAAATTTATTTATCTTGGATGTAATGTTGCAGTCATCAATTCGTTTGTTACAGCCTGTGCAATTCACTAATGAATACAAAAAAGGATGAAGAAGTTAACCCGATGTAAAGTTTTGGATTGTTTTATATATTAGTCCCTGTGCCTGATTTATTCTTGGCACGATTGATGTCCATAATACGTATATCCGTGTACTGAAATGGGAAATTTGAGTTTTGGCATCGTGGTGTCCATGGGGTTCTTAACCTTTCTTTGTCCAAGGATCTTTGGCGGAATCAATATATAATTTCATCCGGCCACCCTCCTTCTGTTCCACACGTCACATATATAAATCCGTAACTCTAGTAGAACATCCCCAACCTCTCCAACGTCTCGTTTCAGGCCAGGAGTAGCAGTCGGATCTCTAACTTTATAATGCAGTAGTGACTAAGGTGAAGACCTCAATCGGAAAAAATAACCTTGCTGAACAAAAGGGTGTTTCGTCTTAGTGCAAATCATATGCACGCTACCAGTCGGCTGCGGTCCAGTCAGGACTCCGCCGAATATCCGTACAGCTCTTAAATTGGTAACACGTAGGCTGTCACGCATGCGCACAATTTACATCGCTCGTGATTGGCTTTCCTGGATTTGGATGCCGGAAGAGGCGTCACTGGGAGGCAAATTCAAACCTTTCTTACACGCATATTGTACAGTACTACAAAAGTTCGGTTTTGAATCTGTGTAAGATGGTGACACGGTTATTATGAACTAACTGAAAGAAGTTATTCTGTTATTTGTTCAAATTTCAACGGTAAGCTTTCGAAGCATAAGAGCGTATGTGAACGAAGGCGAACGAATCAGCGAAAGTCACGGGCCGGAGTGTTCTCTGCAAGCACCAAGCACGTAAGTGGTCTCGAAAGCTTTAAAGCACACTTTTAAAATTATTGATTGGACATCTCTGCATTAAGCCAAAGAAAGTTGATCTGAAGAGGGATATGCTGGCTTTGTCAGTTTAGATTCGGTTGCGACTTTCTCCTAGTAGTAGAGTTACAACCTGAAAGTTTCTGGATTTTCTTAAAACATTCTTTGGCATGGGATATTATTTAATGCAGGTCAATGCACTGTTTAGCATCGCAGTTTCGTCTTCATCAGTCTCCCAAAAAACACTGCATTTATTGGCTCCCGGTTAATAGCTGCGCGTTTTTCCTTGAGCCAGCCCGGCAGAGTGTTCGACTGCCTTTTTCCGTGCCTTCCTTACATTTCCACAAAAACTCGGTGTCTGGCAGTGTATTTTATTCTTTAATCCTCGATTTTCAACGGAATCATTAAACTACGGAACTTTTTGCTTGAAGTTACTCTTAAATATTCTGTAATCTTCAGTTTTTTCTCTTCTTTCAAAAGAGTCTCCTTTGTACACTTCTGGGTGTCGTCAACTGAAATAGATCAATGATTATTTCAATGATAAAATGCTTGAGTAGTTACCAGATCGTTGGTTTTTAATACAACCGAATATACCCATATCATCTACTGTGTTGCTAAATTGCGTAAAATGTAGTCTCAAAAACTAATTAATATAATCACAACGTAAAAAATCTAAGCAGACACGCAGTAATTGGCTTTTAAAGAAACCAAGGCAGCCGGCGTTCACGTCCTGAGTCCTCCCTGCCTGGAGTTTGCATGTTTTCCCCATGTACCTGTAGGTTTCCTCACATGATTCAAAATGTGTAGGTGAGACTGGCGATGTTGATGTGTGTATTTGTATTGTCCCTGTGTTACACACTATTCTGGGATAGCCTCCATCTTCTCCGCGACCCTGCTCAGCATAGAGTTGGTTTGGAGAATAATAATAATTGTAATACATTCATATAAGGGTGTGGCGTCAACACATACTCTTTGACTCCTCTATTTGTAATTAGACTAATATATTTTCTATGTTGATTGGAAGCACACAACATACAAGATACAAGGCACATCCTCTCTTCTGGCATAAATCCTTAGGCTACATTTTAGCAGTCTAACTTGTTAAAGGTTCAGGTTTAAAGGCTGTTGTGGCTCACAAATTCTGAGTAACATTAAACATAAGATTATATTTACATAATTTTAAAAAGTTATATTTTTATCAAAAGTCTAGAAGAGAAAATACTTTGAGTCAGCATATGTGAAATTGGAAATTTTACACGTTATATTGCAATTTACATTTAGTCAGCATTGGTACATTTTTCTTCGGACTCCACAGCCATGTATTTATACAGCTGTCCTTTCATAATAAAAGCACTTCAAATGAAATAAAAAAAAAAATGATTAGGGAATATACAATATTGGATTCAAAGTAATATTTGTATAAAACACTACATAAAGATAAATATAGGAAACACACAGCTTTGAAATAGATAAGACTAAGAATACAAAATGCCACAAGAAAACCCTGAACAAATACTGTAACATAATTTGGGATACAAACACATCTTTCTGAGCTGCTGGATAGTGAAGGCAATCTGAAAGAAAGGGTCAGAATGTCAGGTTAAGTTAAATGCCTATTTAATCAAATGAATTTTAAGTTTTTTTGTTTTGTTTTTTCTTTAAATAATGAATTGAGTCGGCTGATCTCATTAACTTAAGGAGGTGTTTCCAAAGTCTGGGTGCAATAGAACTGAAGATGCAGTCACCCAAGATGCAGACCTGTTTAGTCTGGGACACTACGAGATTGCCAGAATTTGTGGACAGACAGGAGGAGAGTGATGGAGGAGGTTACTGATATTGTCCCATGCAAGGCCATTTAGCTTTATCGGTTGTTAATATAATTTTGCATTCAATTTTGAAAGACACAGGAGGATGGAGTGGGATGGCTGTTATGTGCTTACTATTGCTGGTTTGTGTAAGGACTCCTGCAGCAGAGGTGTGAACCAGTAGGAGCTGTGATTAACAGATTAGAAGGGGTACCTGGCAGTAGTGAGTTACAATAGTCTAAGTGGGATGTAATCAAATCATGGACACGTTTTATAGCATCAGAAAAGAAGAGTGAGCGAACACTGGGTATGCTCTGGAATTGGAAGTAAGAAAGTTTTTAAATATGATTTATGTGGGTGTAATAAGAATGGGAGGGATCAAAATGACAACATTGTTCTTTACAGCAAAAAGGTCTGTTGCTGTCATCACCAAGAGTGATTAAAGTGGAGCTCATTTTCTTAAGCTGAGCTTTAGTGCCAATTAGTACGAGTTGTTTTGCTTCAGTTTAAGTAATAGAGTCCTGTCCCATTTAAGTTTTAATTTCACGAAGGTGAATTGTAATATGAGAAAACTCAGTTGAATTTTCAGTTTTAACACTGTACAACACGGTACCTCACGATAAAAAAAACTAATTAATATAATCACAACGTAAAAAAATCTAAGCAGACACGCAGTAATTGGCTTTTAAAGAAACCAAGCCAGCCGGCGTTCACGTCCTGAGTCCTCCCTGCCTGGAGTTTGCATGTTTCCCCCATGTACCTGTAGGTTTCCTCACATGATTCAAAATGTGTAGGTGAGACTGGCGATGTTGATGTGCAACAACAACAACAGCAGCAGCAACATTTATTTCTGTAGCACATTTTCATACAAAGAAGCCGGTTGAAGTGTCTTACAAGATGTCAAAGAAAAAGCCGCAAGGCAACAACAGAACAAATTAGAAATAGATAAGAATATGTGAGACAATGACATTATGAAACAGTAGGTAAGAATTGGTCAATACGTACTTGCACGATACAACACCCTAGTACCACTTTTAACACTGAAACAGATCTGATCTGCATAACAATGATAACCTGGTCCAAAGCTTCGAAAAATGTGGCCAAGGGGAAGCATATAGATGCAGAAGAACAGAGGGCCAAGGACAGAGCCTTAGATAGATACTTTATTAATCCCAAGGAGAAATTCACATACTCCAGCAGCAGCATACTGATAAAAAACAATATTAAATTAAAGAGTGATAAAAATGCAGGTATAACAGACAGTAACTTTGTATAATGTTAACGTTTACCCCCAAGGGTGGGATTGAAGAATCGCATAGTGTAGGGGAGCATTAAGGAACACCTTGTGTGACTGGCACTGTGCTGGACCTGCTGTTCTCCAGACTAACACGCTTGTCTTTTTTTATGTAATCCTAGATTTCTAAATTAGTCATTAAACATCATTAAACACCAGCTCATTTTGATTATGTTTACTCTTAAATATCATAGAGCCTTCAGTTTTACTCCTTTTTCAAAAGAATCCCTTCTGGCTAACTTCCCAGTGTTGTGTAATTGAAATGGTTCAATGATTATTTCAGTGATCGAGTGCTTGGGTGGCCATTAAATCAATGTACTGTATTTCACAACTTAATCTTTTCTAATGCAACACAATATGCTAGCTTATGTGTGTAACCATTAACTGTGCCTCTAAGCTACATAAAATGTAGTATCAAAAACTAATCTGTATAAGGAAAAGTCAAATTCGACACTGCAGTTGTCTTTTAAAGAAACGAAACCAATGGTGTAGTCTTCAGTATGAATCTTCAATACCCTGTATTTGAATGGCTTCTAAAACTCTCGAGTTTTTACCTATTAAATCGAAAGGTCTGTGAATCAGTCAGTCAGTAGCAGTCAGTAGATGGGCAGATCTATAACTCAATAGTGTTTGTCTACTCTACTTCATTGTAGTGTGTCATTAGACAGTGTTTGTCTGTCTGATTTCTGATTGAGGTTGTACGTTTGAAGTATTCTTTTTAATTTATAATTGAACACCTATCAGTAACGTGGCTCATCATTATACTGCTCCATTGCACAGAAGATGGGGATGTTTGACCTCACTTCATAAGGGCTTAATTAAGTGATTAACAGTTTTGCATCACACAATACCACCTCGACAATTGTTATTTGTGAATGTTTCAAAATGTGATTGAGAGCAAACCGATTTAAAAGGATTGATCGTTGGAACAGGGCCTGTCGCTTTTCTTCTTGAATAAGGGTGCCATCTAGTGATACCTATTAGGAAGTACACTTTAGGTTTCAAGCCCTGTTAACACTGAGGAGCAGATTGGTCTTTAGTTATTGTTGATATCCATCTTTTAATGTTTATCAAGTTTGTTATTGATTTGTTGACAGTATTTTTTTAAGTAATTTATTTCATAAAAATATGCAATTCAATGCTTGCATTTCGTGTTATTACTTTGTACATTTTGTGTTCAACAATTTGCAAAATTGTGCACTGTATTTGGTTTCTAAGTTGGAGAACAATATGTAGAAATTGAATTTATAACATTGGATATCGTTATTTCATGTTCCGGTTGGTAAATAAAAAGTGTAATTTGTGTGGGGCAAAAAGATATGGCTCTTTAAAAAGTATTGAACCTTTCTTAAAAATGTTTAACCTCTCTTCTGTTCTCTTAGGGTCAGTGTTTCCCAAATTCAGTCCTGGGGACCCCCTGTGGCTGCAGATTTTTGTTCCAACCAGATTCTTAATTAGTGTCAACACCTGATAGCACTGATCTCATTTAATTAGCTGGTATATACATTCAGAAAAGCACAGTAGCATGCTTTTTACTTTTATAAGACATTTAGAAATATTTCTGCTTTTGCTATAGATTTAAATGCTCAACTCTCTTTTGTTGATTTTATTATGTTTTGCCCTTTCTCTGTAAAGTTTGCTCCCTTCGTTGTATCTCATTAATGACAATTAAAAACGAGCACAACAGACACACAGGCAAACAACACTGAATCGTGAAAGACTGCAGCTACTTTAGTGTCCGACTCACTCATTTGTAAATAATGGATTCATTAAAGAATAAGAACACCTAGAAAAGTAGAATGAAAATCAAGATGAAAATATTGTTAAGAAAAAAAATACATTCCATTATAACTGCTTGTGTGTGTATATATATATATATGTATGTGTGTGTATATATATATATATACTGCTCAAAAGAATTAAAGGAACACTTTTTAATCAGAGTATAGCATAAAGTCAATGAAACTTATGGGATATTAATCTGGTCAGTTAAGTAGCACAGGGGGTTGTTAATCAGTTTCAGCTGCTGTGGTGTTAATGAAATTAACAACAGATGCACTAGAGGGGCAACAATGAGATGACCCCCAAAACAGGAATGGTTTAACAGGTGGAGGCCACTGACATTTTCCCCCCTCATCTTTTCTGACTGTTTCTTCACTAGTTTTGCATTTGGCTACAGTCAGTGTCACTACTGGTTGCATGAGGCGATACCTGGACCCTACAGAGGTTGCACAGGTAGTCCAACTTCTCCAGGATGGCACATCAATACGTGTCATTGCCAGAAGGTTTGCTGTGTCTCCCTGCACAGTCTCAGGGGCATGGAGGAGATTCTAGGAGACAAGCAGTTACTCTAGGAGAGCTGGAGAGGGCCATAGAAGGTCCATAACCCATCAGCAGAACCAGTCTCTGCTCCTTTGGGCAAGGAGGAACAGGATGAGCTCTGCCAGAGCCCTACAAAATGACCTCCAGCAGGCCACTGGTGTGAATGTCTCTGACCAAACAACCAGAAAGACTTCATGAGGGTGACCCAAGGGCCCCATGTCCTCTAATGAGCCCTGAGCTCACTGCCCAGCAGCATGCAGCTCGATTGGCATTCGCCATAGAATACCAGAATTGGCAGATGCACCACTGGTGCCCTGTGCTTTTACAGATGAGAGCAGGTTCACCCTGAGCACGTGACAGAAGTGAAAGGGTCTGGAGAAGCCATGGAGAACATTATGCTGCCTGTAACATCATTCAGCATGAGCAGTTTGGTGGTGGGTTAATGATTGTCTGGGGAGGCATATCCATGGAGGGTCACACAGACTGCTACAGGCTTGACAAAGGCACCTTGGCTGCCATTAGGTATCAGGATGAAATCCTTGGACCCATTGTCAGACCCTATGCTGGTACAGTGGCTCCTGGTGCACGACAATTCCTGGCCTCATGTGGTGAGAGTATGCAGGCAGTTCCTGGAGGATGAAGGAATTGATACCATTGACTGGCTACCACACTTTCCTGACCTAAATCCAATAGAACACCTCTGGGACATTATGTTTTGGTCCATCTAATGCCACCAGGTTGCACCTCAGACTGTCCAGGAGCTCAGTGATGCCCTGGTCCAGATCTGGGAGGAGATCCCCCACAACACCATCTGTCATCTCATTAGAAGCATGCACCGATGTTGTCAGGCATGTATACAAGAACACAGGGGCCATACAAACTACTGCGTACAATTTTGAGTTGCTGCAATTAAATTTTGGCAAAATGGACTAGCCTGCCACATAATTTTTTCACTCTGATTTTTGGGGCGTCTTTGAATTCAGGGCTCTGTAGGTTGATCATTTTCATTTCCATCAAACGATGTGGCATCCTTTCGTTCCTAACACATTACCCAGTCTATATCAGTATAGATATCCAAGAGGATTTCTTTTTCCCCATTGAGATCTGATGTGTTTTTAAAGTGTTCCTTTGAGAGAGAGAGAGAGAGAGAGAGAGAGTGTTAGTTAGTTAGTTAGTTAGTTAGTTATCTATCTAATTTCTGTACTGTTCCCAAAACTCAGAACTTGGGAATTAACGGTTCACTTAATTAGCCCAGGAGTTCAATTAAAACCAGAAGCGGATTGGAACAAAAACCTGCAGCCATAGGGAGCCCCCAGGGCTGGGTTTGGGAAGCACCATCTTAGGGTATTGTTTTTAACAACAGCAACATTTATTTCTGTAGCACATTTTCATACAAAGAAGCCGGTTGAAGTGTCTTACAAGATGTCAAAGAAAAAGCCGCAAGGCAAAAACAGAACCAATTAGAAATAGATAAGAATATGTGAGAAAATGACATTATGAAACAGTAGGTAAGAATTGGTCAATACGTACTTGTATAACACACATATACAAGCAATAGCATAAATGTGATTCCTAATGTTTAGATTTATTTTTAGGTCTTTAATTATTAGTCAGATTTAATGGTCAGATTGCTGGGGAGAAAAAAAAAAACTCCGGGAGCAAAAAAACAAAACAAAATCTGCAGGGGTTTCCAGGCCGGCAGTCTACTCAGCCCCCATGCATCATTCTACCTATTCCTATTTTTCGTACCAAAGTTCCCCAACGTTTGACACCCCTTGCCCCACCTTTTGATGCTGATTGAACACTTGATTACTTTTAGTTTTTTGCACGATTAAAGTGTGGTTTCGAATCAAAATGCAATACACATTGAGCTGCCACTAAGCAAAATGTAGTACTTCTGCTTTGCTTTATGATGTGATTTGTGAATATATACGCACTTGTATTGCATTTTAAACTGGCATTAAAATTATGTAGCAAAGTGAAAAGCAATCAATCATTTGGTTGATATGTTTTTAATTGTGACTCGATAAAACCGTGCCGAAATCAAATCTCACCCTTGCATATGTATTACATTTCAATGTAGTTGACATGTTGTTAGATTGCATTTAATTTTGGCATAAATAATTTTCCATACCTTAAGCCTTTGGATAGGTTAAAAGAAGACAAGTGGAACATTTATAACTGTTTGAAAAAGTTCCAAAAACCAATAGCTAGAGACATTTGGTATTAAAATTCTTAGGGCTGTTGATGGCAAAATATTTTTGTGATCCATAGGTAATAAAGAAGACACACAAAAATTAATACATTTGATCTCATCAATTAATTATATAAATTTAATGTTCTTCAAATATAAAATAAGCTCAATGCATCTTCATTTACTGAATCTAATTAGTTTCCCAGATAAGAACAAATTGTTGCATTCTGTCTTCCAAAACATTTTAAAATACCATCTTTACATCTGTGATCAATTGGATTGAAAAGCGTGTACCAAATTGATGGTGTTCATTGTTGGTAGATCATGTTCTATGATTGTATTCCCATTACTTGATATATAATTATCTTTATCACATTTGTTTAGCTTATTTAGGAGTTACCTTTTCCAGCCATCATTCCTGTTTGAAATATGATGGACTATCTCCAAGATTTAAGTGAAATCTTAGACCCCTACCCGCTTAAGTTTGTGATATTTCTGAATGGGTTGAAAGAAACAAAGCTTGTGTATGATAATAACAAATAAACAAGAAAAATAAATGTCATGTTAAATTTTACTTTTATTAGTTTAATAAATATACAACAGCAGATTTCAACTATAAAAGCTTCCATCTATTATTATGAGACACCAAGAAAGAGTTTAGTGCCTGATGTTTACATGTCCACATGAAAAGTCAAGGGAATTGAATGAGGTACTGCATAATGGGTTCTAATGTGAATGCTGCAGTGTACGCTTGGTGCGTGGAGATGTACTTTTTTATATATATAATTGAGGACAGATTTTGGAATAAAATGTCTTATTGAAAGTTCCATTTAGGGTTGTTGACTGATTGCCTAATGTTGCAGATGACAGCTCTATCACTAGTTGCTTTTGTGAAACTGATCAAGAATTTAGCCTGACTGCACTTTAGTGTGCATGTAAAGTATCTGTATGATTAATATTCTGTAAATATAAAATGCTCAATGGTCAAGTTTACTTCATAATTCCCCAAAACTTAAAAATATGTTTGATTTCTTTTATTATGCTGCACTGCTCTCTTTTTAAGATATTGTGAAATCTGGAACTTTTGGTATGTTTTTAACCAACAGTAAGCGCCTTGAGCATAAGAATGATGTTATGTAAATAAAATTTATTATTAAGTCTTAAGCTTAATACATTTTTACAAAAACTAAATAATTTCTCTTTGCTTTCAGTTAAAGTTACTGTATTTTTAATATATACAAAATACAGCCATGGATGTTGATGCCTCTGGAGACATTTTTCAGTTTTATGAACTACATGAGACAATCGGTACAGGTATGTAACCTTGGTTGTGATTTGGGGGAAAAAATGGCAAATTTTATCTTCTATCTGTCTCATCTTTTCTTCCTTGTTACATGCCTATGCACTGTTGTTACAGCATGGCTGTTTAAGCTATCTTAAAGTGGTGTCTTCATGTGTAAGTTTCATAGCTTTCCTGTACAAAATAGGTGCCAATAATTGTTAAAGCCCATTCCTTAACAAAGATGGTTGTCTGAACGTTCTTTATACTTGGAAACAAAAATGATAGTTCACAGATGTTATACCGCTGTAAGAACTATTTTGAAAACTCCTAGATACTTGCAATCATGTGTCAAATCCCTCATCGGTAGGACTGACCCTCTTTTTTAATGAGTGAATCAAGTCTCCCATACATGCTGAAGAGGATTTTTTTTCACTTAGCTTAACACTGTTTCAGATTCTGTGGCTATTGTAATTGTATGTTGTGCAGTATGTTAACCTCTAGTAAGGAAAGTTATTGTTCTTAGTGGAGAACGGTTTACATGCATAATGCATAAAAAAGTTTAACATTTTTAAACACTTGTAAAATTCAAAACTTTAAAAGCATTCCTTGTAAGATGCAATCGTGCAGAGACAGTATAACATTAATTCATTGCAAAGCCTATGTATAGAAAATAAATAACCAAAAAAGGACACTGTTGACTCATGGTTGTTATCTTGAAAGAGCAGATCGCATTTTGGTTCTGTAATGGCCAAGACACATTAGTGATTCCCCCCCCATAAAATCTGTAGCCTTCATTTGCATAAACTTAGTGAGTTGGAGGCAATTTGGCACAGTCTTGTGAAAGGCAGTCACGTAGTCTGATATACCCAGAGATTCACTCCAACTACTCTATGACTCGTCCTGGAAAAATCAGATATGTTTGATTTATCCCTTTAGTCGTAGGGGTGTTCTGTGTGCATGACACCCAACAAACAATGAATGCTCATCCGGAATTATAATACTGCAGCAATGAGGAATGTGGGTATTTTGGACCTCACAAACCGAAGAGAATCTCATCTGTCTGATTACTCATGTTTTATGTGCCACCGTAGAATAGAATAACAAGGGCAGAACTTGTGGCTAAACTTGCCTTGCCTGTCAACCCTTCGTATAGCGCAGGTTGTCCGAAAAAATGCTGAGCAAGATAGTGCTGGAAAGTCATCACGCAGTTGCTAAATTTGCCATGCCCCAATCCAGCTGTGTAAACTGACATGATCTGGCAAAGAGATCAGTATCTGCTCTTGGAAAGCCTGACATGCCCTATGACTAGAAGTCATATAATGCAACACCATATTGTGATCTTCCTTTGCCAGAGGTTCCAGCCTGTAGCATGATTTCTGCATAATTTAGTCTGTTTACTTAAAAAAAATTGTTAATAAATTCTTTACAAATTTACAGTCTCTGTTTTGCTGATTGAGAATAATATTGTGACCAGTTTGTAACTCCCGTGAATGAATAAAGGAGGTCCATGTTGGTTTATTAACAATATTTAATATTCTCTCTTTTCACTAACTACTGTATACATTATTCTGTGGGATGTTATTAGCATTGTAAATGCTTCTTTTATGGAATATTTTGGAGGGATGATCATTACAGATGTTGGTTGTTCAATTGCGAACATTTCTGCCTTCTACACTAATAATTATTATAGGCTTTTAAACACACAATTTATTTAAATTTAATGGTGTGTGCTTTGGTGAGGGTTGGTTTCCTTCCTGTATTAAAATAGTGCGTGGAGAGGTAGAAGATTGGTTTTAAGATGGATAAATGGCAGTTTATTTGTCCCTGGGGAAAATTTGGCATTGGTCAGGTCAGGGAGCATGCACTGGTACAGCGTTTTGCTATACTCACCACATAACAAAACATCTCGGGATCCTGGTAGGCCCAGTCAATCCAACCCCCAGGAAAGGCCATCTATCTGCCACAGCCGGATGTTACGTGGGCATCACCTAGGCCTGGTCTAGTGATTTGGAGTTCTCAACAATGAGGATCTTGTGAGCCAGATCACCCTAAGGTAATCGCACCACATGGCCATAGTGCCGTAACTGATGCTCCCTCACAATGCAGGTAATGTGCCTCATTTGGGACTCTGTGAGCAATCGTTCATTCAACACAAAGTCAAACCAGCAGTACCCAAGGAATCTCCAAAGAGACACAGTACCAAAGGAGTCCAGTCTTCGTCTCAAAAGTATCCAGAGCACCACAAACCCCATTTTAGTGACCTCATGCCCTCCCGATCATCTACTAACTTCATTGGAAGAGTCACCAGAGACATCAATGTTGCTGCCGAGGTAATTAAACCTCTCGACAAGGTTGACAATCTTTCTGCTGACAGACACTGCTGATGGTTGTGCCTAAAAGGTCATTAAAGGCCTGGATCTTGTGTACTGGCCAGCTATGATATTCAGCAACTTTGGGGTTGGGGGGTGGGGATCCCACAAAGTCTCAGGATGTCCCACAAAGTCTCAGGATGTCCCACAGGGCAGCTTGATCAACTGATTTGAATGCTTTATGAAAATCAACAAAGGCTGCATCAGCCCTAGCAAGGACCTTACCTGGCACAGAGAGCACACAATCTAGGCAATGGCATTTCCCTTTCCAGATAGGGACAAGTCATGTTTGCCAGTCAGTTGGACTGAAGCCTGTCAAAGATTGCTTGCAATTCCAGAAGGACAGCCTTACCACCAGCCTGGAGAAGTTCACCCCGGATACTAAAGATCCCTGCAGCCTTCCCTACCCTCAGCTGGTTCACTACCTTTGCAATCTCAGTGAGATTGGGTGGTTCAGTTAACTGGAGGATCAGCCTTAAGAACAGTGGACCCATAAAAGGAGCAATCTCAATGAGGCATTATAACAACATGCTACCATTTAATATAAGTGAGCCTCAGTAAGATAAGCTTTTTATCAGTAAAGGGTCTTCAGAAATGTAATTTTAAGTCCTGGTTATATTTTTGATTGTTACTGCACATTGTTGTTATAATTTGAACAGATATATAGTAAAGTATTACAGTTTCTAGTTTTTCTTGGTTCAGACAAACATAGTGTATGTGAATTGCTGCTGAGCAGCAGAATGCAGGCTTTATATTGCAAACAGTGCTAAGTACTAAGTTATTTCTAAAGGCATCCCTTGTAAGGGTGTTTTTAATTTGAGGTCTTATTGTTAATTACAATTGGAAACAATTTTCATTTGTAGATCATTTTTGAGTGTTTTTTATGACATTTATCAGATCCTTCTTTGTTAAAATTTTAGATTCAAGTTAGAGTAAAACTGTTTATGGGATCATATATAACCTGAAAATATAAATGACCAATTAGTATCTTAGAGTGTGCTCTACATAGCTTGGAGCAAATGAGGATGAATTAAAAATGGCAGAAATATCAAAAATAAAAGTTTGTATTAAGTATGTTAACACTACTCTCTCATTTACATATCTTTCCCACCAACTCAAAATTTGTTACTGTTTGTATGCTACCTTCCATGACAAAAAGTGTGCATAATTACTGTAAAAAGTGCATATTTAATTTTTGTTTAAATATCCTCATTCCATCCAGTCCTCCTAATTTTAATATTTTTGCAGAGCATGCACACACCACAGTTTTACACATTTACCTTAGTATTATTTGCTTATCTTAGAAATTTTTTTATGAATATTTTGTTTGCTATAAAGAATTTAATTTTACTTTTTTAATTATATTTATCAAGCTCTCTTTTTCTTTTATTGGATCTTTTAAGGTGCTAATATTGTATTGATAAAGTTTATCATTAAAAGTGCAGCATCCTCATGATAGTTCTCACTTAGTGTGACTAGTAAAGTCTGAACCTGAAAAAATGTGCCCTTAAGACCAGGTAATCTGAATTTCACTCACACTTTTTAAATTTTTTTTATTTAAAATTCTAAAATTATGGGAGCATATTTTAACTATGTCTGTCTTGCTTTAATCAGGTGGATTTGCCAAAGTGAAACTTGGACGGCATATAATTACAGGTGAAAAGGTTGCAATTAAAATAATGGATAAGAAGGAATTGGGGGTAAGTGTTTGCCTTAACCTATTATAATTTCTCTATGTCATAGTTTAATATTGAGCATTTTGAATAACTCTCTGCTAAATACAGTATACTGTAAAAATATACTGTGCCAGCACATGACTTTCTATTAATAAAGCAGATTTTTTTAGCTGTAAAATATTACATGTCAATGTTTTCAAAAACACAAAATAATTATCTTGGTACACTAAATCTGCTTAAGCAATTTTCCTTAAAATAGGCCTCTAGTATTGTACAATGCTAATAACTGTGCCAAGTAACATTTGTACAGAGTGGTTTGGTTTAAGGGTGCCACGGTGGTAGCACTGCCGCCTCACAGTAAGGAGACTGGGGTTTGCATTCTTGGTGCTCCATACCTGGAGTTTGCATGTTCTCTCTGTGTCTGCGTGGGTTTTGTCCCACAGGCCAAAGACATGCCATTAGGTGAATGGCCATAGTATATGAATGTGTGTGTGTGTGTGTGTGTGTGTGTGTCCAGTTCTTTCACTCTTGTACCCGATGCTTGTTGGGATTGGTTCCAGCTGCCCCTGTTTGGTTCAAAAAAACATTTATTCCTGTGCTAAAGAAAACAAAGTGAACTGTCTTATTAATTAAATGACTTCAAAGACTGGTGCAGGAATACATTAAATGTAATGTTCCAGTACAAGGATCTGTTGTTCTTGTGTAGGGTGTCAGCAACTATACATGTCTTGATGTTGTCATCACAGATGATCTGACTGAATGTAGCCAGCTCTCGGCCCTTGTCTGGAAGGCTCATCAACACCTCTACCTTCTCGTAGGTCAGAGCAAAATCCAGATATCTCCATTTAAGTTAACCCACTTGTATTGATGCTCAATGGAGTCCATTCTCACTGGCTTCATTATATGCTGGTACAGCAACACCTGCTCATCTCAGGGACCCAATGCATAGTGTAGTGAAGTTGTCTCAGAATATTTTTGGTGCACTGCTCGCTTGGACATGTACTGTATGTCACATTTCCCATTAAAAAGACCAACACTGATGTTAAATAATTCAACCATTCTCTAACGATACTTTTCTTCCTCTATTCAGGACCATTTGAACTGGCAGCACTATATTTAAAGATAGTTGTGCATGCTGTTTTTTTATTATTGGTCAAAACCTACTTGTACTGACAACTACTTGAGGGTTATTTTTATCTGTCATGTGATATTGCATTTAATGGATGATTGTTATACTCCACCACAACTGTGCTACTGTCACTGGTCAGTGCGACACATGCAGGTAAGAATTGTATCCTAAAATATATAAACATGACAAAAGCATGAATTTTGATTCAATTATATATCCTAATACCTTTCAGTTTTATCAACAATATAGCTGAAAGGTCTGTAGCACATGCAGGTCTTATTTACATTCACAAATGAAGGGTAACGGTAGAGCTGTAAAGATTATTCTTTTTTTATTATATAGCTAAAAATACTATTAAGGTGATCTCATTAATCTAAACAGTCTAGTCATTTATCTGAATCTTTTGGATATTTTAGGATGATCTACCTCGAGTCAAGACTGAGATTGAAGCAATGAAAAATCTTAGTCATCAGAATATCTGTCGTCTGTATCATGTTATTGAGACATCTAGGCGAATATACATGGTTTTAGAGGTAAGCCAGCAATGTGAATGTGTATATTTGCATATCAGGAATGAGTATCGTAACTGAATAATCAAATAACTCTTAGTGGAAGGAAAAATTAATAATATTTAAATACATGAAATAATGTGTAACTAGGAGAGCAGAGCAGTAGAGGGATATGATCTTTCCGGAATGCCAAATTGCAAACCTTAAAACCTCATGGTCTTTTCTCAGTTGGTCTTAAGTTATGAAATTTGTCCATTTGGCTGCGCCCTTAGAAGGGTGTACTATTAAATCAATCGATCTATCTATTGATCGATTGCATTTTCTGAAAAATAAAAATAATCCAAAATGCTAAACACATTTAAATTGCTTTATATGTTTTTTCCCATAAAATTAGTATATTAAATCATTTTGCATTTTTGTTGTGTGTTTTTGTTTTTAGTATTGTCCTGGAGGCGAACTGTTTGATTACATTATCGCCAAGGATCGGTTATCTGAAAATGAAACTAGGATCTTTTTCCGTCAAATAGTTTCTGCACTTGCTTACGTTCACAGCCAAGGTTATGCTCATAGAGACCTGAAACCTGTAAGTAAAACATTTCATTACTAGTTCTAGTAACTTCACACTTAAAGTATCAAAATAAAATTGGTGACTTTCTTTAGGCTTTTGTATCACTCACATTACATCAATGCATTGCCTTGTAGTTATTTGTCGGGAACATAAAACTAATTGTATAGCCAAAAATCACACAAGGAATGCCTCAATGGGTATTAACAGGCCCTTTTTCCCTCCAAAGTCCCTCACCCTTGGATCTCTAAGAAGAATAGAAAAAAAACTTCCAAAAAACAAACCTTGTAAGGAAAAAAAATGTAATAATTTGTTGAATATGCAGATTCCATCTTTGAAGTCAAAATGCTTTCATCTAGAATGCTAAATTCAAACTCGAAGACTGTCAGACCTGGTAATGCGTTACACCAATAAATGTAAATGTACAGCTAGACACTTGAAAACTGTACATTTTAAATAGAGATCTGAAATAATGAGTTTAAGTGCTAAAACTGAAGACATGCATGAATTGTAGGTTGAGAATTTTATTTTGCTAAAAGTAAGCTTTGGTTTTGGGTATGAGTCAAAGCTTTTGGAAATGTTCTGGAATCATCTTAAAATCGATTCACTCTAAAATCTATTAATTGGTAAAGTGGTGTATGTAGGGGAGACCAGAAATAGAAAAGATGATGAGACTTAACACCTGGATATACTTTATATTTCTTAATGATGAGGAACCGGAGTTCATTTTACTAAGAGCTAGCAGTATAATCTTAAAATCCTATGATTTTACAGTTTAAAATTAATTTGACCACATTCTGAAAATGTTTGTCTTGTTTTTTTTTTGTTTTTTTTTAAATTGGAGCCAGGTATGTAATCGATTGCTTTTACTGAGTTGCATAAAAAGTACCTTTCTGGAATTTGGATTACAAAAATTGTTGGTTTTCTTTCATCTGTGCCTTCTCAAGGAACTTTTGCAGTACAGCAGTTTACATACTGTATAAGGGAACAAGTTCGCTAGATTACTTTCATATTGTTGTACTTTAAGTCATTTGTGAGCGCTGAACTGCCAACAGTAGAGAAGCCTTTGTATAAATCATCTTGTGGTTGTACAGTGGATGCAGAAAGTATTCATTTTTGGCTCAATAACCTCTAATGACAAAGTTAAAACATTTTCAGAAAGGTTTGTAAATGTATTAAAAATGAAAAACTAAAATCTCTCATTCACATAAGGATCATTTTTTTAGTAAGAAAACTGACAATCCATAGATGTTTTGGAGGCTGGCCCGGACACGGACATGCAGACATGTTCATGTCGCCCAACACACATTTATTTAAGTGCTCCATATTTACAAGTAGTGCTCACAAACCCCACAAGTCCCCAAAGTCCTGGCCACAACACCAATGCCTTGCTTCTTCAGGCCGCCACTTTCTCTCCTCCAGAGCTCCGTCCTACTCCACTCCTGACTCTTGTCCTTGTCTGAAGGGAGGCGGCCCCTTTTATAATAACATTTATTTATATAGCACATTTTCATACAAACAGTAGCTCAAAGTGCTTTACATAATAAAAAATTGAAAAATAAAAGACACAATTAGAAAATAAAATAAGTCAACGTTAATTAAATTAGAATAAAAATAAGGTCCAATGGCCAGGGTGGACAGAAAAAAACAAAAAAAAACTCCAGACGGCTGGAGAAAAAAATAAAATCTGTAGGGATTCCAGACCATTAGACAACCCAGTCCCCTCTTTATAAGCACCCGGATGTGCTCCAGGTGTGTTCCGGCAACCTCCCACCAACACGCCTCAGTGTGACGGAAGTGCCTAAAGCATCCCTGGAAGCACTCCGGGTGTCCCTGCTCTTCTTCCACCCCCTGCTGAGGTCCAGGGTCTCCAAGGCATTGGGGTGCCCCCTGGTGGTGACCACGGGCCCCTACAGGGTGGAGCTTCAAAGCTGTGTACTCGTGGCCCCCAAAGGTACCAGGGTGGTCGCCCTCACATGGTTTGGGAAAGGCGCAAGCCCTCCTTCGGTCCTCCTGGACGTCTCGGTTGGGTCGCAACCCCAGCCATCTCTGACAATGTTTTTTTTTTTTTTTGTTTTTTTTTTCTTATGCGCTAAATGTTATCTGAATATCAGTGTATCTTAAGTTTATGTAGTCTGTATCTACAAGCCTATCAACCTGTATCATGAAGTAGACTGACTCCCCTTTCTGCTAATTCTTGCCCCATAATCATGCCCTGCATGTAATTGACTAAGCGTCTCTCAGTGCTTCACCACCTAACAGCTAATATGTGTTGAGTGTACTGGTGTAAAACGGCTGCTGTCGCATCATTCAGGTGGATGGTGCACATCAGTGGTGGTTCCCAACTCACTACGTATAGAGCTTTCAGTAGTGAGAAAAGCACCCTACAAATGTAAAGAATTAATAATTTTTATTAGCCACTATGATCTACAGCCCATCTACATAATTAACTTTTTTTCTTATTTAGCTTTCTAAAGTAAAGTACCAAATATGCAAATTCCATCTTCTAATTTGATCATAAGGCTCTAGAGGCATGAAGGGTGCACCACCATATTGCTATATTTTGAAAAATTTAATTAAAAGCATACTTATGCCTTGTTCTGCATCTCCAGTGATCTTTTCATATAAAATAATAGTATCAAATAGAAATGTCTGATACAATTTAAATATTTTCTATGGCTCTTATATATCTTGTTAATTCTGACTTGCAATTCTTCAGTACAGAAGTTTTATCTGTTTTTTCTGCATCATTGTTCTTAGGAAAACCTGCTAATCGATGAAGAACATAATCTTAAACTAATTGATTTTGGTCTTTGTGCAAAACCAAAGGTATGTTTGTTATTTCTTTTCACTGTTTCTTAAAGTTGTCACTTATGGCCTGTTTAAATTCTCAAAATTTCTTTTAATGACAAATTATACATCGCACATGTACAAATGTGTTTTTTTTTTTTTTGGTTTTTTTTTAATGGAAAAGCTCTTGTTGGTTTTATCTCAACAACATCAAGATTTCTGGTCAATTTACTATACTGTACTGAGTCAATGGTTAGTATTTATAATGCATTTTAAGCTGCAAAAATAAAATTTAAAGACCTTCCAACCCATTTATTCATTATGAAACCTTAACATAATTTAATTTATACTGCAGTATTGTCTATACAGTGGTGTGAAAAACTATTTGCCCCCTTCCTGATTTCTTATTCTTTTGCATGTTTGTCACACAAAATGTTCCTGATCATCAAACACATTTAACCATTAGTCAAATATAACACAAGTAAACACAAAATGCAGTTTTTAAATGATGGTTTTTATTATTTAGGGAGAAAAAATCCAAACCTACATGGCCCTGTGTGAAAAAGTAATTGCCCCCTGAACCTAATAACTGGTTGGGCCACCCTTAGCAGCAATAACTGCAATCAAGCGTTTGCTTGCGCTCTGGAGGAATTTTGGCCCACTCATCTTTGCAGAATTGTTGTAATTCAGCTTTATTTGAGGGTTTTCTAGCATGAACCGCCTTTTTAAGGTCATGCCATAGCATCTCAATTGGATTCAGGTCAGGACTTTGACTAGGCCACTCCAAAGTCTTCATTTTGTTTTTCTTCAGTCATTCAGAGGTGGATTTGCTGGTGTGTTTTGGGTCATTGTCCTGTTGCAGCACCCAAGATCGCTTCAGCTTGAGTTGACGAACAGATGGCCGGACATTCTCCTTCAGGATTTTTTGGTAGACAGTAGAATTCATGGTTCCATCCATCACAGCAAGCCTTCCAGGTCCTGAAGCAGCAAAACAACCCCAGACCCTCACACTACCACCACCATATTTTACTGTTGGTATGATGTTCTTTTTCTGAAATGCTGTGTTCCTTTTACGCCAAATGTAACGGGACATTTGCCTTCCAAAAAGTTCAACTTTTGTCTCATCAGTCCACAAGGTATTTTCCCAAAAGTCTTGGCAATCATTGAGATGTTTCTTAGCAAAATTGAGACGAGCCCAATGTTCTTTTTGCTTAACAGTGGTTTGCGTCTTGGAAATCTGCCATGCAGGCCGTTTTTGCCCAGTCTCTTTCTTAAGGTGGAACCTGGGAAGGTTCACCAATGTTCCATGTTTTTGCCATTTGTGGATAATGGCTCTCACTGTGGTTCACTGGAGTCCCAAAGCTTTAGAAATGGCTTTAAAACCTTTACCAGACTGATAGATCTCAATTACTTCTGTTCTCATTTGTTCCTGAATTTCTTTGGATCTTGGCATGATGTCTAGCTTTTGAGGTGCTTTTGGTCTACTTCTCTGTTTTCAGGCAGCTCCTATTTAAGTGATTTCTTGATTGAAACAGGTGTGGCAGTAATCAGGCCTGGGGGTGGCTACGGAAATTGAACTCCGGTGTAATACACCACAGTTAGGTTATTTTTGAACAAGGGGGCAATTACTTTTTCACACAGGGCCATGTAGGTTTGGATTTTTTTTTCTCCCTAAATAATAAAAACCATCATTTAAAAACTGCATTTTGTGTTTACTTGTGTTATATTTGACTAATGATTAAATGTGTTTGATGATCAGAAACATTTTGTGTGACAAACATGCAAAAGAATAAGAAATCAGGAAGGGGGCAAATAGTTTTTCACACCACTGTAGCTTCCTTGAGTAATTCTGAAAAGTATTTTGGTAAGCCATGTTTCAGAACAAAATGTGCATTTTTCAGTCTTTTTTTAGTGTCTTCTCTGCATATTGTCTTCACATGTGAAATTCAATAGAGATCTACTTCACATTGTACTATGTTGTTTCCCTTTAATTCTGTATGTAGATTTATAACAGGAAGGACAGGCTCTCTCCAATCACCTCAGGCACCATTGTGCAATACAGTGTGGTCATCTTATGCTGGGTTTATTACTCCACTAACTCCCTTAACCATAATTAGGCAGCATTTTGGTGGGAGGGTAAGATTAAAGATGTTGTAGCGGGGCTACGTAATAGTAGGTATTTTTGTGTCTAAAATGCATCATAGCAGGAATTCAAAGTTTGTTTTTGTTTTCTGGCTCACTATTAATCTTGACAGGAAGAGTAGTTAAGGCAGTGAAGAGGGATAAACACTTGAAAATGATTTATTTCAACCAAAACAATATGAAAAGTTGGGGTGAACTCTATAATAAATAAGTAAAGCCATCTTATACATTAGTAGGACAGTTGCTTAATTCTTTTAAAGACACTAATAAATCTGGCAGCCTGCTTTTGCAATTGACCCCTTAACCAGAAATTCTGAATGGATAAGTAGAATGTTGCTTTTGATGACAGTCAGAACATTTCTTTACTTCATCCCTGGATCTGGCATAGTGGTCCAGAAGCTCTTAAAATTCTCTAAATGGGACACAAGGGACAGAACAAGTCATTCCTATCTATTTTTTTTGTTTATTTTTTTTTCTCTTCATTTTATGTGTCCAACATTTTCCTGAAGTTTTTCTGGTAGTACGAACAACTTTTCGTATTTACGAGTACAGTTTACTCAACAGTGCCACCTGTTGGCTCAGTGCAAGTGAAACATGCAGGTTGCAGACAAAATAACCCAGAGCTTAGCATTATTTAACAAAGCAATGCTGCATGCTGCTTCTATCAACCGTAATATAAAAAGAAGTTTTGTGCACTTTTACAGGGGTGTGTTGGAAGAGGCCTGATTGAAAGTGGAAGTGTGGCATAGCACAATGGAAATCAAAAGGTTGTTTAACTCCTGCTTTGTTGGCTTTTCATTATAATTTAGGCACTACGAAGTGTCCACCTTAAACTAAGAGTACAAGTCAGGCATGACTGTATTCATGGTTACTACTCAGAGAGACTTACTGCAATTCTGGAATCCAATAAAACCAAAGAACAAATTCTGTACTCGCAAGATCAGAGACATTGATAGAAGAATAGTGTGGATGATGGCTGAGACAGCTCGCAATAACAGGGTCACAATTTAACGCCACCCATCCCAGTGGGCATTATGAGTAATTTTGGGATTGTGTGTGCTCAGGAACTGTCTAGTCCATAACAAGAACAGAACTACAGTTTTGCCAGATGTAAGTTCTGATTTCATTTTCCCATGAAACTATGGTCTATGAGTTTCACAAGTTAGCATCAATTACAATGCTTGTCCAGGAACAACAGTGAAAAAGAAATAATGACTATATTATTTGGCAATATAAATGTATTAAAGGCTCTTTCCTTTCAAGAAGTATTAGCATAAAATTACTGAATGATGCATTAAAGAAAATAGGAGTTAATTTTATATTCTTATTAATGCCAGGCCACATTTGCAAATACACACTGTTAAATCAAGGCATGGAAATTAGTTTTATTTAAATTCTCAGTGATTTTTAAATTAAACTAATTTCAAGGCCTTGATTTTTATTTTATTCTTTTCTGTGGTGGAGGTTATGAGAAATCGGAACCATTATCCAAAGGTATGGTCACAAGGCTAAATCTTTTTATTTGTTTGTTTATTTTAATGTGAAACATAAGAAATCATCTGTCTCTACAGACATGCTTCGGCATGTTGGGTTAAACAAAGCCATCTCAATTTGGTGATGACAGATTTATTGAAATATTCATTTCCTAACAATAATTGATTAAATCCACAGTTGCAAGCTGAAGTGAAAGCTATTTACAATTCAAGAAGCAGGGAAATCTTTGCATAGTCAGAAATAATGTCATTAAATTTAAGATTTTTGGATAATAGCAAATTATTAATAAATGAAGAAGTAATCACTTCATGGGTAACTTTGATACACTTGAGAGAGGAAAACAAAGAATGCTTTCATGAAAATGGGTAGAGAGAGGTGCTTATCTAGTGAAACTTTTACCAGTTCAGTGCCTGCCAGGTTAAATAAGATTTTCTGGGAGAAACTAAAATCCAGCAACAAAAAATTGTAACAAATATATATGTTGCTTAGAAATATGCATTGTAATAATACAAGACTGCATAGCCGATTGTTAAAAAGACAAACTTTTAACAGTTTTTTTTTTTTTGTTACTGTATATAAATACTCTTTTTTCTCCAGTGTGTGTAATCACAATCTTGTAATGAAAGAAGATTTTACCTGTTTGCCAAACGCTGGTTTAAATATCTCAAGTTTTACTTCACTTTCTGTAGCACAATGAGTTTTCTACATCTGTCGTGAGTGAAATGTTTTTTATTGTGTGAAATTTAGCCTTTGTTATTTCTTCTGTAGGGTGGTTTAGACTATCATCTAATGACTTGCTGTGGAAGCCCAGCCTATGCTGCTCCAGAACTTATTCAGGGAAGGGCCTACATTGGATCTGAGGTAAAAACTGAACAACCTTATTGTATTAAACATGAAAAAAAATCTGTTTTTAATTTGGTTTGACTATATTGTTGACTGAAATAATCTACAGTTCTTTTGAGGTATCCATTTTAAATTAAACTTGGGGCAGAAAGCAGACTGTTAAAAAGCATGTGTTTTGATTTAATATAAATTATTAATTAAATGAAAGTAGAAATATTTGGTAGCTTTATTAATCCAGTATTCTTGAAGGTTGGCACAGTGTCATCAAAGTGTTTATAAGTTGTACATCTGATTTACTATGTCTGGGTGTGAAATATAAATATTATAAATTATGTAATATCCTTTAAGTACATTTCTCTAAGTGCACAAGAAGTTAAATTTTGTAGCACAAGGGGAAAATATGTTTACATACAGTCTCTATAATTAAAGATACCCTTTATCTGATATCTTATATTTAAAGAAGGCGATTGGTTTAATCCAAGTATCTACAGGTCGAGTAATCTTAATGTGCATCACGGAGAAATTATCCAATTATTAAGGGAAAGATTGAGTATCACATGTCAAGAAAAGGTGTTTTAGCAAACAACATTGGTTTAGATAGGGAGGTTGTGCATCACTTATTGTTATAATTCTATGAGAAAGCAACAAAAGCATATGATAGGTGTAATGTATATGATAAATTATTTATCTTGATTTTTAAAAAGCTTTTGACAGGTACCATATGGGAGGTTAGTGATAAAACTAAATGAGGTGAGATTTCAGGGCTCTCTGTAGATGGGTACAAAACTGGAATACAGGGTTATGGTGAAACAAATGTTTTCAGAATTAGGTGATATTAAAAGTGGCGTCCCTCAGGGATCAGGGCAAGGTCTGCTACTCTTTTAAAATGCATACATGATCCGAATAGCAAGTTGTTCAAGTCAGCTTGATACTAAACCAGGTGAAAGGGCAGGTAATGTAAAATCACCTGAATCATTATAGAGTTACTCAGACAACAATCAAGCTGTGTAGTTGAAAATTAATGTAAGTAAATGTAAACACACAGGCTGTGCAGTATCTCAGGTGAGAATAAATTCAGATGAAACACTGGTTGTTGTAAAGTGTGGAATCATCTAGGCCAATTTGGGAAGCAGAGAAGAAGGTAAATCACTTTTTCTTCTGGAAGTTAATTGGGTTGTTCTCATTCTCTTCAATGAAGATGTCATGACATTGTATCACTAGTTTACAGCTAGGGCTGAGCCACAAATATGCATTCCATATATTTTACATTTTAAACCAATGTTACTAATTGATTTGATTTCCATATGTTTTATACAGTGCTTTTCTGCTTTAAATGTCCATGCTGGTAGTTGTTGGTGTGATATTTGCATAAGCGTTCCATGTCAGTCTTAGTTTTTCTGTTGATTTTCAACCTTACCTTGAGGTATAAGCTCCTTTTGCAAAGTGATATCTTTGCTTATTCTTTTGTGATCACAACAGAAAATGCCTAATACAGAGGGTCTTAAGGTTAATATGTTAATCTTGCACTTAGGGAAGTTCTGAAGAGTACATTTATGTTTATTATTTTTAATTTTTTTTTTAGGCTGATGTGTGGAGCATGGGAGTCTTGCTGTATGCTCTGCTTTGTGGATTTCTTCCTTTTGATGATGATAATGTTATGGTTCTATATAGAAAAATTACTGTAAGTTGAAAGCATTTAATTTTTGCTGAATGCATGCGTTGCTATTTTATTTTTCAACAAAAGATATTTTTTGTCTTTTTTATGTATTTATGTATTTTGATGTTGACTGCACTTCCCTGGTTTTTATTGATTGTTAGAAATTTTGGTGGGATCCATAGACCAAAGCTTCCATGGATATGAATGTTCTGCAAACTAGGGCGAACACAATTTATTATAATTATTTTTATTATTATTCCCAAAATTACCTCCATTAACGGAGTTCATTCTATACATTTATGTTATACAAATGTCTTGGCCAGGAAGAGAACCAGCAGTCCTGTGGTTAAAAGGCATTGCCTTAGCCAACAAAGCATGTATTATTTTTTATCATTCCATGAAAATATTAGTTTTCTTTTCACTATAATGACAAATCAAATATATGAATTTTAATTTGGACATTAACAGATTTTTTAAAAGGCTTTAGTCTTGAAAGCCAACAAAAATTAGAGTATATAGAAAGACTGATGTTATTAAAGCTCCTTATGAGGCACTTCATTGAGTAGCTTTGAATATTTTTCATATTGTGGCCAGGGCCTGCCAGGGTAAAATTTATAAAAATTGGTAGACCTTTATGATCTTGTAGGTTACTTTGGACAAGGGTTTCAACTAAACATACATATATATTTTGATTTTTATCCAGGAGGTTAATCTTAGACTACTGTATGTTGCAGCACATATGCACAAATGTTCTTTTTTTGAATTTTGGATGCATCAGTTAAGACCTATGCAGTAAATGTTAACTGCTTGGGCTACACAGAAACACTGCTGGGCTACACAGCTTTTAAGTTATAAATCATAAACTAGAAACTTCTGCACCACAAAAATATCAGAAAACATTGTATTGAGTGGTGAATTTGTACATCTTGGAAAGCCCAGCTTTCTTTATGTGTTTTCTTTTTAATATATTTTTATTCATCAGTGAAAGACGTTTCTTTGCTATTTATATAAATTTAATTTCAAATGTATTTTGAAATTACATAGTTGTGTTCATTGTATATCTTTTGATGCAGTCAATGGATAGATGGATCGCCTGACACTTGCATTTTCATAAGATGATCTTTATCCTTTTTCTGGTCTTACTAAAGGAAGCACTGCCAATTTATAACAAGCAAATAAAAGACAAATATAAGAGAAATGTTCTGCTGGCCAATGGCATTCGTCAAAGGGCTCACTCATATACACACCCATTCTTGCACAGGGCCATTTCAGAAATGCCAGTTACCTTAAAATGTAAGTGTGTGTGATTTGGGAGATAAAAACAGGTACCCAGGGTTGTGCTGGAGGAGAGAAGCAGACAAACATGAGGAGAACTTGCAAACTCAACACAGTGACTGGATACAGGATTAGAGTCCATTGTGTGATGGATGATTTGGTGAACTGGAGCAAGGAGTTTTTTTTTTACAGCTTAATGTTACAAAAATTAAAGCACTTATTGCTTTTAGAGAAGCAATTCCCGTCTATAAGAAACATTCATTAAAGATAAGTATTGACTTCTGAAAGTTATAAATATCCTGAGGCAATCGGACTTAAAACTGATACTGTATAAGAAACATAATGCTTTTTGTCAACCTAATTTTCTGGTGGCTTGGTTTGGAAATCTTAATGTTGGCAACAAAATAGGATGAGACAAATTAGTAAGCAAGTACCAAAAATAGAGCATATTCTCTCAAACACAACATGCCCATTATTTTCACAATTCCCATTATTGCCAGCAGGTCGCAGATTCTGTTTTAGAGGATGAGCAGCCAATACAAAAACTTCTTTACTCCAACTGCTATTAATGTACTAAATAAATTTGAATTTAATAAACATTCGCAGGCTTAATTTATGGTCTGAACAGTTCTCATTCTTGTCAATCGATGGTGAAGTCTTAATGTTTTTAAAATTTTTGTATGTTTATAAATACTATGATCACTGCTATATTCTTAGAAAGTTAGCTTTAATGGTTGAGATGTTGTCAGCTGTGTTTTTAATATGATCTCTTGATCTCTCTGTAAAAAACACTGCTGACAAACCAGATTGCCACCTTGGTGCAATAAATTTGATTTGAAGATCCTAGGTCTATGAGGTAGTAGTTGCTAAATACTATGAAGCTGTGCCACCATTAATGTAACTTTGTGTTTTGAGAATTGAGACCATTTATTTTAGCAGGCTTTCTGCTGCCTGGGATATGGTCGTGGGCATCATGTTCACACGCTTGTAGCATCTTCAGGACATTGTTCTTGTTTTAAACTTTATATTTTTTTTCCTCAGAGAGGTAAATATGAGATTCCCTGTTGGCTTTCTCCTGGCTGTGTTACTCTTCTGGATCAAATGATGCAGGTAACTTTAGAATATAAATTGGAAACACTGTGTTTGGGGACTGACTCTGCACTTTTATTTTGCTTTTAGTTTTATGCAGTGATTAAGGGTTAATTTTAATGTTTTGGCTATTTTGTAGACTGTTTAGGTAAGTATGTAAGTTTTCACTTTGAATCATGGTTTATCTTAAGAAGGTAAATTAAAGATTTAAGCATTGTATATGTTCTTCACTAAGTTCAGCTAATGTCAGTTGTTAAATGAATAATTTCTATTCTTTCAGTAGGCAAGTAGTACTAGGGTGTTTTACCGTGTTAGCCATTATGGATGTAGAGAAAAGCCAAGCAAAATGACCTTTTATTGGCTGACTAAAAAGATTACAATATGTAGGCCAGTAGAAAGCCTTAGAAGGGGCAAATGAAATAGTGATCATATGCCACTGCATTCATCCTCTTTGAATATACTTAAAAATGCTTGAATTCTAGATAAGAAAGGTTGTGTCACAAGGGGAAAAACATTTCATGAAAACAAACCTAAATTTGCATAACTTGTTGTTTTCCTGTTATCCACTATATAAGCTTGATTATTCAGGTGAATGGACAGATTTAATTTAACAACTATAAAATTAATAGCCTTTAGCCAGAAATTGTTATTGTAACAAACACATACGTGTAACCCAGTTTACACTGCAGTAAAGAAACTCCTACTGCAGCTAAGAAATATTTCTGTTCTGAACAACATTGGGTAACTTGTCTTTTAAGAATTCATTATGTTGAGGTCTACTTCCAGCTCCACGCTCATAACCACAATAAATATTCAAGTTATTTTTATTGCTTGTGGTGATGTACTCTATAGCTATTTCTAAACTGAGTTAGTACTTTATCATGGCATGGTAAGTATGGAATGTATTCTCCATATAACTGTTGGGATATTTTAACATGCCGTGGTGATTCATGTTCATTTTAACATGTAACTGTTAGAAATTAAACTTGTTTAATTTGCAGTTATAAAACGTCTCCACCCCCAAAAACAACTTAGTATGGGTAAATATTATTGTTCATATTATTGAAAGTAATTTCACCTTAAAGTCAAGTATTGTATTTGTTTACATAAAGTAAAGCAAACACCAAGGTTAAATTGTTTGGATGTAAATTTTGAAGAAATGGTTTTGTACAAATTTGCATAATTTTACACTTTTCCCTATTTTATCAAATTAATTTATACCTGTAAACGGGCACTGATTGCAAAATGCAAGCATGACATTTAAAACAAGATTCAAATGAATTTATAAGTTGTTAAGATATGTTTTAAATCCAAACGTGCTATGTCTCATCCATGGTAATAGGTTCACGTGAGGCCTGCCACACTGTTTACTTTTGAATATTCTAGTTGTCAGTGCTGATTCCCAAGTCTCATTTATTTTGCTGCTGGTGGCAGTCTGAAACCATTAATATCCTTGTACTGACTGCATGTTGCAGAAAATGAAGCATTGATTCTGAAATATAGTACTCTTATTGGGTCATAAGACAGATTATAAAAGTATCATTACAATTTATACTAAATAAAAGATAAAGATGAATTTTACTACTTGCCTTTTTTCATTTTAAATGTAAATGATATGTAAATTTGGGGGTAAAATGCATCTCTTTAAAATACTGCTTAACATTCATTTTCTGTAAATTCCACTAGGTGGACCCAAAGAAGCGTATTACTGTGAGGCAGCTTCTAAACCATCCATGGTTAATTCAGGGAGGCATTGGTCCAGTTGAGTGGCACAGCAAATATCCCGTAGGTTTTTGTGTCTACATTAATATTACCTTTTTTTTTTTTTTTTAACGGAAAATAGGTTTATGTTAACTTTCCCCCAATCTCACTGAAGCATTAATGTGCTGGACTGTATTTTTTTTTAATATATATAATTTCTGATTATTGCCCTGTTAAATAGCACTGTCTGCTTTTCAAGAGAATTTAATATAGTATTCATATGGCTTAATCTGGTTTTGGTTTTAACTTTCTTCAGATTCACATTTGGAACTATCTGAAGCTGTATGGTAAAACATTTAATACATTTTTCATGTTACAAGCAAAATATTTACCAGAGACTATGTCCTGTGTTATACAAATGGAAGCATCACATATCACAATCCTCAGATCAACTGTACTTACTAGTCGGTTAACTGTAAATAAGCACACTGTAATTACAAGATTATTGTTTAAATATTTGTCTACTGTACAAATAAGATTTTTTAAAATCAAGAATTTAAATAAAACTTAAAGGAAGAGCGGTGTAGTAGGCAATCCTGGTTTTAACATTTCATTATGTTCCCTTTTTGAAAAGCTGAGATATATCGATGATGACTGCATTACAGAAATGGCGGTATGTTATAAGAAATCAAAAACGAACATGCTCAACATGATTTCTGAGGTAAAGACTTCTGATTTTCTAAAATTCTACAGTTTATGTGATATCATTTTTACATTTTTGTTATTATACTTTAATTCTGTATATGGAAACTGTTTAACTATTAACAGATGCAATCAAGTATAGGATGATACATATGCCATTTACTATAATTGTAAAACAAACATAAGATCAAGAAAAACAATGAAATATCACCTTCAAATTGATACAACTGTTTTTTGTTTTTTTTTAGCTAATTAACTCTTATTCGCAGCTTGCATACATTTGTCTATACGTCTGTCCAATTCTATTTGCAAATCATGCTCAGTTCAAATCAGGGCTCTAAAGAGTCCAGGAAAATCCTGGCAAAAAAGCCATCAAGCAGATAAACACAGCCTGAAAAAGAACCAGGGCTTAGTGTTGTAATATAATGTAACATTAGATGATAAGTTTCTTACTGAAATATGTTTTAAATGTTGCTGAAATTTTTGTAGCTCAGAAATACCTGCTGTTTTATTATTCTAGTGGAGATATGATCAAACAACAGCCACTTACCTGCTGCTATTGGCCAAGAAAAAACGAGGAAAGCCTGTACGGTTGGCTGCTTTCTTTTATGGCGATTCATTGTTCAAAGCTACTAATGAATTAAAGGTTTGTAAAATGTATTGTGGTTTATACGTATTACCTAGTTTAATTTTATTTTTTTTTTGTGTTGTGTATGACAGCAATATAGGTTAACAATTAATTTTGCATACTAATAATAAATATGTGTAAATTTCCCTATTTTATCACACTGATTCAAACTAATTTTCCAGTGCTTAACCACACAATGCTTGACACCTTTAACTAAATACTGCTGCATGCAATATTGGAAACCTTTTACTTTATGCACCAAATAGCCACAATATTAAAACTAATCGGGGGTATAGGGAATAATATTGTATTACAAGTGAACAGTCAGTTCTTGAAGGTGATGTGTTGGAAGCATGAACAATGGGCAAGCATAAGTATATGAGCAACTCTGGCAAAGGACAAATTGTAACAGTTAGATGGTTGGGACAGAGCATCTTCAAAATGGCAGGTCTTGTGGGTTGTTCAATCACACAGAACAACAACTATAACACAGATTGCTGAAAAACTTCATGCTAGCCATGAGAGAAAGGTGTTGGAACGCAGAGTGCATCACAGCATGCTGCGCGTGGGGCTGCGTAGCTGTGCCATAGTGCCTATGCTGAGCCCCATCCACTGCAGAAAGTGCCTAAAATGTGCATGTGAGCATCATAACAAGACCATTGAGCAAGTGTAGAAGGTGGCTTGGTGTGATGAATCATATTTTCTTTTAGATCATATGGATGGCGAGGTATGTGTGCATCATTTACTGAGGGTGGGGGGGAGATGACGGGATGATGCATTATGGGAAGACGGCAAGCATAACATAGGAAGTGTGATGCTCACTGCAGTGTTCTGCTGGGAAACCTTGGCCCCTAGCATTCATGGTGTTACTTTGACAAATACCACATACCTAAAGTTTGTCGCAGACTATGTACTCCCTTAATGGCAATGGTACCCTGATGGAAGTGTCCTCTTTTAGTCAGATAATGTCCCCTGCCATTATCTCCAAAAATTGTTCAGGAATGGTTTGAGGAACATGACAAAGATTTTAAGGTGTTCTCTTGGCCTCCAAATTTTCCAGAACAGAATCAGATTAAGCATCTGTCAGATGTGTTAGATAAACAAGTCTGAACTATAAAGGCCCCACCTCACAATTTAAATGAATTAACAGATTTGTTGCTAATGTCTTGGTGCCAGATACCACAGTACATCTTTGGAGGTTTTGTGGAGTCTATTCCTCAACGTGTTAGAGCTGCTTTGGTGGCATGAGAAGGATCTACACAATATTAGGCAGGTGGCATTAATGTTGGGCCTAATCATTGTATTTCTGCTAAACTCTTATTTTTTTTTCTTGTGCTTTTCTGTGTTTTTTTCTTTTTAAATAAAACATATACCTGTACTCTTTCAGATTTTTTTTTTATCATTACTACTTGAGATTTTATAAGCTATGAAGGTGAATTCCTAAAATAACTGCACAAAGCAATCTTTAATGCAGTGTCATTCAATTGGCTTGCTAATTTGGCATTTTTAGCACATATTCACTTTAATTATCTTGTCTTTTTAGCTTGTTGGCCTTGCTTTATACATGTTACCTCAATAACATATTAATTTACTGCCTGTATTTTTCAGTTATTTTTCTGTTGTACAGTTACACCTTCGCATGTATAGGTTTCATTTATAAAAAATACAGTACTGTAATGAAAATGTAGTTGAAATAACAACAAAATCATCAGTATAGACCAAATGTCCGCTTTGGGAAAAGGAAGAGTCAGAATAACATGTTTACAAATTTAACTTGAAATTAAAATGGGCATGCTCATCGTATCACTATGTCCATTCACTTTTTTTTTATGCGCAATATTTCTTCATCACATTCATAGATGACAGTGTCTAGTGATGCATATGAAAATATATAAATAATATACAGTATATGTCTGTTTTTGTATATATGAAATATATACACCATTTGAAAAGAAAAAAAAGTAAGACTATAATTTTGTATTTAAAATTTTGCTGTATCAGTGTAGATTATTGAGTACCATAGAAATCATTTATGTGCAGAATATCATCAATGGCAAAGGGAAGATCCTGAGATTTGTGCAGCTAAGCTTGAAATTAAAATATGTGCTCTTATTTTATTGCATCGTCCATACACCGGTCCATCTGTTAGTCTGTACATGCCATATTTCTGTGTTGAACACAAGAAAGAGTTTAGCTGAGCTTTAAATTCCTTTATATTTTTATATTAGTTTCTCACGATACACATACACAGCGAATAAAAAATATCATCACATATATACAATGTGAATATTACAGAATAACTTCACATGTCAACACAACAAAGATCCAAATCACACAGACAACACAACCAAGATGTCTTGTAAAAAGGAGTAGCCAAGTATTTCCCTTTCATAGCCTAGACCACAGTTCCATAAAATCATCACTCATTTTAATTTTTTCTTTCCCTGATGGTAGAGTCATGGCCTGTAATATTTATCATTTTGCAGAATGTTATAGATCTGTGGATGTAGGTTTTCAGTTATATGCTATTTCTTGGAGCATAATGTTTTTCTGTGTGCGTGTATGTGAGAATGTGCTAGGATGCCCACTCTTAGTAAGACTAGCAAATACTTAAATGTTCCCTATAAGTAAATACAGTTGTCTTTATCATTTATAGAATGATGGACTAAAGAGCGTTCAGAAACCTCATTAGACTGATCATCAACAACCACTGTTTTTCCGACTTCTTAACAGATATTTTTTTTGTCTATGACATAGGGTTACCAGAAACCTGATTGCTAAAGTTTCGGCAATTCAGACATGAATAAAGTGCACATGGCAGACTTTAATTTTAGGGGCTTTGCATACATTTTGGTTGCACCATGTAGAAATTAAAACACTTTTCCACATGAATCCCCCCCCATCCCTATTTCAGGACACTGTGATGTTTAGGACATGGCAATGTTAATTATATTAAGTCATATTTAGTCCTTTGTAGCATATCCTTTGCATGCAATGACTGCTTCAAATCTCTGATTTATAGATTTCACCAGGTTGTGAGGATCTTCTCTGGTGATGTTCTGCCAAACCTCTACTGCAGCCATCTTCGTCTACTGTTTGTTTTATTTTCGGCACATGGAAGTCCTACTCAATTGGATTTAAATCCGATGACTGGCTTGGCCATTCAAGAAGTTTCCATGTTTTAGCTTTGAGAAATTCCTGTATTGCCTGAGCAGTATGTTTGATATCATGATCTTGATGTTGGATGAAGCATTGCCCAGTGCGTTTCAAGGCATTTACTGGAGCTTGAGCAGATATGATGTTTCTGTACACCTCAGAATTCATTGTATGTCTGCCATCATTCGATCAATCCTCAATGAGGTGAAGTGTGCCACTACCATGTTTAAGAGATGAAGTGGTCTGCTTTGGATTTTGGGCAGTTCCTTGGGCAGTTCCTTACACTCTCTACACTTTGTTTCATCTTTTGTCTTGTCTCTCCACAAGAAATGTTCCAGAATTCTGCAGTCTCTTTTAGGTACTTTTTCACAAACTGTAATCTGGCCATCCTGCTTTTGTGGCTAACTAGTGGTTTGCATCTTGCAGTCTCTGACACTTACACATCTGCCTCCTGAAGACTGTTTCTGATCTGACAGACAGGCCTTTGATGGTTTTTATTTACCATAATGAGGATTCTTCTGTCATTAGCAGTGGATCTTCCTAGGCCTACCAATCCTTTGCAATTACAGAGCTCACCAGTGTATTCTTTCTTCTTAAATATATTCCAGACGGTTGAGTTAGGTAATCCTAAGGTTTTACTGATGTCTCCAATGGTTTTATTCCTGTTTGTCCGCCTCATAATGGGTTCTTTGACTTTTATTGACACAGGTTTTGTACTCATGTCAACCAATATCTATACTAATAAAAGGCAAAGCCCTCACTCACTCACTCACTGACTCATCACTAATTCTCCAACTTGCCGTGTAGGTAGAAGGCTGAAATTTGGCAGGCTTATTCCTTACAGCTTACTTACAAAAGTTGGGCAGGTTTCATTTCGAAATTCTACGCATAAGGGTCATAACTGGAAGCTATTTTTCCCCATATAATGTAATGGAGTCTTGAGTTGGAGATGGCCGTGGGGCGGAGTTTCGTGTGACATCATCACGCCTCCTACGTAAGTACGTAGAGAACAAGGAAGAACTCCAAGCACAAAACGCCATTTCACAATTGAGAAGGCAGAAAAACATTATGAAGCAAATGATGCATATGCGGAAACAAAGCACGGCGTGAACCGTAAGTTTATATTAAATTAAGTTCATAGACAGGCTGCCACTAGCGTTTGTAATTTAGTGCCTGCCCATATAAGGCCGTCCATCAGCGGCAATCCAATACAAACACTGCCGGTAAATGTTCACGGGTGAAGGACTGTGCTTATGCAGAGGAAGATGAGATGGTCAGGGTGGTGTTTGGCACAAACTCATTGAAACTGTGAGAGAAACTTTTAAGTGCCGGGTCTTAGCTGACATTACACGAGATGGCACCAGTACAGCTGGGAACCTTCGATGCAAGAACACCAAGCGGCTCACGTGAACTGATGCAATGCGCAGACAAAAAGCAACAGTTCCAAAGAGTGCTGAACAAAAACCGAATTACACAATTGAGAAGGCAGCAAAAAAATATGAAGCGTCTTATACATACAATCATATTCATAAGTGCAGCTACTGCGAAACAAAGCACCGGTGGAAAAAGTGAATGTCCTGCTAAAGGAAGACAGTGTAAAAAAACCCGTGCATGCAGTTTGTCACATCACAGATAAAAAGGAAGACGAGCTGTTTATTGATGCAGTAAGGAACTAATCGATGAATGAAACCTCTTATCTTTACAACGATTGACAAACACGGAATGTAACTTGAACACATCCTACAAATACGAGCCTGATTGAAAGAAATAATGATAATCAAATCCTTGATGACAGCAACATTCAATAACACTCACAAAACAATTACTGTATATTGACAATCATGTTACGTTATTTTTAAAATGTTCCCTTTTCTTTTCATAACTTCTACTTCTCCACTGCGACACGGGTATATATATATAAATGTATATATATACCCGATCTACAATACATACTTTAGCATAGACAAGCCACACGCTGTGGCTAATTGTAGAGTCTTCGCCTCTAACGCCGACATTCGAGGTTCGATTCCCGAGAGGGATGTACTGACTGTATGCGCTACCGATTCATTTTACCTTCGCATCTCCTTGGTTTGGGACGTATGAAAAATATTAGGTTAACGCAGAATCATGTTACGCTATTTTTAAAATTTTCCCTTTCTTAGCACAAGCACAGCTGAGAAGCTTCGATGCATGTACTCCATAACGCGTTAAAAATAACGATTTAATCACACTTTCAATTCCAAGCAAACGGAACTTTTGTCAATGCATGATTTCCTGGTACATCCATTACACTGATGCACACATCACAGCTACAAAAATGTTAGAGTCGGAATAAAGCGCGTTCCTACGACTGATCATTTCGACTACCGAAAGCCTTGATAAAAGCATGGTTTTGTGCACACTGAAAAGCAAGCAAAATTAGATGCATTACAGAAAGCGGACTTTGTGGCTCTTACTGGGGATCATTGGACTTCCGTGACCGTTAGTAATTCTAAATACATCTAATTACAAAATGTTCAATGATCACACTGTTTTAGCCTAATGTACAAAATAATTTTGGCTAATGTTACTCAGAGTTTAAAGAGTAAGCTGGTCAAATTACCTTTTATGTTTCTGACTTATTTTTTTAAGAAGAAAACTGCACTTTATGTTGAAATTTTGGTTATTATTATTTAAAGACAATACTATTCTGAAAATGTACTTAAACTACCACTTTATTTTTAAGTCTGCCCAATTTTAACCAGGGATGATATTTTTGTTTCTGTTTTGAATTCAAATGCAGTTTAAAAGCTTTTTTTCAGAAATTAAAACAGCTTCAGTTTACAATATTCATGTCCATGTCTATTATTTGATTCTGTCGCCCACTAAAACCGCTTTTAAATTAAAAAAAAAAACATTTGCGATTTGGGGCAAATTTACGTGTGCGATTACATACGATTAATCAAGATTAATTCTTACACAGCCTCTAATTAATTGGATTAATTTTTTTAATCGAGTCCCACCCCTAATATATATATATATATATATATATATAGATATATATATGTAGATTTGTATATATATGTGTATATATGTAGATATGTATATGTTGTATATACAGTATGTATATATGTGTGTGTGTATATATACAGTATGTGTATATATGTATGTGTATATATATATATATATATATATGTGTGTGTGTGTGTGTGTGTATATATATATATATATATATATATATATATATATATATATATATATATATATATATATATATATATATATATATATATATATATATATATATATATGCCAGCAACACTCATGACAATGACAAAACAATTACATTGTCAATCATGTTACGTTATTATTAAAATGTTTCCTTTTCTTTTTACTTCTCCGCTGCCAATCGCAGGTATTTTGCTATATATATAATATAAATAGATAGATATGACAACAACACTCATATCAATGACAAAACAATTACATTAACAATCATCTTACGTTATTTTTAAAATGTTTGCTTTTCTTTTTCATAACTTCTTTAACACACTACTTCTCCGCTGCGAAGCGCGGGTATTCTGCTAGTCAATTATAGACTCTAAAAGGTAGAAGCAAGCTTAGGTATCTTATGCCTGCACTGATGAAGCAATAAAACACACCTGAGTAGTCACAAACACCTGTGACAAAAATTTTCCCAAACATTATTGTGCCCTCCAATGAGGGGGGGGGGCTACGTGTAAAAAGTGTTGTAATTTGTACCTGATGGAGCAGAGAGGTAAATCAAGGAAAAAACATGTCTTTGTCCCAAACATTATGGAAGGCAGCATTGTCTGA
This sequence comes from Polypterus senegalus, assembly GCF_016835505.1. Taxonomy (NCBI): domain Eukaryota; kingdom Metazoa; phylum Chordata; class Cladistia; order Polypteriformes; family Polypteridae; genus Polypterus; species Polypterus senegalus. The sequence goes on from NC_053160.1 coordinate 18,617,065, forward strand.
TCAACATCTAGTCAAGTAAATATGATTGGCAGCCTTTGACTCTAAATATCATTTTAACTGATATGGAAGCAGTGAATGTGTGAAAAAGTAAACTTATGGTTTTAATTTAAACAGTTAGTTTGGGTCACCACCATGTATTTTTACTATCTTAGAAGTTATTTTATGTTTAACTCCTGTTTTTTGCATTATCATTCGTGTATTTGAAAATTATTTATTGTGCTCTTATAATACATAATTGGCCGTAATATTTGGTTGGAGCTTATATAACTTTGTTTTTGTTAGTCCAAGAAAAACCTGAACTTTGAAGAACCAGAGAGTACTGAGATACCACTTGTGCTTTGTTCCATGGATTTTCTTGATGAATGTGCTTTTATTGAAGACCCAACATTTGTTCCCTTATCGCCAAGAAAAAACCAGGTATCTGAATGCCTCTGTTACAGTTATTTTCTTTTATTTGAAGGAACATTTTCTAGTTCATGCTAGTTAAGCATAGCATACTAGTATGGAATCAAACACTACATCACCACAAATCCTAATCATCTAATTAAACAAAATTTGGAGTTCTGTACCACCATTAATTCCCTTCAATACCAAAACGTCTGGACTACAAATAAAGTGCTATCTACTATTTATATATTATACATGTGATATTCTGACTAGCTAAAGACGCTCAACCTGTTTAGTCTTGGAGTATGAAAACTAGGCTTTTGTCATGTGTATAAAATTCCTACCTACATGTTTGGAGCAGGCTGCCACTGTCTCAAATCTCAGTCCATTGGGTATGTGTAATATCCATCCACATGGATATAGGTTGTAGTGAGCAAAACACAAGCTTCTTTTCACAATTTTCCTAAATTAAGTCCAAAGTTCATTTCACATGTGATTTATAATTATTAATATAATTAACCTCATTACGATAATCTGATTTGCAGTTTAATTTCACAGGAGACTTGCAGTATTCAGATATTTTACCTATTCTAACCATTCTCTTGTTGAATCTCAAAAGAGATACTTCCATATTAAAAAAAAAAAAGCAACTACGATCAGTAATCTCATTAAGGCCAATTAGATTACAGGTTATTCGTTCAGTATTATACTTAAGTAAAATTTGTAATTGAATTTTTTTTTTTATTTCAATTTCTGATAGTTTTTACCTACTTTTTATTACTCATTTTGTGTTAGTCGGTAAATACTCTTTCATAATTTGTTTAATTTTAACTTTTTCTATGAATTTCAGCAAATTGGCATTGTTGTATTTATTTATTTATTTTTTTCTTTTGGCTATATCTAAGCTATGTTTTTTTTTAATTTCTTTTTTTAAAACCATACTACTGTTAGCTATTGTATATTACTTATGCCTAGTATTTTTGCTTTTTTATTGTTTTATTGTTCACACTCTGATTTTCATATTTTCAATATCTCTAGTCTTTGTGTTTTTTTGTAACATTTCTATATATGTGTTACAAAGCATCATTTAGCATGCAATAAAAAGTTTTATTTTAAAAATACCAACATTTAATACATTTTTCTCTTTTGTATTTCAGCGAACAAAATGCCCATCTGACTCTAGTAGTAGAGATACGGAGTATATCACTTCCTGTAAACAGGAGTCTAGAAATGTTGAAAATAAAGAAAACATCAATAGTGTCTGCCAAAAAACAACAGAACCCTTTGTTCTACCAGCACCGAAGACTCCTTCATATAAGATGAATTCAACTGGAAAAAAAAATATTCTTATGACTCCAAATAAAAATACTACTGGCAATTTTAAAAGTAAGGATGCTTATGAAATAGTTTTTTTATTCAGTATCTTTCATAATAAACAGTTTTATATGTAAAACATTATAATCAAACAATACTTAGAAGTTGAGAAATTACCTTAAATATACATTATAGAAAACTTTCATTTGTTTTGAATACAGATTTAGGCAAGAATAACATTAAACCCTAGATGTAAATGTTCTAGACAAATACATAGGAGTTAGCAGTATGGCGAAAAAAAATATCTATGCAAAAACTAAAAATGTTAACTCTTTTGATTTATACCGGTATAATGTGTACATACTATTCAGAATGAAACTAACAGATATATTACTTATTACTTTAATACTTTACACAGACGCACCTCTTATTCACTGAAACACTTTCAACACTCTGCTCCTCAGACAGATTCGATTGCAGATATTCACTTCTCTTCACTTGAACTGATAAAAGTACAACTTCTGTCCCTCTTCCACTACTGCCAATCAAACATATGTGCAAGACACAGCTTCTTTATGTACTTCCTTTCTGTTTCAATCAACTCGCCAGTCAAGTTAAACTGCACAGCCCTCTATGTAATATTCTTAAAAGGGAAGGCTTGCTTATTACATGTGGGTCAACTACACAATGACGTTATCTTTAAGATACTAATACAAATAGATATAAATAACATTTCCATTTGTTCCCATGTTTTATCTTTAAACGTCTTCACAAATTCTCCACTATTTTTTTTTTTTTTACTTCAGAATCCATAATAGAATAAGAATTTTATCCGGTATGCCAGATCAATTTTATGTCATCTACTACTGCATGTCTGTTAGTGTGTAAAATTATCTGACTGTAGTTGAGCAAGCTGATTACTATATAAACAAAATAGTTGTAAAGCTTGAAATAACAACATACTTTTTATTATGTTTTATCAAAGGTTTTTTTTTTTTTCCTCCCAGAAAAAATGGCAGTCTATCCATAACAGAGAATCTGAAATTAATTAAACTCAATTGAATTGAAGGAGAAAATTACACTATTCTACGTATGACTTCCAGGCTTGTGTTTTATTGTTTCACACTTCTCTGTGATGGAGTAGTAAATCAATAAACTATCACTAAAATTAGAGCATTTCATTTTCAAAAATACCAACTGCATACTTCGATAATAGGTGAATTCTGGTGTAGTATGATGCCACAGCATTATGTTTCAAAAACGAGAACATTTTAAATTGAAATGTTTTTGTAAGTATGGAAATTCATCTTTTTAGTGAGAAGGACCTTACTGCTGAATGCTCTAAAGCCTGCCTACTTGCAGACCACTTGTACAGTATATTTGATGTAAACTGTGCTTTGTATGTTCCTGTGTTTTTAAAAAGACCACTTATAGAAAGAGTTTGACAATTAAAACCGCTCTGTCAACAGAGAATAAGTTCTTGAAAGTGCACACTGAACGGTGGAAAGACTGTTTATGAAATTACTGAACTACAGTATCTTGCTTGGACTCGCAATGAGTAAAATAATTATAATTGCTTTATAAAGGAATGGTAATTATACAAAACACTTTCTTGCCACATTCCTCTCTCTTTAAAGTCATTATGCTTATGTTTATGAAGAAACAGATACAGTGCATCCGGAAAGTATTCACCGCACATCACTTTTTCCACATTTTGTTATGTTACAGCCTTATTCTAAAATGGATTAAATTCATTTTTTTCCTCAGAATTCTACACAGAACACCCCATAATGACAACGTGAAAAAAGTTTACTTGAGGTTTTTGCAAATTTATTAAAAATAAAAAAACTGAGAAATCACATGTACATAAGTATTCACAGCCTTTGCTCAATACTTTGTCGATGCACCTTTGGCAGCAATTACGGCCTCAAGTCTTTTTGAATATGATGCCACAATCTTGGCACACCTATCCTTGGCCAGTTTCGCCCATTCCTCTTTGCAGCACCTCGCAAGCTCCATCAGGTTGGATGGGAAGCGTCGGTGCACAGCCATTTTAAGATCTCTCCAGAGATGTTCAATCGGATTCAGGTCTGGGCTCTGGCTGGGCCACTCAAGGACATTCACAGAGTTGTCCTGAAGCCACTCCTTTGATATCTTGGCTGTGTGCTTAGGGTCGTTGTCCTGCTGAAAGATGAACCGTCGCCCCAGTCTGAGGTCAAGAGCTCTCTGGAGCAGGTTTTCATCGAGGATGTCTCTGTACATTGCTGCAGTCATCTTTCTCTTTATCCTGACTAGTCTCCCAGTTCCTGCCGCTGATAAACATCCCCACAGCATGACGCTCCCACCACCATGCTTCACTGTAGGGATGGTATTAGCCTAGTGAGGAGCGGTGCCTGGTTTCCTCCAAACGTCACATCTGGCATTCACACCAAAGAGTTCAATCTTTGTCTCATCAGACCAGAGAATTTTGTTTCTCATGGTCTGAGAGTCCTTCAGGTGCCTTTTGGCAAACTCCTGGCGGGCTGCCATGTGCCTTTTACTAAGGAGTGGCTTCCGTCTGGCCACTCTACCATACAGGCCTGATTGGTGGATTGCTGCAGAGATGGTTGTCCTTCTGGAAGGTTCTCCTCTCTCTACAGAGGACCTCTGCAGATCTGACAGAGTGACCATCGGGTTCTTGGTCACCTCTCTGACTAAGGCCCTTCTCCCCCGATCGCTCAGTTTAGATGGCCGGCCAGCTCTAGGAAGAGTCCTGGTGGTTTCGAACTTCTACCACTACGGATGATAGAGGCCACTGTGCTCATTGGGACCTTCAAAGCAGCAGAAATTTTTCTGTAACCTTCTCCAGATTTGCGCCTCGAGACAATCCTGTCTCGGAGGTCTACAGACAATTCCTTTGACTTCATGCTTGGTTTGTGCTCTGATATGAACTGTCAACTGTGGGACCTTATATAGACAGGTGTGTGCCTTTCCAAATCATGTCCAATCAACTGAATTTACCACAGGTGGACTCCAATTAAGCTGCAGAAACATCTCAAGGATGATCAGGGGAAACAGGATGCACCTGAGCTCAATTTTGAGCTTCATGGGAAAGGCTGTGAATACTTATGTACATGTGATTTCTCAATTTTTTTATTTTTAATAAATTTGCAAAAATCTCAAGTAAACTTGTTTCACGTTGTCATTATGGGGTGTTGCGTGCAGAATTCTGAGGAAAAAATGAATTGAATCCATTTTGGAATAAGGCTGTAACATAAAATGTGGAAAAAGTGATGTGCTGTGAATACTTTCTGGATGCACTGTACATAAATAGGGAAAGACAATAAACACAGGTGGTTTGTTTAACATTCTAGGTAAATTATTGAGAAAGAATGACACGTGTTTAACATAAATTTCAGAAAATGCTTCAGTTTGCAGTTTAATGTGCATCTTCATACAAGGAGGCGCCTGTTTCATGCATGCAGATAACTTTCAGCCCTGTGTACAGTTTCTTAACAAAAACCTTTCTAGTGAACAATTAATTTCCGTGTTACTGTAATTTAAGCAAATCTATATCCTGGAACAACATACTTAAGTTTTCCAATTTAAAAAAAAATGAAAAGCAAAAGATTATTTTAAATTTTTTATTTATTTATTTATTTATTTTTTGTGTTGCAGCAGGAAATGTCTGTGTCAAAGAAACCCCAACGAAGAAGTATGCTGACTTAATCAATACCAATAATCTTGCAACATTTTCCCTTAGTCCAGAGCGAAGGTATGTGTGCATTTTAGGTGTCAGATGTAATTACTACACCAGAATACTGTTGATTTGTGGATGAGAAGTGTATAACTACACAAAAATAAATGAAAAGCAAGATGTGATTATTTGACAATGAGGCTAAAAGTATATATAAATAAGTAGCAGTCATTCTTAACATTTGAAGAATGCTAGAATTACATTCTTTCAAATAAATACTAGTATTAACTATTAATAAATATAAAATAAAATGTGGAAAAAGATGATCCGCTGTGGCAACCCCCTAACAGGAGCAGCCAAAAGAAGAAGCAGAAGAAGAAATATAAAATACTATTATTTAATGAGGTATCGCCCATAGCATGGCTGCTGCACTATTTTTTTATATTAACAAATTATAATTTTTCAACAGCAATGCTGTGTTTGCAGGAATGGAAATTAGCACATTAGCCAATGAAATAGCTGAATACATAGGTATAAACAAATGTTTTTTTGGTGTTCATGAGGAGCTAGATTTGGGTGAGGCAGAGCATTACCAACTACATGTAGCTGGCTCACTCCACTAACTCACTGAGCTCTGGAACCAACCTTCTCAAAATAGGATGAACTCTTCTTTACTCTGGAGTGACACTTGATTAAAGATGTCATGTAGGAGTGGGCTGTTTATTGAGCACCTACCTGTTTGAAGTAATTTTGGAGTTTGTCCTGAAGAACAAGAGGGCTGCCTCTGTGTCACTAAAAGTCACAGAGTGGAGAACTGTCACCGCCACATATACTTAAGTGCCAAATGTCAGCTTGGAGTGCCTGAAGGGTATCCTGGAAAGGGTCCCAGCTAGGGACTCCATAGTTCTGTTGGGCATCTTCAACACCCATGTGGGTAATGATGATGACACCTATAGAAACGTGTTAGGGAGGAATGGCCTCCCTGATCAAAACCTAAGCAGTGTTTTGTTATTGGACTTCTGTGCTAGGCATGGTTTGTACACAATTACCTCCATGTTTAAAAATAAGGTAGGTCATAAGTGTACTTGGTACCTGAGCATCAGAGGTACCATACCAAAGATCTATGATAGATTTTATAATCGCATCATCAAATTTGTGGCCAAATGTTTTGGGCACTTGGGTGAATAGAGGAGCAGAACTAACAACTGGTCACCACCTGGTGGTGAGTTGGGTCAGATGGTGGGTGAGGTGCCTGGACAGACCTGGAAAGTTCAAGTGAGTAGTGAGGGTGAACTGGGATTATCTGCAAGAAGCCCCTGTCCAGAAGACTATTACATCCCACATCCGAAAGACCTGTTCCTGCATTCTGGGAGGGACAGGGACATGGTCCGAATGGACCTTATTCAAAGCCTCCATGGAAGTGGTTGCCATGACCTGTGGCCTGAAGGCCATAGGTACCCCTTGAGGTGGCAATGCAAGGACGAAATGATTGAAAGCAAAGGTGAGGGATGTCATAAGGCTGAAGAAGGAATTGTGTATGGTTAGCACAGGAGACTTCTGAAGCAGCAATGAGGTACTGACCGGCCAAAAGGGCTGTGGCCTTGAAGGTCAGATGAGGGAAAATCCCAGGTTGTGAGGAGTATGGAGAGACCATGGAAAGTGACTATAGATTGGGCTCATAGACAGAGGATATAGTCTGTCTGTGAAAGAAAAATTTGAGGAGCTTCTGAACCCAACATACATGCCTTCTGTGGATGAGGTAGAGCCAGAAACTGATGGGAGATCAATGCCCGGGAGGTCACTGAGGTATTTAAAAAAAACCCACAGTGGCAAGGTCCCAGGGGTTGGATGAGATTTGCCCAGAAATGCTGAAGGCTTTGGACATTTTTAGGCTGACATCTTTTTTATAGAGGGCAGTGGTTCAAAGTCCACTCGCATACTTTTTCTTATATGGGGCAAATTTGGAATTGGCAGTTAGCCTAATGCCTTTTTGAATTGCAGGGGAAACCCCACATAGATGTGATAAGAACATGGAAACATGAACCACATGTGGATGTGGGTTATAGGCTTGGGGTGCCTGCAAAGAGACAGTGCTATCCCTCTTTACCACCAAGTCAGTCTTTTGGATAAAGTGGTTTCAGAACAATTAATTAACTTATGGCTGTGGGTGTGAGGGGCAAAAGAGTCAGTGTGTTTGTAAGGACATTCTAGTAGAAGAAGCTTCAAAAGATGTTGCATTAGCCACAAATGAATGGTTAATTACAAATATACAAGTGAAATCCTGACTATGATTTTGAGATGGATGCAATTAAAAATAGTCAGAATTAGGTGTAAAATGTTTGCCAATGTTGTAGTTTTCTTTGTTAAATGCAAAGTTTCATCATTTGCTATGTATCTCTTATTTGGAACTTGCAGGCATTTAAAATGTTCTTTGCTGCTTGCTAATTTGTTTTATGCTTTTTTCATTTGATGGCCTATTTAATGGATAGGTCTAGTCTCTCTGTAGAGAGCACTATTTCAAATGCAGCACTTTGTAAGACTGAATCACAGAGAAGTATTAAACGTAACAGACTAAACTGACATTTTAGTTTTATCACAGCTGCAATTAATTTACTGCATATTTTTGGTTAATTCACAATATCAAAATAAAGTCAGTTGTGTCTCGAGTATACAAACATGGTTAGATTAAGTACACTTTACAATTGGAGAACAACATGTCTTTGTTTGATTGTGTTCTAACAAAAAGATATTTTCACAAAAGTAAAGCAGTAAATTCTGCAGTGATAATATTAGATATCTGGTAAATGTTTGACATACGACTTCCATAGTACAGTATTTGACATTAGCAGTGTAGATTACAGATTGTAATGCATTTTCATTTAATGATAGGATACAAGTTTTTCAAAATGATTTTTCTGTGTTGATCTTTCAATATTGGTATTTTTGTTCAGGTCACGTTCTTTAGAAATTGACCCTGAACAAGATCATTTGGGCAGTGCACAAAAGAAAAAAGGAACAAAGGTATTTGGAAGCCTAGAAAGAGGGCTGGACAAAATGATTACAATGCTCACACCAAGCAAAAAGAAAGGATCTATGAAAGATGGACCAAGAAAAATCAAGGTGAGAGTATAGCTACTGACAAAAGCAATGATATCTATAAAGCTCGTCAGTTTGTTTGTTCTCTATTTTGTAACTAAATAAAGCTGGTATCTATTACTTACTTAGATTGCAAATATAATGCATTGATTTTACATAGTTTTAATAATCTATGCAACAAATACTGTATGCTTATTTACACTGCTTTTGAGCTCCTATATAATACTGAATATTTAATGAAAGAAGTTTTTTTGTTTGTTAATTTAGTGTGTTTAGTCATACTATATCTGCCAGAATTTATATGAATATTTTCACTGATGTCATTGAAAGTAAATGATTACAGTTTTAGTGAACATCAATTTTCTTTTTCCTTTGGATTTTAAATGTATTTTATTTAACTTTTTTCTTCCATCATTTATTTCCAACTTTGTTTACGGTGTTTAGGTGTTCTTAAGATCTTATAATCAAGTCTAGTGAGTATTGGGCTGCAAAAATTCAGGATTTCATCTTCTTGAACCCTACTATATATATATATATATATATATATATATATATATATATATATATATATATATACACACACACACAGTGGTGTGAAAAACTATTTGCCCCCTTCCTGATTTCTTATTCTTTTGCATGTTTGTCACACAAAATGTTTCTGATCATCAAACACATTTAACCAAATATAACACAAGTAAACACAAAATTCAGTTTTTAAATGATGGTTTTTATTATTTAGAGAGAAAAAAAATCCAAGCCTACATGGCCCTGTGTGAAAAAGTAATTGCCCCCTTGTTAAAAAATAACCTTACTGTGTTGTATCACACCTGAGTTCAATTTCCATAGCCACAACAAATGATTTTATTTGTCAGAATGCTCAAACCGTGGCACAGTCTTGGGTAGAAGTTTTAATGAACTTGTGTTGCACTTTATTGACACATTTGTGGCATTCATTCTAAATAGGTAGAGATGCTGGCCCCAGTATCTTGTACTCTGCGGTACAAGATATCAATATTTAGTACTGCAGCTGGGACCGAAATTAGCAGCATAATGAAAGTTTTTATAACAAAGGCATGAGTGTATTTTTTTTTTTTTTATATAAAGTCGGTGCTCTGCAGTCTCTAGATACAAAACAAAACTGGTGATTTCTCTTATGCTAATAGAACTTCAGAAAATGTAGTCCAAGTGTCATGCAGGTAGCTAGTACAGTAATTGGTTAATTTGCCTTCACAAGGTTTATGCACATAGGCACTAGGGCAAAGATATTTTGACATGACATTCCAGAATTAATTAATTTATTTTTTTTTTTATTATCACAAAGCAGGCACAGAGTTGCCACATAAGGATGATAAATGAGAGTGAAAGAGATGTCAGGACTTGCCATTTTCAGTTCAATTCAATTGTGTATAGAACTCTTTAGGCTAAAAAGTGCTTACACAGTGTGACAGAAGGCAAGGATGGAGTGAGGTCATGGCTGGTATGGACAATGGAAATATGGAAAATATTAGTGGATGGTTGGTGTCCCCTTTCAGAGATCAGAAGAGATATATATATATATATATATATATATATATATATATATATATATATATATATATATATATATATACTAATAAAAGGCAAAGCCCTCACTCACTCACTGACTCATCACTAATTCTCCAACTTCCCGTGTGGGTGGAAGGCTGAAATTTGGCAGGCTCATTCCTTACAGCGTACTTACAAAAGTTGGGCAGGTTTTATATCGAAATTCTACGCATAATGGTCATAACTGGAAGCTGTTTTCTCCATTTACTGTAATGGAGATGAGCTTCAACGCCGTGGGCGGAGTTTCGTGACATCATCACGCCTCCCATGTAATCACGCAGTACGTAGAAAACCAGGAAGAGGCCCAAAAAGCGCTGAAGAAAACATACATTATATAATTGAGAAGGCAGCGAAACAATAAGAAGCGATCGAGTGACATATACAACCATATTCATGAGTTCTGCTACTTCGGAAACAAAGCACGATGTAAACCTACACTTTAAATTAAGTTCATAGACAGGCTGCGCTGGCGTTGTAATTTAGTGCCTGACCATATAAGGCCGTCCGTCAGCGGCAATCCAATAGCAAACTGCCACGGGTAAATATTCACGGGTGAAGGACTGTCCTTATGCAGAGGAAGATGAGATGGTCAGGGTGGTGTTTCGTACAAACTCAGCGAAACTTTGAGAGAAAGTTTTAAGTGCCAGGACTAAGGTAACATTAAATACAGCCATGGACATTGCACGACATGGCACCAGCACAGCTGGGAACCTTCGATGCATGTACACCGAGCGGCTCACGTGAACTGACACAGTGCACAGATAAAAGCAACAGTTCCAAAGAGCTGAACAAAACCAATTACACAATTGAAAAGGCAGCAAAAATATGAAGCGCCTGATACTTACAAGCATATTCATAAATCCAGATACTGCGGAAACAAAGCACACGTTGGAAAAGTCAATGTCCCGCTAAAGGAAGACAGTGTAAAAAAAACCCGTGCATGCAGTGTGTCAGGTCTCAGATAAAGAAGAAGACGAGCTGTTTATTGATGCAGTAAGAAACGAATCGATGAATGAAACCTGTCATCTTTAGAACGATTGACAAACACGGAATGTAACTTGAACACAACACATCCTACAAATACGAACCTGATTGAAAGAAATAATGATAATCAAATCCTTGATGACAGCAACACTCAGTAACACTCACAAAACAAATACTGTATATTGACAGTCATGTTACGTTATTTTTAAAATGTTCCCTTTTCTTTTCTAGCTTTTAACACACTACTCTCCGCTGATACACGGTATATATATATATATATATATATATATATGTGTATATATATATCCCGCTCTACATACTCGAATAATGGATACTTTATTCGCCATCAATGATTGTTTTGGTAAAGCCATACTCAGTGTATTCATTAGATGAACGGTAAAAAGTAAGAGCGAGGAGGATGACTTATTGAGGCATGCAGGCTGTAGTCCGCGTCAACTCTATCTGAATTGCGCGATCACATTTGAAAAAATATATCTTTTCAAGTTCTATTTACTCCATATGTGTCAAAGTCAAGGCCCGCAGGCCACATCCGCCCGGCGTAATTATATCCGCCGCGAGATCATTTTATATACTGTATTATTGTTATTAATGGCACGGGGATATGAAGCACTGGTAACACAATAAACTACAGATCCCATAATGCAGCGCTTCAGCTGCCTTGCCGTCTCTTCAGTCGTTTCCTTACTTTGCGAAGGAAGCAGCTTTCTCAGAGCTTCTGCACTGTTTTATAAACGAACGATATATAAGAAAGTCCTTTTTCCTTGCTTCGCCAACGAAGCAGCCTTTTTATTTAATCCACGGGTTCTCCACTGTTTCATTGTTCATTTATTACGATTTTTATAGTTATTGTGTAGGTTTTATTTAATCCACGGGTATTTCACCGCTGCGAAGCGCGGGTATTTTGCTAGTGTGTATGTATATATATATATATATATGAAAGGCAGGGGGTGTTTATTTCTCTTGACTGTGTGTTCCCCCAATCCACTAGATGGCAGCATCCCTCTGGCATAACTCCTGTTCAAATACAGGATGGGGTTCATGGTGAGATTTAGTTCTGAAGGGTAGCCTTTGCGGAGGTCCTTTGGTGTCACTAGATGATGCTGGTGGGTGTTGCGTGTAGGTTGTCCTGTCAGATGAAGGTTCTGCCTGACCCAGAAGGGCTTCTTCACTACAGCACTGACAAACCCAAAGTTCTTCACAGATCAGGTTAAAAAAAAAAAAGCCAACTACCCCACCCAGGCGAGTTGGGGAAAAAAACAAAAAGGACAATGCTCACCTGGGAGGATTAGAGCAGAAATGAAAGAAATAAAGACAGAGGAGAATTACTTATTGTACAGAAGCACTGTGAGACGGTATTTTGTTTAATAAAAATGCAGGTAAAATTCCGTTACAATGAATATCTTTACAACGAAATTTTCATTTCCATTTATGGTCCTGACAGTTTCCTATATGACGCAAGTCTATAGAAATCTTGTTACTATGAAGTACATTCAGCAGATACTTTCATTACAATTAAGTGCCTAAAAGACCTTGAAATGCCTGAATGAATCATCCACAGAGCAGCTAGTTCTGTAGCCGCAGCTCAGTTGTGCACAACGATCCCCCAAACAGAAATATCGTAAATTTTTTTTTTTTCTTCGAACTTTCCTCGTACTGTTTTTTTGATGCTTTTGTTTTCGATGGTTTTCAGTGATACCTTTTGCTTATTGCTCGTCAACATTTGAAAAACATCCATCGGAATTGAACTCATTGTCCACCCTCCTATAGAAACAGCAGAGATGAAAAAATAACAGTTTATATTACAAAAAAAAACTTTACATTTTTGCAGCTCTCGATTGCGGCAAAAAGAAAAAAAGACGTTGCCAGTGAATTCGGAATTCACGCTGTCATCATTCTTGAAAGACCAAGCAAAAAAAGAAGAAAAATATCGGGTTGCAAACGTACGTGAACTGCTGCATTTGAAGACGTCAAAAAAAGCAGTTTTTATGTGGTTCAGTGATGCTTGTTTAAGAAACATGCCTATTAATGCGGCACTCATTCAAGAAAATATGGGGTTTGTAAACTATCTTGGGACCTCACCCAACTAGACAGCATGCCGAAGAGCATCCCGAAGTCCAATCTCCATGTCTATGGAAGACTGTTTATCTGTTGCCAGGGCAGCAGCAGGCTCAAAGCTATGCTGCGTCTCTCAAGCAAAGCAAACAGAAAAGATCTCGATGGCTGGTGCAAGGTACATTGTTAAATGCAGGTAACAGGATTACTTGATCACTGATCTGGCCACGACCCTGCCTGACTGCTGTGTCTGTGTGTAGCGAGTTGTAGATCACGTTACAATAAATAAGTTTGCCGTTCCTGTTTTAAGCTGAATAAAGCTGGTTTTGCAAAAGTATTGAGACTCAGCCTCGTGTTTTGGGGTGCAAGACAGGGACTTGATTTGCGCCTGTGTCGTTTCACTGCAAGGCTATGAGCTTGTTTTTGCCCTGCCCTGGCAACGGACAAACAATCTTCCACAGGCCCTGCAATCGTGCTTCGGGATGCACTTAAGCGTGTCGTTCTCGTTGCATGAGATGGGGTTGGGTGTCTCAAAAGAGTTCAGAAACCTCACAATATGAAAAAGAAAAGGAGGAAAGGATGATTCGGCTCCTAATTCATACTGTAACTCTGCTGCCCACAACATGCTTCTTCACTTAGATAATGTTCACGTTGAATTCCTCCCACCCAATTGCACAGCAGTGCTTCAGCCATTGGATTTGAGCATCATTCGCACCCTGAAAGTGTATTACTGCAAGGAAATGCTGAGAAAAATTCTCGTCAGCATAAGGCAGGAAAAGATTAAATAACACAAAAGAAGCTAAAGAAAGCACTATAGTAACAAATACAGAATCTCATTACAATGAAATTTTCATTACAGCGAAATATTTTTTAGGTCCCTGGGAGTTCGTCGTAACAGAATTTTACCTGTATTTTATTTCAACCTTAAACTTTACGATGAAGTTGGGTTTGGGGTTCTGAACTGCTTTTTACAGGCTACATCAGATTGAAAAATATAAAGTAGTAACATAAACATACAGTACATTGCCAGGCAACATATACATTCATAGTGGGACTTCAGTTTATAGATTTTTCTGATTAAACATCTGAGGAATTAACAGTTCTTTGCAACAAGCAAGGTGAAGAATGTCCAGTTTGATCAACTTTTTATAGAAAGCTCAGCCACATTAGCAGCTATAATAAAAATAAGCTGTGCCAAAGAACTTCTTATTCAACCTTGATTTAAATACTGAGGCAGATGAAGTATCTCTTGTACTGAGCTTCAGATCATTACAAATCATGGGGGGCATATAGCAAAAGGCTGTACCTCCTACAGTGGTTTAATGTAGTATGTAATAAATGTATTTTAATTAATCATAATGAAAAATTAAAATGCTTGCCTAAGTAAGTCAAAGTTCTGGTAAATAACTTTTGAGTTTTACTATCCAACTTTACTAATTGTAATCGCGATTAATGGTGCAGTCCTCAAAGTATTGACACCCACAGAAAGTGCCTAATCTACTCTATGGGTTTGTTTATTTAAAAATGATCTTTGTGCTATGATATTTTTTTGCAGTGGTGTCATTTATTATTTATTTATTTATAAAGCACTTTAAAAACAACATCAAGGCTGACCAAAGTGCTGTACAATAAAAACCCAACATATCAGACACACAAAACCAAACGTTAAATGAAACAGAAGCAAATAAACACATAAGAACTGAAGAGATTCTTAATAAAAAGTATACAGATAGCCAACATATCATACTGGGTTAAAAGCCAGAGAGTAAAAATGTATTTTTAAATAGGATTCAAAGGCAGCTAGCGAAAGTGCCTGCCTAACGTGCAATGGCAAATCGTTCCGGAGTTTGCATCGTGCCTTGGGAACACGTAAAAGCATCTGGTCTGCTGACCTGAGAGAGCGAGATGGTACATAAGGGTGCAGCAGTTCCGACAAATAAAGAGGGGCACAACCATTAAAGGATTTAAAAACAAATACAAAGATCTAAAAATGAATTTGAAAACTAATTGGAAGCCAGTGAAGGGAAGCCAAAATAGGGGTAACATGCTCATGTATGTCATAGAGGTGTGAAGTGTCATACTGTTAAATTGGCATTAAATCCAAGTTTAAAATTCTTGCAATATTATATCTGTAACTGATGGTTTGTTTTACATGTTCAATTTTATACATTTCAGACCCAGTATAATGTAACATCAACTAACATGGTCAATGCAGATCTAGTTCTAAATCAAATTATCAGCATTCTTCCGGAAAAGAACGTGGATTATACTCAGAAAGGGTAAATATGTAATTACATTTTAAAATGGGATTTTTTTTTTAAATTATTTTTCTTTCATTTTTCTACAAGATAGATACATTGCTGTTGCTCTTTTCTTTCTTTCTTTTTTTTTTTTTCTCGGTAGTTACCGAAAATAAAAATATGTCCTCAAGTATGAATTTTAAACCCCAACTTGAGTCTTAACGCTTTTTGTTCCTTCCTCAGATATACACTAAAATGTAAAACCCAGTCTGACTTTGGCAAGGTCACCATGCAGTTTGAGTTGGAGGTATGTCAACTGAGCAAACCTGAGGTTGTAGGAATCAGAAGACAGAGGCTTAAAGGAGACGCCTGGGTATACAAACGTTTAGTAGAAGATATATTAACCTGTTCAAATGTATAATGCAAAATAAGGTTTCATATTCAGATTTGCATTCATAAGCTATGCAAACTTGCATCTTAACTGTAGAAAACTGTATATTGTGAATAAATGTAAATTAACCTAGGCTATTACTTTTTATAGAGTTTTCATATTTACATGTGTATATTTTATATGTGTTTTGTGGTGTCTGTCTTTGTTTACACCTTTTTCTTCCTTAATAAAAGACAATCCTGTGGTTTGTAAATAAATTTGTTTATAGCACCCTTGAAGCAATTCTGTTAATTTGTACCTTAATTATATGCTTGTAGCGGAATATTTTTGTTATACTGTATTTACAAATCTGTCTCATACGATACATTATACGTCAGTGTACATGTTATTTCTATCTTTAATTTGCAGAATTCAGTTCATGTTTGTGAATTAAGTAGAATTTATTGGTATTATTAATTCAAGAGTTAAACTATGTGTACAGTAAAATTACAACCGATTAAAACTGCATGTTGTCTTGAAATTCTCTCTCTTTGAAGGCTTGTGCTAAACAAACAAGTTTTTTTTTTATATATATATTTTTTAACTTAATTCTGCAAGTGGAATGTTTAAAACAATTCAAAACTTTGCACATTAAAGAACTAAAAGTACTCATTCTTCATCATTACTTACATCTTGATGTTTTAAATGTTGTCTCCACAGTTCCTTTACTTAATTTTGTCATGTATAATGCAATGTGAGTTGCATTTTAATGGAAGGTGATGTTAAGATAGCATACTTTTAAAGTAGGTCTTTATACATTTTAATGTAAATGTTTTTTATAAATGAATAACACTTTAAGACATGATAACTAATATATTGTTTCTGCTGATTAATCACATTTGCAAAATGTTTTTTATCAGTTCCATATATCCTAGTAAATCTTGTATTTGTGGTGATGATACTTTGAACTTTGCATACAGTTTAATCCCACTATCAGGATAAGTTTATATGTATGTTTATTTAGCTGCCTCCTTTAGGCAAAGTAACTTACAAATCAAAAGTACAAAGTACATTTTATGGGTTTGTGGGGATGTGTGTGTGTGTTTTTTATTTTTTAATATAACCGTTTTTCAATTTACCTTATAAGCATCCGTGAAAATGCCTTTTTTTTCTCTAAATATATGTGGTTTGGTTTATTTAGTCAAATACCTTAGTTACAAAGAAGACAAACTGACAGAGCATCGTTTCCCAACCAGAGGTACATGCCATTACCTGCGGGTGGGTCCATAGAAAGGTTGATATCATACTATTAGTTTGTGTCAAAATGTGACAAAATAAATGTATACAATAAATAAGTCATGAAATTGTTCATTTTTACCATCATTTATGTACTTCCAGACAGCCTTAAAGAATATAAGGACAAACTGTAATTTCCTTTACTATTATTAACTATTTAAATGTATTACTATTATTACTATTTACATTTATTACTATTATTTACTATTTTATTTATTTACTTTTCCATTACTATTAGTGTAATTTTCCTTTACTACTAGCACGTAAACTTATCTTGCTCAAATGGAAGAATCCCAGCCCACCACTCTTAAGTCAGTGGGTATCTGATGTTATATACTACTTGAAATTGGGGGAAAAATCTAATTCTCACTTACAGGATCTGTTCAAAACTTTAAAATATGGCATGATTTAATTAATAACATTTTGGAATAAGCTTCCATTTCAGGGAAAAGGATCCCCTTCTTTGCTTGCTCTTTTTATAAAATAGCTTTGGCTGCTGGCTTCTCTACCTTTCTCATGGGTTTGGGTCAAATTTTGCTTTAATTTGTTAAATGTGACTTGACTGTATGGAATGTTATCTGTTTCTAATTAAAAATCAATTAATTTTTTTTTCCCCCAACAATCACATACCTGCATACTGAACAATACACACACACACACCTCATTTAGTTTTCCCCTCCCCTGGGTTCAGTCAGTTTTAACTTTTATCTGTGGTAATTGAGAAAGGCGCCAATACACTGTTGCTACTCCACTAAGTTGCAGTGGCAATGCAAGTTCAGGCGTTTATCTACCGATTAAAAGAAGAAAGGGTCAAGTATCAAATCTTTCAAGAGGAGTATGTTTTATATGGATTTACAAGTGCAGATGCAGTCGCACTGCAACTGCTGTGTTTTATTTGTGGTGAAGTGCTAGGCAACAGTTCCATGAAGCCAACCCATCTACAACAATACCTGGGTACCAGTCACCCTCCAGAAAATATTTTTCCCTATTGAGAATTGTCTGAACTCGAGTCAAAATAATCTGAAGAAAGCCACAAGTATCTCCGCCAAAGCTCTTGAGTCATCTTATGCTGTATCACTGCTTGTGGCTAAGTCAAAGAAACCTAATTCTGTAGCCAAGGAACTTCTTATTTATTATGTAATTCTGGTGTAGACAATGATTGACAATAAAGCAGCTGATGCACCTAAGATGGTTTCTCTATCAGGTAATAATGTCAGCCATTGGATAGATGACATGGCCCTTAATATTGTTGGCCTTGTGGCAGATAAACTGAAGCTAGCAGGTCAGTTTGCATTGCAGTTGGACAAATCAACAGATATTACTGATTTGCGTTTGTGTGTTATAAAGAACAAACTGAAATAAGAGGATATTCTGTTTTGCAAGAACATTTTTTTTAAAGTAATAGACTTTTTTTCAAAGATAATTGTCTAGACTGGAAAATGTGCAGTCGCATATATATACTCATGGAGATGCAGCAATGGTGGGGAGGGTGCACTGGTTTGTTGGGCATGTCCAGAAAGTTAGTCTCACAGGGCCATACGCGATTCTCAAACAAGAATGCACATCTACAGACCGTCTGGATTTAAAAAAAAAAGTGTGTTGTGAATAGAGGCAAAATACTATGCTGCAAAAGCTACACAGGGCTTCTTCCTAAAACACCTGTCCCCAATTTCTCTAGTCCATGCATTTTTAAATACTGCTGGCATTTTGGGGAGAGAGCAAAAGATTCTGAACAAAAAGAAAAAAAAAATGTAATCTCCTGTTTTCTTGTAGAACTAGACTTGTGGGGAGAGACGTGATTCTCAAATGTGAGTACACGTCTGGAGACATTCTGAACAAAATTGTGTGGTAAATAGCAGGAAAAACTTGTGCTGCAAAGGCCACACCCACAGGGCTTCTTCCTGAGACACCCCCAATCCCTCCAGTCCATGCATTTTAAACAGCCGACGGAGACACTTCAGGTAGAGTGCAAACGACACTGAACAAAAGACTTAATGCTGAGAGATAATAAAAAGTTAAAATTGCTGCTAGGAGCTCAGTTGCACAAGGTAACTGAAGCTTAATAATGAAATTGTATGTTGTAATAAATGCTACAACTGTGGTGATAGACAGACACACACCTTTCTGTCATTTTAACTATTGCATTACTATATGACGTAACAGCAAATTGAATGTAGATAAGTACATTTCTTTAGTTATTCATTTAGAGGTGCAGTCAGAAGCTGAATGTTGTGCAGCCTCATGTGTTCATCTACTGCTGTCAGTAGGCAGATTTGTTGATTTGGGTGTTTTGAGTACTGAAATCAGCATCTTTTGAGGCTCAGTTCTTAATGGCAGTCTTTGACAGAGTTTGATACACTGTTTACTTCAAATATATATTTTGTAAATTATATTTTCATGAATATATCTGCCAATTCTTTCAAGCTAACCTCAACTCCTATGTTATCGCAATAACGCTGAACGACAGAGAGCACACACAGAACCAGCGACAACATATTGTTCACATTATTTATTCAATCACTGCTTTATTCAAATGTTAACACCTTCAAATGAACATCTGGATAGTTCTGACGATCATAATGCCACGTATAACCCTGTTTTCAATTGCAGCAGTTCTTATTTGTGTTTAGGGGGATGTTGTTTTGTCGTATTATTTATATACAAGTAATGGAGTAATGCATGATAACGTGCAGTAAATACACTTGACTTGACCATACTCCGCACCCGTACACATCTGCCGCCCTGCTGCCCACTGCCAAGAGTTGATTCTGCAATAAAATAAAAAGAGTAATAAGCTCTTTGCTTTTAATATAAAGATGTAGTGTAGACTTTCAGCGTAGTATATGTGTACCAAGTTTCAGGCTACAGGTTATTTGATTTTTTACCTTGACCTTCCTGGGTTGATCTTTAACCTTGGAGGTCAGTCATCACCCCGAAAGCGGACAGGAGAGGTCACGTAGTATATGTGTATCAAATTTCAGGTCAAAAGGTCAAACAGTTTGTGAGCTGCATTATATATTGCTTTTCAGATCTATCTATCTATATATAAAGTAGTGTGTATATATATATATATAATAGTGTCTCTGTCTGTCTGTCTATCTATCACATACTGTTTCAAAGTATTTTTCAAGAGGCAGTGGATCAGTGCATGAGCTACAATTTCATACTGACATCCAATGGCTTTCATGTGATAAAACCCAGGCAGACTATTTGAACGTTAAGCAGAGTTCTGTGCTGCCCTGATGGAACACCCGCACCCCCTTGCTACACTGAAGGCACAGCGTGGGTAGCGTGTAACATTTTAACATTAGAACAGTCTGGACAAGAAAAGGCCATTCAGCCTAACAAAGCTCACCAGTCCTTTCCACTTAATTCTTTTAAAAAATAACATCAAGTGTTGAAGGTCACTAAAGATCTGCTGTCCTCTGTGTGAAGAAAAACGTCCTTGTATGAAATTTAACCTTAACAATTATCCAACTGTATCCCTGTGTTCTTGATGAACTCATTTTAAAATAACACTCTTAATCCGCTGCACTAATTCTCTTCATAATTTTAAACACTTCAGTCAGGTCTCCTCTTAATCTTCTTTTGCGTAACCTGAAAAGGCTCAGCTCTTTGAATCTTTCCTGATAATTCATCCCCTGTAACCTTGGAATCAGCCTAGTTGGTCTTCTCTGGACTTTTCCCAGCACTGCTATGTCTTTTTTGTAGAGTGGAGACCAAAACTGTATACAGTACTCCAGATGAGACCTCACTGCTGTGTTTTGAAGCTTGATTAAAGATGTACATCTGATACATCTTGCTGATGCAGGCTATAGGGTGTTGTACCATGTTAGCCATTATGAATGTAGTGAGAATTCAAGCAAAATGATACCTTTTATTGGCTAACTAAAAAGATTACAATATGCCATGTAGTAGCGGGTTAGGGAAAAACACGTCGTTTGCAAGCCTTAACGCGTGGTTAAGGTGTTAAGGCAGATAAAGTAACAAGTTGCCTAACCTCAAAATCCTGCCAGTGCAGAGAGCACAGCAAACAATTTTAGATTATCTATTAACAGAACAGTTACAGTGGATACATTACTTTTAGAATATGATTTAGATTTGTCAAGCATGCTTTATCACTATAAAATATATGAAAATGCAAAATAGCACACCACACAATTGCTTGCATTCTGTTCCTTTATCAAGGTTCTAAGAAGAAATAGCTACCTACTGTGCCATCTTGGAACTCAGATGGTTAAGAAACATCAATGAAGCAGGACAATAGCGAAAGTCATCTTTATAAACAGTAGAGAGAAGCGTTTTTGCAGTATTCTAAATGCAAGTCCGCGTCTCCATCTTTCCTTTTCTTTATAATCAATGCTATGTGGAAGTGCAGGCAGGTTTCAGAACTCATAATGGGTAAAACAATATTTCATAACTTAGGAGGAGATATCATAAAGAAGCTGCTGGAGTTTTGCTTAATCAAGTCAAAGAATTACTCATGAAACATCTCTTTTAGGCTCCAAGGGAATACTCTGTTAACAACCTGGCAGCAGGCAAAGAACCGAGAGCATTTTACAGTGTTGCAGAACACTAGCCGTGGTGATGCACTATTGATTTTCCTTGGATGTCTATTGAAACTCATTTAGAAAAATGTCTTCTTCCAGCCATCACATCCAAGTTTAGCGCGTGGGCATGATAAACTGTTCTTATGATTGCATTAAGGAACTGCTTTATTACACTGGAAAGCCACCACTTAACGTGTTATTAAGTAAGTTGTGTATTCTAAAACAAGATGGCTATGCAGTCTGCTGAAATTTAATATTGGAGATAAGGGCTGTTTAACACAACAACAACATTTATTTGTATGGCACCTTTTCATACAAATGGTGTAGCTCAGGGGTGGGCAGCATTGGTCCTGGAGAGCCGCAGTGGCTGCAGGTTTTTGTTCCAACCCAGTTTCTTATTGAGAAAACAATTATTGCTTAAGTGACATTTTGATGCTTCATTTTAGTGGTCTCGTTTGTTAAGGTTCCCCTGCCTTGATTGCTTATTTTAATCTTAAAGAGCTGCATTCATTGTTTTAATGGCTCCTTATTAGCAATAAAATGTAAATACAAAGCAGCCAGCAGATCTCCATCCAGTTTGTTTCCATTTACATCTGTGTGTGTTCATCACACACTGTTTGATATAATAAAACATGTAATAGAAAAATATAATAAACTAAATATGATCCTTTTTAGGTTTCAAATCATTTGTAGGATATCCTTGGAAAGGAAAAAATCTATGATATAAGAACCTTATATTGCAGACTAACAAGCCATAAAATTAAATAAGTTGCGAGACTGGCAAGGACTGCTTTCTAATTAAGCAGTTGGGTTGGAATTCAAACCTGCAGCCACTGCGGCTCTCCCACTCCTGGTGTCACTCAAAGTGCTTTACAAGATGAAAAAAGAAAAATATAAAAATAACATGAGGCAATACTGAGTAACAAAGAATAAAGGAAGGCCCGATGGCCAGGAGGGCAGAAAAAACAAAAAAAAACTCCAGGGGGCTGGAGAAACAAAACAAAATCTGCAGGGGTACCGAGGAAACAAGACCACCCAGCCCCTCCTGGGCATTCTACCCAACATCGATACTGGTCATGTGGACCTCTGGCCTTCAGTCCATCAATGTAGAGACTGCATGGTGCTTTGATCAGGTGGTGGTGGCGCAGATCGCAATAACTAAAAAAAATGGAAAAAGAACAGCAGAGAAAGTAGGGGTTAGTACAGATTGCAGAGCCATGAAAAAAAAAAATAATTAAATGCATATATAGGATATCAGGTTACACTAAAATTAAGTTATGAGAAAGCCATGTTACAATAATGGATTTTTAGCGTTTTTTTAAAGTGCTCCACCGTATTAGTCTGGGGAATTCCTATCGGCAGGCTATTCCAGATTTGAGGTGCATAACAGCAGAAGGCCGCCTCACCACTTCTTTGAAGTTTAGCTCTCGGAATAATAAGCAGATCCTCATTTGAAGATCTAAGGTTACGATTTGGAGTGTAAGGTGACAGGCGTTCAGAGATATAAGATGAAGCAGATGATTGCAGGCTTTGTAAACCATAAGCAGTATTTTAAAGTCAATTCTAAATGGCCCAGGTAACCGGTGTAGTGACATCAGAACTGGGGTGATGTGCTCGGATTTTCTTTTCCTAGTTACGATTCTGGCAGCTCCATTCTGCACTTGTTGTAATCGATTGATGTCTTTTTTGGGTGGTCCTGAGAGGAGTGCGTTACAGTACTCTAGTTGACTAAAAACAAAAGTGTGAACTAATTTTTCAGCATTTTGCAAAGTTATAAGGGGTCTAATTCTTTACTATATTTCTTAAGCAAAAAAAATGCTGCCCCAGTGATTTGATTAATATGCGATTTAAAATTCGGGTCAGAATCAATAGTTACCGCTAAATTCTTTATCTCTGTCTTGACTTTTAAGCCTTTTTTAAGCCCTTTAAACACCTTTTGAAATAAATATAACGTACAGGAGACCACAGTTTGAGAAATACATGCTAATAACAATGGATTTTTGGTTTTGTACTTGTTTTTTAATTTAACTTTTACTTCTTGCTTCATGTGGGACTTTTGAGTTATCGTCTTCAAACTCATCAGCTAAAAGAAGCCTTTGCAGTTCTGGATATCATAATGCTCAGTAGCCTAGTCAGAATAAATATCATTTGAATTTATGTTAAGAAAATCAATTTAAAGGCAAAATCTGACAATTGGATATATGGGTATGTTTTTCTTCTTTACCTTCTTCTAATTTAAAAGGAATACTCCACCCAAAAATATTTTTTAATATGTAACTTACTCCATATAGCTTGCAGGGATGGCCAGGAAAAAATGTAAATCTCCCATTTTCTTGTAGAACTGGACTTGTGTGGCCAGGTGTGATTCTCAAACGTGAATACACGTCTGGGGACAACCGGAAAACAAATGTGTGGTAAATAGCAGGAAAATCCTGTGCTGCAAAGGCCACACCCACAGGGCTTCTTCCTGAGACACCCCCAATCCCTCCAGTCCAGGCATTTTAAACCGCAGCTGGAGACACTTGAGATAGAGTGCAAATAATACTGAACAAAAGACTTAACGCTGAGAGATAATAAAAAGCTAAAATTGTTGTTAGGAGCTCCGTAGCACAACGTAATTGAAACTTAATAATTAATTTGTACGTTATAATGAGTGCTGCGACAGAGGGGACTGACAGACACACATGCACATAGACCACCACAGCTACTGGGCTCCACCAGTTTGAGAAGTGCCCTTTTTTGTTACTGTATCGTTCTGTCATTTTAACTATTGCATCACTATATGACATAACAACAGCAAATAAGAGTGTAGATGAGCATTGTGGTCTGTGGATATACAACGTGTTAAAAACGCAGTGGCATGTTTACATTTCTTTAGTTATATCTTTTGATGTGCAGTCAGAAGGTAAGGTCACTAGGGAAGTTTGCTGATTCAGGTTTTTTGAGCACTGATATCTGCATCTCCTGCGGCTCTTCGTTATCATTTATAAGTCTAGTACGGATTTTTTAGGAGACTATTCGACGGTAGAAGGCTCTTCATAACCAGAAGTGTGCTGTCTATTGGACTAGAGTAATGAGAGCACTTCTGATCTCTGTCGTTTAAAATCACCGCCCATACTTTGAGCTCCACCTTCATGAGGTTTTGGATTGGTTTAGAAATGTGACACTCAGTGAGCGTCTAATTGTTCCCACCCAGTTTACAGCACATTACACTCATGGTTGTTTTCAGATGTAAATATTGTATGTTTGGCTTCAGTCAGACTATTGAAGAAAAGACATAAAGTTTACATTTACATTTATTTGCTTAGTGTACACTTTTATTCAAAGTGACTTACAAAAGAGGAAAACAATTGGGTAACATTAGGCTAGAGCCTGTTTCTTCATTATCTGTAATAGGAAGAGTAACAAAAGTTGATTGCCACAAGTGAAAAGATTTTTACAGTTATAGATTACAATCACTAAAGCAATGAAACTTACAAACCAAGAGTATAAAACTTTGCTCTGCAATATTTGTTTTGAAATATTTCTCTCAGCCATCACTACAAACTACAAGGGGTTAGAAACATAAAATGATTGTGTTTGTGTGGTGTGTTCCTTTAACATAGTTTGCTCCAGACACATTGTAAAGGGATTCAGTATTTTAGCTAAAACGTTTGAATATCCAATGCACCACCCAAATAGCAGGTAGTTTCTTCTCTAATTAACAACGGAAAATAATTGGAACTGTCATTTTAGTTGCTTACATCTGTGGTTGAAATAAAGAAACTTATCCTCTATCAGGACAAGTTTGCGAAACCCTATTTGAGTCCAAAACCAGGCAGGAGAAAAGTCAAGTCAGGTCAGGTTGGGGCCAGGCAGACACGCACCCAGGTGTTACGTGGGCAACAACTTGGCCTGGTCCAGCCACTCGGGTCCCCAACAATGAAGGACTCATTCGGGACTCCATGAGCAACCGCTTGTTCAACATGAGTTAAATCAACGGTACCCAAGGATTCTCCGAAGAGACACATAACTGAAGGAGTCCAGTCTTCATCTCAGGTCACTGGGTAGCGTCCATGTCTCACAACCATATAGCAAGACAGGAAGCACCAGGACTCTAAAGACTTGGACCTTTGTCCGTTTGCATAGGTATCGGGAGCACCACACACCCCTTTCCAGCGACCTCATGACCCCCATGTTCTCCCATTCCGTCTACTGACTTCACAGGAAGAGTCACCAGAGACATAAATGTCACTGCCAAGTTAAGTAAACCTCTTGACAAGGTCGACACTCTCTCCGCAGACAGACACACTGCTGATGTCTCTCGAGCACCCCGATCAGAGCCTCCATTGATTCCGCGAAGATCACAGCATCGTCAGCAAAGTCAAGATCCATGAATCTTTCTTCACCAACAGATGCATCACAGCCGCTGGACCCCACGACCTTGCCCAACACCCAGTCCATACAAGCATTGAACAGAGTAGGAGCAGAAACACACCCCTGACGAACCCCAGAATCAACTGAAAAAAAACGTAGAGGTCCTGCCTCCACTCTGCACAGCACTCACAGTACCAGTGTACAAGCCAGCCATGATATCCAGCAACCTCGAGGGGATGCCGCAAACCCTTAGGATGTCCCACAGGGCAGCTCGATCAACTGAGTCGAACGTTTTGCGAAAATCGACAAAGGCTGCAAAGAAACTCTGCCGATATTCACGTTTGCACTCCATGAGAACCCCCAGTGCCAGGATGCGGTCGATGGTAGACTTCTTAGATGTAAAACCAGACTGTTCTGGTCGCTGGTAGTTGAGCAAGTGATCACAGGATCCTATTGAGGACGACCCTAGCAAGGACCTTACCCAGCACCGAGAGCAGTGTTATCCCACTGTAGTTGCTGCAATCCAGGCGATCACCCTTCCCTTTCCAGTCAGTTTTCCAGTCAGTTGGGATGATGCCAGTCTCCCAAATGGAAGCAAAGATTGCTTGCAATTCCAGGAGGACAGCCTTACCACCAGCCTGGAGAAGTTCACCCCGGATACCACAGATCCCTGCAGCCTTTCCTCCCCTCAGCTGGTTCACCACCTGTGCAATCTTAGTGAGATTGGGTGGTTCACAGCTAATTGGAGGATCAGCCTCAAGAACCATGGACTCAGAGATATCCATTGTCCTAACCGGAGGATCAGCTTTGAACAACTGCTCAAAGTAGCCAGCCCAGTGGGTCACAACTGCAGTGTCATCCGTAAGGACCGTTCCATTAGCTGCCCTGACTGCGACTCTCCGAGGAACAGATTCAGATGTGCGTAATGGTTCAATTCCTCTAAAGAAGGACGAGTGTCGCTACACCACAGGTGGTGTGACACTTGCTCACAGATTCCTCTAACAAACGCCTCTTTATCTGCCCTCAGAGCCCTTGCAGCCGTCCTTTTCAGTTCCTGGTACAGACCAGAGTTGCCATTGAGCCATGTGCTGCAACTCCTCTCGATGATATCCAGGGTGCCCTACGAGATGAAACACCTTCTTCTGGGAACGCCGGCAACACCAACACAACCCTCAGCAACCTTCAGGGTCTTCTCACGGAAGGTCTCCCACATCACATTAGGATTGGCAGTTGTACCCAAATCTGCAAGTTCCTCACACAAACTGTGTGCAAACTCATTAGAAACAGCCTGATCTTGGAGTCTGGCCAAGTCCATGGTCATTTTCCTAGTAGGTGGTAACCTACTGAACCTAATCTGGATCCTGAGAGTAGCAACAACAAATCTGTGGTCAGAATTCACAAACTGGGCACTTCTGTAGGCCCTGCAGTTTTGCAAGAGCCTCCAGCGTCTGCCCACGAGGATGTGATCGATTTCCTTTGCCACACCACCAGTATTGGAGCACCAAGTCCAACGATGCAGTTCTGGGCACTGGAACCAGGATCCAGTGATTTGCAGCCCCTGACCTTTTGCAAAGTCAAGGAACATGGAGCCAATTTCACCATGGTCACCAGACCCGTGGGGACCAAGTCAATCCTTATAACCAGCCCTGTCAGTGCCAGTGGCTGCATTGAAGTCACCCATGACCAAGAGGAGTGTCACCTTGTGGGCACCCATCAACCACCGAGTGAAGCTGCAAAGAAAATGTCTCCTTCGCTGAGACATCACTCACCGCGGTCGGAGCATATACTGAGACAACAGACAAGTTAGCTTTTAATTACCCCTTTAGCAAGTTCTGAAGAGGAGATATTCATTGCTACAGTCAGTAACAGAATGGTCGGAATAATAAGAGCTGAAGTCTATTTTATGAACAACCTAATTTGCATATATACTCTAACATTTACTGTGATTGGTTCAAAAGACATGAGATGTTTTATAACCAGTTTTCATACCTCAAAATAAAAGTCTTATTTCTACTTTACTCTTGATCCTTACAATACTTCCCAATTCTTCTTGAGTTCCTGTGTATGTGACCTATCAAGTCTTACTGGGCACATGATAGCTTCGGTAGAGACTTCTTGTTCTTTGTAGTTCACTTGACCTTTATCTGGTTTCCTGATATGCTTAGATTATACTTGTTAACCCTTGTCACACACATGTGTTTTGGGGGGCAGCTTGGGGGTCTAACTATGATTAAATCGGCGGGACAGGGGCTAAATGAATGGGCTAACACTTCTTCTTCCCCCTTTTTCAGATCCGCTGAAGAGAGTAGCCAGACCTTATCTTCCTCTTCCTGTTCCGCATCATGCCCACAATGACCTGATTTCCAGCAATTACCTCATTATCCCACCTTTATTTGGGGTATTTAACTGCCCACATAACGTTTGTTTTCAGTCTTTCTATTGTTGGAGACTCAGTCTATGGCGTTTACTCTACGGAACTGCAGTTACATTTTTGTTGTTTTCTGTACAGTATATGGAGCGGATCCCCCCAAAACGTTTTCTGCCTTTGTCTCTCTTTAACACCCTTTTTATTAATTCTAAGATAGATGCTATATTCTAATGTGGAAATCATATCAAAACACTTCATCCTAAATGACTACGTGACCCTTAAGTCTAATTTTACTTCCTCACACCATTCTAGGAATGGCATTCCATGTTACTACAGATTTTCCAATTGTCTCAAGACAATTGTGCCATAGATTGCCTTAAAGTGTGAGCTGCAACTAAACACAAGGTCTTGGGAACACTTACATAAAAATTTGCAAAAAAGGGAAAACAAAAACGAAACATGGCCTGGTATAATGTAGCAGCACTATTTAAATGGACTACAAATTCCAGCAGCCCCACTAGTACTTTGCCATTGGGTGCCTTTGGTGATGCTCAGGGGCTGCATAAAGTTTAAAAAAGGAGCAAAAAGATGCTGACAAGGATCACCACCATATGTGTCAATTTTTTTTTTACACTTCACCCTCAATTGGATTATAAACATAACCATTTGGGGTTACGGATTTTCTGAAATTCTGGCATTGCCTCATCCACTGATACTTCCCAGGGTACAGTGTTGCTCAGTGATGTAAACTGTATGAACTGAAGAAGGCCAGAGCATTAGGTCAGGCCTTAGACAGGTAACGACCATCTAAGATGGAAAAATGAGATGTTGGCCAATGTCTACCTTCATCTTTTAGTCACAGGTTGAGTGTATCTGGCTTAGCTCTGTGGGTGAAGAGACATTCTGGTCTCTTATTGTTTTCTGGAGTTTAATTGCTCTTGGGAGCAGAGAAATGATGGTAACTTTCTTGGTCGACATGGCTGAATGAAAGGATTTTAGGTTGTGCTGCCAAGTGTGTTGCCTTTGAGAAAGGTTGGTCTTACACCCTGTTAGGAAGCTTTTGAGGGATGCTGGCAGGAAACATGGAGTACACCTTGGATCTTCAACCAGACACTAATGAAGATTCAACATTGTTAGAAGAACATCATATGTTATTCTAATGATAAAATGTAGCTGACTTGCTTCCATTCCACACAAATCCTTCCAGCTGATCTTCCACTGCTACACAATTTCCACTGAGTTCACGGACCCTGATTAGATGGGAAAATCTCATTGGCCCACCTTGTTGCTTCCTCCTGGGGTTCAAAGTTTTGTTTTATGTCCTTTTTGTTCTCTGTTATGCCAATTATATATGTTAATGTTACTTTCATGAATTATCTGCTTTATTTTCTTTGCCTCTCTTATGTTCCATGTGCTTTGGGAGGTGGAGCCACCTGCCAGGAACTGTCCTGCACCCTATATATCCCTGAGGGTCTTCCACAGGTCCTGGTTTTTTCATTTCGAATGTGCTAGCGAGTGGTAAGTTGTTTTGTAAATTCAATGTGCTTTGTGATTTTTTTGACCTCCTGCTCAGTGTTTTGACCTCGATATTGGAATTTGTATCGGGATTTGTTTGATTTGGATTGCCTACTTCCTGCACACAAATCCATTTTGCCTTCCTCTGTGCTCCACAGAGCTTCCTTGTTATTGGAGAACATTGAATAAATATTTTATTTTACAAAGATCCATAAGGCCCTTTTGTTTCTGTCCAGGGTTTTTGACAGGATTTCCTCCTCTAGTGGAAATTTTTGGAAGTGTTTTTGCGAATTACCTACTTTGTACTGCCAACACCTGGAAGGTGCACCTCTGTCACCACCAGCTTTCTCCTCTCTGGTGCTGTGGCCTTATTCCAGATTAGTCTCCTAGCCCAAAGCCTCCCACGATGTCCCCATATCTGAGAGCTGAAATTGCTTTCTGCACGACCATAGCTGCTGTAAATTTTCAGCTGTCTCATTCAGAATCACCAGAAGCCATACTTTGGTCATCCATACGTATATGCTGGTGATTTTTAAGTAACAGCACATCAACAACATCAACAACAACATTTACTTCTATAGCTTATTTTCATACAAGCAATGCAACTCAAAGTGCTTAACATGACGTCAAACAGAAAGTTACAAGAAAAGAAAAAGAAAGAAGACTAGGCAATAATAGTAAAGACTAAGTAACAAAGAAAAAAGCAAATCCATACAATATTAAAAAACAGATAAATATCAAGTAGAGGAGTTGTGTCCTTATATTCAAAGTCACGATGAGTCGGATGATAAGGTCAGATGGCAAGGAGGACAGAAAGAAGACAAAAAAAGCTCTAGTTAAGCTGGAGAAAAAAAAAACCAAAATCTGAAGGGGTTCCAATGCCAAAAAGACCACCCATCCCGACTGAGGATTGTACTTAACATAAATGTTCTTAAATCAGCCCCCTTGGATTCTCATATTAGTATTTGATGATGTTGGTCTTATGGACAGCTGAGACACCTGCCTTCATTCTGTTATCTCGGTGGGCTGCATGGTGCCTTGATAAGGTTATGGTGGTGCAGATCACCACCACAGAAGAACCAGAAAAGACAGCAGAGACTAGTAGAGATCAGTAAAGATTGTGGATCCCTGTAGAATATGATCATTCTCTGCCTATACAGTCTATTAGGGCTACAACTAATATGTAGTTACGAGAAAGCCAAATTAAAATAATGGACTTTTAGCAGTTTTTTTTTAATGCTCCACAGTATTAGCCTGGTCAATTTCTGTCTGTAAAACGTTGCATATTTTAAGATTGGCTCTTGGAATTCTAAGCAGACCACCATTTAGAAGATCTAATGTTACAACTTGAAGTGTAGCTGGACAGGCACTCCAAACTATAGAACAGAGCTGGATGATTTAAGGCTTTATAAATAAAATATTATTTATAAAATTTTAAAGTCAAGTCTGAATGACATGGGTAACCAATATAATAATACTAAGAGTGGCGTGATGTACTTAAATTTTCTTTTCCTAGTTAAGAGTCTGGCTGCTGCATTCTTCACTAATTGCAGGTGACCGATGTCTTTCTTAGATAGTCCGGTTAGGAGTGCAATACAGTAATCTAGTCAACTAAAAACAAAAGCGTCAACTAAGATTTTCTGTAAAGTTATAAGAGATCTAACTTTTGCTATATTCCTTAAGTGAAAAAATGCAGTCCTTGTAATCTGGTTAAAATGCGATTTAAAGTTTAGGTCAGCATCATTGATAACCCCAAAATTCTTTACCTCGATTACCTTGATTTTTAAACCTAAGGGATTAAACGTTTTTCTAATACCCTCACTATTTCCATGTTTGCTGATTACTAAAACATCTGTTTTTTCCTTACTTAGTTTGAGAAAGTTTCTAATTATCCATTTGGAAATGGACATTGGATCAGAGAGCCAAGAGCATCAGGGCCATCAGGCACTATTGATAAATAAAGCTGTGTGTCATCTGCATAGCTGTGGTAGCTCACCATGTGCTTTGTGATAATCTGACCTAATGGAAGCATGGAGATTGAAAAGAGCTATGCTGCCATCTACTGTTTCGGTGTCCCGCTACATTACTATGTACTAAATCAAAATTCTATTTCTATATCTTAAGTCAACATAAAAATTAAAATGCGACATGTTAAAACATACATTTTCAACACCAGTGTACTGACACTTGAGGTACATATTCCTTTTCACTTTCTCGTATACGAAGTATAGGGAAAGTATTTTAATTTTCCAAAAATTCATCCTCAAGATTTCGATGAATCTCGACATTTTAGACCTCCCTGAGTGTGATTTACTTTCTCGTAGTTAAAGTATTGTAATCGTCCAAAAATTTGATTTTGAGATTTTGATGAATCTCGACATTTTAGACCTCCTTGAGTCTGATTTACTTTCTCATAGTTAAAGTATTATAATTGTCCAAAAATTAGATTTCGAGATTTTGATGAATCTTGACATTTTAGACCTCCCTGAGTCTGATTTACTTTTTCGTAGTTAAAGTATTATAATCGTCCAAAAATTAGATTTCGAGATTTTGATGAATCCCAACATTTTAGACCTCCCTGAGTCCAAAAATACATTTTTTGAAATTATGTGTGTTTGTGTGTGTGTGTGTATGTAAACACGATAACTTGAGTACGCTCTCACTTAGGTCAACCAAATTTTACACACAAATATTAAGTACAAAACGTAGATTTCTATCAACTTTTTGGGCTATTTCTGCTAACTGGAATTGGTACTTTTTTATTCATACAGCTGCAGAGTCTGATTTATTCAATTTTATTTTGATAATAATTGTTCAATGTATTAATTTGATTTGATTTATTGTTGATGGTTTTTTAAAAGATAATCATTGTCTTGTGATTTACTCCTCAATTATCCATCTCTATAGGGGAGACCACTCCCGACTTTTGTATTATTTACTTGTATGTTGTGTTGTATAATTTTTGCTTTTCACTCTATATTTGTGTTCTTAGGGAGGGTCTGCTCTATTTAAGGCACTATATAAATTAAGAATTGATTGACATACTTTAGACTTAAAGAATATTTATTTGCAGAAATATTTATCAAATGTTGTCACGTGCTTGTACATAGGGGACAGTTCAAGGATTCTGATGATGGCAATTCTATGCCATGCCAGGGATTGGCGCTGCATGGTAACGCCTTCTCTTTTCCTTCCACTGCAGACTGGAACATTGACAAGTCTTCCACCATCAATGCCTGGACCCGCCTCTTTCAGCCAAAAATGAACAACAATCAACCTGAACGCGCCGCCATTTCTGATGAGTCGAAACCAGACTCCTGTCTGAAAAGACTTTCTCACTAACACTGTTAATCCCGTTTGTTTCTGCAGGGTTTGCCCATCTGTGCCCCGACACTCAATGCTTGTTATTATAATGTTTTGTATATTTTTCAAACAATCGTTGATTTCTGTCTCGTACAGGAAACTTTTACAATTGTTTGAATTAGGGTGTTTTTAATCCCCATATTTTATTCCAGTTTAAAAAAGAAGTTAGGTGTTGCAGATGATTTCTAATGTTTCTCTCTCTCTCTAAGCATTATGGTCCTGTCCTTTAAAATTGCACCATATAGGCCACCCTTCCCGAGGAGTGATGGCGTCGCAGCTGACTTTCATTGCCCACCAATTTGCAGGATCTTCTTATTCGTTCTTTTTCTTTTTTTCTCTCTTTTTTACAAGCTGTCACAGCACCAGGAGCTCCGCCGGCTCTCAACGATTGATCTGTTTTTCTAATTGTTCATTTATCACGTTGCAGGAACTTTCGTGGCTTACCACAGGAGGGTGACGGAGAATCCTTGAACAATGAGGTCTGTCGAGACATTTGCTCACTTTAAATAAGGGTCTAGGCACTAAATAACTAATTTAGCCCTGCTATCAAGCTGAAAAAGTGGGTATTCAGTATTAAGTGCTGCCAGGGGAATTGATTATTTCATTCTGTTAGTGCACATGATAAAAGTGGCAGGTCCTGGCCGTATGATATA
This sequence comes from Polypterus senegalus, assembly GCF_016835505.1. NCBI lineage: Eukaryota > Metazoa > Chordata > Cladistia > Polypteriformes > Polypteridae > Polypterus > Polypterus senegalus. Next base: position 18,650,890 of record NC_053160.1, read on the forward strand.
GGCTTGAGGTGTATCCCCTGTGGTTAACTGATTTTTATCATAGATTAGTAAGAAAAGTCTGAAAAAACAGGCCATGTATAAAAACTGCTGAATTAGGAGCAAAGGGCAATTGTGTACACTACATACATGCGGATGTTTTGATCCATTCCCCACTACGTGCCTCTGAGGAATAGTGACATTTGTTGTAGATTATTTTAATTAATAGACCTAAATAAAAGCTAAATGTACATAAACACATACACACATTTTGTAACCTGCTTAATCCTGTTCAAGCTGCTTTGGAGCCAGAGCCGGTTCTGGTAGCACCTGGTGCCAAGCGTATACAGGGTGCGAGTTCTGCAGGGCCAGCTTAGAGACTCCACTTAGCCTCCTGCATAATTTTGGGATAATAAGCGGAGACACTGGGAATGTCTAAACTCCACAGAGACCCTGACGAGCCAGGGATTCAAACCCTCCTGTTGTGTTGTAGTCAAGTCTTCAGGTGACCCCTTTAAATCCCGGAGGGTCTCCCACAGTGCCTGCTGGTTCATTTCAAATGCACTGACGAGTGGTAAGTTCTTGTGCTTTGTGTAAATTCAATGTGATTTTTTTGGGATTTTTTGACCTTCTGCTTGGTGTTGCGACCTCACTATTGGAATCTGAATTGGGATTTGTTTGATTTGGATTACCTACTTGTTGCAGGCAATTCACATTTTGCCTTTGTGCTCCATGAGGCTTCCTTGTTATTGGAAAACATTGAATAAATATTTCATTTTATAAAGATTCTGTGAGGCCTTTTTGTGTCTAGTTAGGGTTTTTGACAAGATTTCCCCCTCTAGAAGTGTCTTTGGAAATTACCTGCTTTGGTATTCCCAACACTTGAAAGGTGCACCTCTGTCAGCTCTGGCCTTCTGCTCTCTGGTGATGTGACATTATTCCAGATTAAGCTCAGGGATCTCTAGGAGTCATCTGAGGACTGTACCACAATACAATAGGAGGGTTTGAATCCCTGGCTTGTCTGGGTCTCAGTGGAGTTTAGGCATTCCCAGTGTCTCCACTTTGTATCCCAAAATTATGCAGGAGGCTAAGCGGGGACTCTAATCTGGTCCTGCAGAACTCTTTACTATGTAGGCCTTAATAAAATTCCTCAAATCCTATCCATAGCTTTTGTGTGTTTATTCTTACCAGCCTGAGGCCTCATGTATAAACGGTGCGTACACACAAAAATGTTGCGTAAGCCTGTTTCCACATTCAAATCGCGATTTATAAAACCTAAACTTGCTGTAAAGCCACGCATATTTCCACGGTAGCTCATACCCCGACATACGCAAGTTCTGTGCTCGGTTTTACAGATTGGCAGCACCCAGCGTCAAAGCAGTGCTACTGTTCATGTGTGGTTATCCTTTCTTTTTTAGAACCACGTCCCTGATGCAGCTTTATAAATACACTGAAATTAACCGCATATTGTTTATTCATTTAGTGCACCTGATTGTAATTAACCAGTAACAATATAATGGTCTACACAATGGTCAAACTGTTCCAAATACCATAGCTGCTTTAGTGTTGTTACTCACATTTCTCCTTCTTCTCCTTCTTCTTCTTTCAGCTGCTCCCGTTAGGGGTTGCCACAGCGGATCATCTTTTTCCATATTACTCTCACTGCACCACTCAGAGTATTTATATCACTGTATTTGAGTGTGAATCACAGCACTACAGCTGCTGATCAGAAAGAGAATTATTGGTGTACAGCATCAAGCACACGCTGCCTCAGCCATGCTGTCTATTGAACTGCTCTCACACGGCAAACACTTCAAAATCTTTCTTGTACGGAACTCGTGGTTCAGAAACAATAAACGCACTCCATCAGTCAATTATTATATTATTAGTACAATCACCTCACTGTAAACTTGCACTACAGTTATAATATTGCACAACTTGAGCCACTTTATAAAGCGCTTATTTACATATGATAACGATATCATTTTTAAGATGAAATGCAGCAAAATATGTTTATTATATTATACAGATGAAACTTTAACTTCATTTAAATAAACCATCCATCCATCCATTATCCAACCCGCTATATCCTAACTACAGGGTCATGGGGGTCTGCTGGAGCCAATCCCAGCCAGCATAGGGCGCAAGGGAGGAAACAAACCCTGGGCAGGGCGCCAGCCCACCACAGGGCACACACACACACACCAAGCACACACTAGGGACAATTTAGGATCGCCAATGCTCCTAACCTGCATGTCTTTGGACTGTGGGAGGAAACCCACGCAGACACGGGGAGAACATGCAAACTCCACACAGGGAGGACCCGAGAAGTGAACCACAGGTCTCCTAACTGCAAGGCAGCAGCGCCACCCACTGCACATTTAAATAATCCATATTATTAATAATTAAACGTGTGAGGACACGGTGTCGCTGCGCTAGTTCACGGATTGTTCCTGCCTTCTGCTGTATGCTTGCTGGGACTGGCATGACACTGGAAGGATAGAATAATTAAACATGTACTATGAAGATATTTCAATGTTCTTTAAACGTTTTGAAAGCTCGGCGTTTTAAGCTTACAGATGGCTTAACGTCTGTTACAGAGCTGATTGTGTGGCGACTGGGTATTTGGTGAAAGAGAACAGGAATTGGGGGTTAGTACGTTTGAAAGAGACAATACTGCTGCAATAAATTATTTCATCGATGGTCGCGCACAATCACTGCACCACCGTGTTCCCATGTTTAATAACATGCTTTAACTCCAATTATCATGAAAATGGTATCACATATACATCTCAGTATTGTAATTATTCAGACAGCAGTAATATTACAAATGTAATGGATTCTGTGCCCTGTCGGAGGAAGAGAAAGCCCGTTTAAGAAGCACGTAGTGATTCACACACATAGAGCACATTGAAGATCAAATACAAAACAAAGCATTTAACGTACTACTTTAGTTACAACGGGATTTGAGAAACTAGTAAATTTAACGATTTTAAGATGAAGTTTATGATGTTCTACTTTAATGACAAAATAAACTACGTGATTAAAGTGGAAATTTCGAGATTAAAGTTGACATTTCGTGCTTTTTACCCCACTGTGTGCCTATTTTTTTTTTCTCTAGACCCTAATAAGCTTTCATATGACACTCAGACTGTGGGCTACGACTCTCCTTTTCACGGCAACTTTGATATCTGACAACTTCTTTTTTATTTCGGGCACTGTGTGACTTTGTGAACTTGAGCTTTCCAGTTTCTCCGACACTCTGTGTCAGTCGATCAACTTCCTTTTGTTGTTCATACGATTGTTTAAACCAACAAATAGTATTTTTTTCTTTGCCTCCACTTGGTATTCGCTGAACTTCTTCTATATCCCCCCGTGCTTTTGCCGTTCCCTTTTCACAGAATGCTGAACTTAAGGGCTATTTGTATTGATTAGCATTTTCAAAGAGGTGTAATTCTGGGAGGAGGCGGGTCAGGACAGCAGGCGCGTGCATGTGCGTTACTTTTCACGCTGACCAGGATTTATGTAGCGGAAGAACATGGAACTGTGCAAACGCACAGATTTATGCATCTGGATTTTTTTGTGTGTAAGCACATTTTCACTTTTGTGCTTACGCCATGTGTTGTGATGTGAGATTTTGCATACACTGTAACTTGATAAATATTTTGTATTTCTTTATTTGTAATTTAGACAAAGCAATGTAATTTAGTGTTTACCCCCCCTTCCTTTATGACTGAGTCTCTTTGAATTTTACGACAGAGTTGGGAGACGATGTGCCTTAAACCAGTTTGGCGATTGTTTCTTTGCTAAAGTCTTTCCCTCATCCCCCACACAAAGCCAGGTTACCTTAACATATGGTCTTGGGGGTGGCAGGTGTTAAGATGCTCCATTCCCCCATTGGTCTGACGTATGGCTGTTTGGAAGTGGCTTGTCTCAGAGGCCTTTAAGTACCATGATGTCCTATTGGCTGTAGGGGTTGGACAGAAAACCCATAAATTTGCTTGCTTTATCTCACTCTCTCTCTCTTACTGATCTGATGAAGAAGACCATCACACCATGAACTGAAGACAACACAATGAAGAGCACAGCTCAGCAGCCATATTGAACAGACATGTGGCTGAAAGCTGAGCACCAATGATGCCTTAACTAGAGACATTTTAAGTAACTACAAGTCTGTGTGCCGCCTGAACTACATATCACTATTTAATCAGGTTGCATGGTTGCCAATATTCAAATGTACTTTGCATTTTGTTATTATTTATGAATATTATCAATAATACATTATTTTATGTGTAACCTAACTCCTACTTGTCTTTTTACTACATCTAATTGCCTGAGGTTATAGATAGAGAAGGGAAGGTGGGGATAAGTTATATACAATAATACCTTATATACAGTGGTAGGTGTGTGAGATTAGGCATTCTAAGGCTAATTATTAATAATACAATATGGGAAAGCAGAGCAATATATTACTGTACCAAGATAAAACACCATGTTATAGTGTGAATTCTATGCACAGTGTTATGCATGAGGCCCCTGGTCACTTGTAGTTATTTTATATCTATAACCCCAGAAGTGCCAGAACAGACTGGAGGAAACAGTTACACATTTATTAATGTATCATAGATCTGCAAGTGGTTTACCTGTCACACTTTTCCACCCTGGAGTACCGTCCACTCTTTTAAATATTATGAGACTCTTCAGCATGGCCGTCCCATTCGGAGTACTCGGTATATCCAAGTTACATTTCAAGTAGCAGTGCCACTATTCTTAGGTCACCACAGATGTTCTAGTTGTTGTACTGTATACTTATAAAACAAGAGGAAATCACCAAAGTTAACATGTGTAGTAAAACCGTATGCAATAGGAAAATTTAAAGGTGATCTTTGTGATCAACAGGCCAAAATCCATACGTCTTTGGGAAGCAAAATCTTCATTATCCACCGTTATCCAAAGCCATCAAGATTTGAGCTTCAGTTGCACATTTATATGGCTGACATGTTAAGCACTCTCTGTTCCATCTCCTTGGTCTAAATCTGCTGGGTGACTCTGAGCCCAAGACCATACTAATAGACTGTGACTAAATATGTCGACAGTGGGGGCTGGGTGGTCTCGTGGCCTTGGAACCCCTGCAGATTTTGTGTTTTTTTCTCTAGTCCTCTAGAGTTTTTGTTTTATTTTTTCTGTCCTCCCGGCCATCAGACCTTACTTTATTCTTTGTTAGTTATTATCGCCTAATCTTATTTTTATATTTCACATTTTTATAAACTTTTCTTTCTTCATCTTGTAAACATCTTGTAAAGTACTTTGAGCTACACCATTTGTATGAAGATGTCCCATAGAAATAAAATGTTGTTGCTGACGCACCAGGCCGTGGGTTGGCAGTGTGCACTAATACTTTTTCTACTTCCTCTACAGAAGGGAAAGCAACTTAAACTCACCTCCGGTTCCTCCACAGACCCCACTTCCGGTTGTGGCTCCTAGTCCCACAGATCCACCTCTTCCTCCCTGCCTGCTATAATCCCCACTCCTCTTTGTACTTCCACAGTCACGATTGGACTCCATCTAGTGAGACTACTCAAAATTTAGTTTGCTGTTTTCCGATTTATTGTCAAGTATACCATGAAGTATATATGGCTGTCTATCTTCAAATGGTAACACAGCCCCAGGGACCACATGCTGCCCCCTAATGGACAGAATGAATCTGAGCTGTCAAGCTGTAGCACTTACTGCTCACCTCAGTACCCTCGTTCCCCCTACAGATTCGTTCACTTTTGTATCTCAACTGCCAAGTGCTGATTTTCGTTTCTGCTGGTCCTTGTCTGTGCCCTGTGCCACCTTCCCTCTCTAATGAACCCTTGTCCAAGTGGTAACTCATCAGAATGTGTAGTTACCATGAACATTTTTCATGACCTGACCAGTGTCATGGAATCAGCGTAGAGATGGTAATTACCCATCTAACCAAGGGTTGGCACTGCATTCTAATTCCTTCTCTCTTCCTCCCTCTGCAGAACTGAAGACAGACGGCCGTTCCACCATGACAGTCCTTTCTCCTGGACCCGCCTCTTCCTGCCTGGTACCCTAATGACTAGAGGTCTGGGCATTTTGAAATACTTCTCGTCTGAACAGACACATCCACAACTTGTATAAGTTTTGTAATTATACTGAGTCACCTGGTTGGTCCCCTAATTCTTTCACATTGTGTTATCTCCTCTTGACACCAGTTACGATGTACCTGACACCTTTTCTCATTGCTGTTGATAACTGAGCAAGCAATATTTGAACATCCATGACAAAAAAAAGTCTCATTACTTGTTCGGCATAAGCCACACGTCAGGTGTCCAGTCGGATGCAATCCTCATTTGGGAACGTTTTCCAAACTGTAAAGAGTTAGTGGAATTGTTTTTAATTGTGTGACTTGTTTCCATCTCGTTCAAAGCCAAGTCACACTTCACACCAGGGGACATGCAGCCCCCTCTAGGAGCTTATGGCTTCACTGGCACAAAGCAAACTATTTTACGGCCACTTAGAACTTTTTAAATGCTGCAGAAGAGTCTGACATTGAGCAGCACTTTACTCTGCCATGCATAACCAGTTGGGTTAATTACTCGTTTCTGGGGAGTCGGGTTTCTTGAAGTCAAATCTGAAGTGGAAGCAGAGAAACAAAATTGCAGGACTTCATGTCATAGGTGTTCATTTTTGATTTTCTAAAAGCGACAAGGACCAGTGGCGAAGGAAGATGAGACAATCTGAGCAAAAACATTAAAGATGGCAACAAACCCCCAAAGGACTGAAGCGTTTTTGAAAGTCTGTCCCCCTGACGCACTGTGGATTAGACTTACGCTCGTTGGGAGTAAAGCCAGGCCGGCAGGACCCTAATGCAGCCTGTTGGGCTCATCAGTTGGAAGAGTGACACTTTGGGAAAACACTTTCTTTGTTTTTTAAAACCAAAGAATCCTGTCATAATGACACACCAGAGGGAATCAATAAATCGGTCTCTACGCTGAAAGTTTAGGTTTCCTTGCTACATGCAAACACAGGCGCTGACACAGGGGGTCTCTCAAACAGTAACACAAATGCACACGACATTTTAACTTATGGAGTACAATATGCATAAAACCCTCAAAAGATACTTACAGGAGTATTAAATGTGATGAGAAAATAACTAAACCGTATGTTCATATACTATGTGCAAAACATGAGCATCACCACAAGTCAAAGTAAGCAAAACCTGTAAATTAAAGATCTATTTAGTTTTAATCAAGTTATTTGATATAGATACTTTGAGGCACTGTCATTTGGTGGCTTGGCAGGCAATGTTCATACCCTGGTCTCAGATTAGGGATGAAAGAGGAGACGGATGTTATTTATGTCACAGCACATCAAGAACTAAACGTATTTTCATAATTCAGAAGTTTTATTGTCACATTTAGATAGATAGATAGATAGATAGATAGATAGATAGATAGATACTTTATTAATCCCAAGGGGAGATTCACATAATCCAGCAGCAGTATACTGATACAAAGAAACAATATTAAATTAAATAGTAATAAAAATGAAAAAAAATTAAATAAAATTAATGTTAGCATTTACTCCCCCGGGTGGAATTGAAGAGTCGCATAGTGTTGGGGAGGAATGATCTCTTCAGTCTGTCAGTGGAGCAGGATGGTGACAAAAGTCTGTCACTGAAGCTACTCCTCTGTCTGGTGATGATCCTGTTAAGTGGATGCAGTGGATTCTTCATGATTGACAGGAGTTTGCTTAGTGCCCGTCGCTCTGCCACAGATGTCAAACTGTTCAACTTTAATCCTACAATAGAGGCTGCCTTCTTAACAAGTTTGTCCAGGCGTGAGGCGTCTTTCATCTTTATGCTGCTACCCCAGCACACCACCGCGTAGAAGAGGGCACTCGCCACAACCGTCTGGTAGAACATCTGCAGCATCTTACTGCAGATGTTGAAGGATGCCAACCTTCTCAGAAAGTATAGTCTGCTCTGACCTTTCTTACATAGAGCATCAGTATTGGCAGTCCAGTCCAATTTATCATCCAGCTGCACTCCCAGGTATTTATAGGTCTGCACCCTCTTCACTCAGTCGCCTCTGATGATCACAGGGTCCAGGAGGGGCCTGGGCCTCCTAAAATCCACCACCAGCTCCTTGGTTTTGCTGGTGTTCAGATGTACAGTAAACCCTCGTTTATCACGGTTAATCCGTTCCAGACTCTACCACGATAAATGAATTTCCGCAAAATAGGATTCTTTATTTATAAATCTAACATTTTCGCAGTTAGAGCATAGAAAACCTGTTTACGACCTTCTAAATACATTGTTTTAACATTATTAGAGGCCTCTAGACATGAAATAACACCCTTAAGTTAAAAGTTTAAACTGTGCTCCATAACAAGACAGAGATGACAGTTCTTTTTCACAATTAAAAGAATGCAAACATATCTTCCTCTTCAAAGGAGTGTGTGTCAGGAGCAGAGAATGTCAGAGAGAGAGAGCGAGATAAAAGCAAACAATCAAAAATCAATACGTGCTGTTGGGCTTTTAAGTATGCAAAACACCACGATAAAGCGGCCGCAAGGAAGGGAGCAATGTGAAGGTAGTCTTTCAGCATTTTTGAGAGGAGCGTCTGTATCCTCTAGGCCAGTGTCCGAACAGGCCCTTCTGCTCACACCCCCTCCGTCAGGAGCAGAGAATGTCAGAGAGAGTGAGAGAGACAGAGAAAAGCAAACAATCAAAAATCATTACGTGCTGTTAGAGCTTTTAAATATGCGAAGCACCTGCACCATGCGGGAAGCATATCGTATATCATTGAGGAGTTTTATTTAATATGTAATATGTGCTCTGACTGGGAAGCTTCTCAGCTATCCGCCAATAGCATCCCTTGTATGAAATCAACTGGGCAAACCAACTGAGGAAGCATGCACCATACATTAAAAGACCCATTGTCAGCAGAAATCTGCGAACCAGCGAAAAATCTGTGGTATATATTTAGATATGCTTACATTTAAAATCCGCGATGGAGTGAAGCCACGAAAGTTGAAACGCGATATAGCGAGGGATCACTGTAAGTGGTTTGAGTCGCACCATTTAACAAAGTCCTTGATTAGCTTCCTATACTCCTCTTCCTGCCCACCTCTGATGCAGGCCACTATAGCAGTGTCGTCAGCGAGCTTTTGCACGTGGCAGGACTCCGAGTTGTCCTTCTCAAATGAAAGAAACACGAGCGGCTGACTGACCTTACATATTCATCAAGTGTCAGGGACTGGTCAAAAATAACTCCGAGGTTACGTAGACTCGACTTAATAACAGGAGAGACAGAAGATAATAATTTTAAATTGATCTCAGAATGAAGAACAGGAGGAGCAACAATTAGTGCCTCAGTTTTTCCTGAATTCAACTGCAGGTAATTATTACTGAGCCAGTCGTTAAGCTGAGACGGACAATCAGCCAATGTGACCAACGTATTAACTTGGTTAGGCTTAAATGAAAAGGCTGTCTACAGGATATCGGTATTTGCTGTCTTGCAAAAGAATCACCTCTTTGAAGTTTTAACTGCTTAAATATACATACAATACAACATTGTGATAAAAGAACTGCTCCTTCCTTGGAAAATGTTTGTATTTACCTCACTTGGAAATTAACATGTCTGAGAATTTTGCTTTCTAATCAGCATATGTGTACTCATTGATAGTTGGTAACAATACATTTTGTTAACCGAGGAAATTTGGATGTGCTATTGTTTAATCCCTCGTCCTGTTGATCTAGACTGGGACTGAAGGACTTTTAAACTTCTGGAGAATGCAGGGGTGAGGGACGCTCCACTGAGAACGCTGCCAAGACACTCGCACAGAGCACAGGGGGCTCTCGGGCAGACGAGGGTACGTGGCTGGTGCGACGTGAGGCAACACTTACCCTCTATGGTGGAAGAGACAGCTCCACAAGGAGATGCTGGTTGTGGGTCCAGTGAGAGAGGGAAGCCGCATGAAAGGGCCAAGCAAAGCTGGAGGATGAGAAGTGAGGAGTGCTGAGGTCACAGCAACACAAGGAACCCAAAAGAAAAAGAACAACGAAGAGACGCTGAGAGGGATTCAATAATTTGACAAGACTTCTGTTGGGAAATGAGTGTCCGGTGAGCAGAGTGCATCGCTGGACAGTTGGATGATTAGTTGTTGGGGTAACACAGTGTGCAAACTGGACTCTGCACCACTAAAGGTTGTATCCACCAATTCTTGTTTTTAATGGTCTTTTAGAGTGTGGACTGTGTGCTTTCGTTCCTGTCGTTCCTGATATTGTTAGATTTTGTTATGTTCAAATAGTAATTTTCTCAAGCTAAATAAAGAGAAAACTGAAATTTTAGTGATTGGCAATAATGGATACAATGAGGTTATCAGAAATAAACTTGATGCATTAGGATTAAAAGTTAAGACAGAAGTAAAAAATTTAGGAGTAACTGTTGACTGTAATCTGAATTTTAAATCGCATATTAATCAGATCACTAGGACAGCATTTTTTCACTTAAGAAATATAGAAAAAGTTAGACCTCTTATATCATTGAAACATGCTGAGAAATTAGTTCACGCGTTTGTTTTCAGTCGACTAGATTACTGTAACGCACTCCTCTCAGGACCACCTAAAAAAGACATAAATCACTTGCAACGAGTGCAGAATGCAGCTGCTAGAATCCTAACTGGGAAAAGAAAATCCGAACACATTTTTTCAGTTTTGATGTCACTACACTGGTTGCCTGTGTCATTCAGGATTGACTTTAAAATACTGCTTATGGTTTATAAAGCCTTAAATAATCTCGTCCCATCTTATATATCAGAATGTCTGACACTTTATATTCCAAATCGTAACCTCAAATCCTCAAATGAGTGTCTCCTTAGAATTCCAAGAACAAAACTTAAAAGAAGTGGTGAGGCGGGTGACCTTCTGCTGTTATGCACCTAAAATCTGGAATAGCCTGCCAATAGGAATTCGCCAGGCTGATACAGTAGAGCACTTTAAAACACTGCTGAAAACACATTACTTTAACATGGCCTTTCTATAACTTTAATTTAACTTAATCCTGATACTCTGTATGTTCAATTCATCACAATAACTATTCACAGTGGCTCTAAAATCCGTACTGACCCCAACTCTCTCTTCTGTTTCTTTTTCCGGCCTGCGCCACCTCCACCTACTCAAAGCTTCATGATGCTCCAACAATGATGGATGGATTAAAATGAAGAACTCTACGTGACCATCATCATCATCAAGTCCTTCCGTGAGAACCCTAAATCCAAAGAGGACCATTTCATTTATGTTAGGTAGAATGCCCAGAGGGGACTGGGTGGTCTCGTGGTCTGGAATCCCTACAGATTTTATTTTCTTCTCCAGCCGTCTGGAGTTTTTTTTTGTTTTTTCTGTCCTCCCTGGCCATCGGACCTTACTCTTATTTTTATTTTATTTTCTTACTGTGTCTTTTATTTTTCTATTCTTCATTATGTAAAGCACTTTGAACTACATTTTTTGAATGAAAATGTGGTATATAAATAAATGTTGTTGTTATTTATCTTTTTAATGTACTTTATATTATCTTGTGTAATAGAAGTTACTGATGCTTTTCCTGAAACTACTGTTGTGTCTTTCATGGTGTGTTTACTCACCGCCTAATTTAAAGAAACCTGAGTGCTATTATCAGTAAATTTCCAGAGTTCCCAGTCTCCTAATAAGACTGGGCGGCCTAGTCGGATATTTTAACAGTGTCTCGGTTAGATTACCTGGAAGTGTGACCAGACACCTGTCACACTTAGCAGTCCCCCAGATTCTGCTGACCTCTTTTGTAAGTCACTTTGGATAAAAGCAGAAGCTAAGCAAATAAATGTAAATTTGGAGTTGCCGGTTAAGCCCGTCAGCTCATCTCTGAGAATGTTGGATTAAAAACAGTGAAGACGTGATAGGGATGTGCTGGGAGCAGGACCACCCGGTGTGGGGTTTGAACACAGGATGCTGGAGATCCGTGACATTGCAGCTGCATACGCTTTTTATTTTGTGTCCTAAGTACACACTGAGAATGAGATTGCGTTCTTGATTTCTGACTTTATCTGTGCGTTGTAACTTTTAATAAACCGGAAGACCTGGAATAACAAAGCAGATGCATTCGGTGTTACTGAACATGGCGACTTCTGCACCTCCGAGCCCAGTAATTAATAACAAGACTGTTTGGTCATTTAAAAGGATTTTTGTCCCATTTGCATTTTTTTCAAATAGGCCATTTAAATATGTAAAAGCTACCTCCACCTGCTTGACAGGCACCTCCCATCACTCCCTGGTAACTACCTGCCAACTTCTGAGCTTGGATTTTAATAGAATCAAAGTAATTTTGCCAGAGAGAAGCCCTAAAAACTCCCAGAGGAGGAATCATCAAGCAGAAAGGTCCCTTGCGGAGGATTTATTAGCAGGCAGGAAGGGGAGGTTGATTAGCCTCTGCGGCTGAACAGACATGCTGTCAGACGGGCCTCTTAATCCAATCAGTTACCTGTCGGAGGGAAACCGTCTGTGTACCCAAAAAGAGCAGAAGAGCAAAGCCACACCACCAGCTACCGGTGCCAGGGCCAGCTCCTCAGACACTTCCAGGCTGGATATTCCACTGAATGCACCTTTTCGTTTTTATTTTTCTCCATATTCCACATATTCCTAACCGGTCTGACAACCCCTAATTCAGTAGAGCAGCAATTGACCGGGTGGATCAGACAATATGGCTATCCTGACTGGCAACTGCCGGTTGTATAATCAGAGAGGAGTTAAAAAAAAAAAAATAAGTCCAAGATTTCCTGAAGACGCCAAAAATGCAATGCAGGGTGGCAGATCAGCGCAGCTACAGGCAGACACGCAGACTCAGAAGTCCCAAAACACACATTTTCATTTTGCTGCTCCTTGTCTCTACAGCACACAATACTCTAATCAGCCACAATTACTCAGTCCTTTTTACTTTTACTTTGCTTTACTGTCCTTCATTTCATCTGCCACCTTTACTTCTCTCCCTGCAAGCTCCGTCCTCTGCCTCCCGACTCCAGCTTCTCGAATGGAGTGAGGCGGCCCCTTTTATAAGGCGTCCGGTGCTCCCTGATGACCTTCCTGCAGAACTTCTGTAGTCAGAACATTAGTTTAATTTGTCACTGTCCTCTGTACAAATATATTTTATAAATCTACTTTTCTTTCTACTCATTTGCACAGTGGACACATATTTAGCACAGGGGTTCACCATATAGCATAAGGGAAAACAGATAAAAGACAGTTGGGGGAACGTGCAGTCAGACTGAGGACCACCACTGGCTACTATTTCTGTGTGTCAAACTCAGCATGAAACGGAATGGCTTGATTCACCTAAGTGGGGGCCTGCACATGAAGAACGAGTGTAAAGCCTTGGAACATTGCCCGGCACACCTTTGAAGGTAACGGACGGATGGAAGATAACATCATCTGAGCCAGAAAATCCTTCCAACGCAACGACGAAAATGGCAGACTCAACACATCGGGCACTCACTGCCAAACTGGGTTCTTGTCATGGCTTCCTTCGTCTGTTATGCAGCGTAAGCCGTCATTAAAAAAAGCGAAGTTATTTCTCCTATGTGATTTCTTACTGCCGTATCACTAAGGGAGGGATATCGCCTTTTTATATTATATCTATACAGATTTGGGTAATGTAACACGCCGCAATTACAAAACAACTCATTCCAACAAGGGAGCTAGCACGCCCTGCTGGATACAAGTGGCGACAAGGATGAGATATAACGTCATCTGATCCGGAAAATCCTTCCAACGCAACAACGAAAATGGCAGACTCAACACATCGGGCCCCCACTGCCAAACTGGGTTCTTGTCATGGCTTCCTTCGTCTGTTATGCAGCGTAAGCCATCATTAAAGAAAGCAAAGTTATTTCTCCTATGCGATTTCTTACCGCCGTATCACTAAGGGAGGGATATCGCCTTTTTATATTACAGTAATCCCTCGCTATATCGCGCTTCGACTTTCGCGGCTTCACTCTATCGCGGATTTTAAATGTAAGCATATCTAAATATATATCACAGATTTTTCGCTGGTTCGCAGATTTCTGCGGACAATGCTTCTTTTAATTTATGGTACATGCTTCCTCAGTTTGTTTGCCCAGTTGATTTCATACAAGGGATGCTATTGGCGGATGGCTTAGAAGCTGCCCAATCAGAGCACGTATTACATATTAACTAAAACTCCTCAATGATATACGATATGCTTCCCGCGCGGTGCTCGATTGTTTGCTTTTCTCTCTCTGACGTTCTCTGCGCCTGACGGAGGAGATGTGAGCAGAGGTGCTGTTTGCACAGAAGCTGTTTGCTTAGAAGATACTGATGCTCCTCTGAAAAATGCCGCTTTATTGCGGTGTTCTGCATATTTAAAAGCACAAAAGCCCACGTATTGATTTTTTGATTGTTTGCTTTTCTTTGTGAGCGCTCACTCTCTCTTGAATTCTCTGCTCCTGATGTAGACACTCCTTTGAAGAGAAGATATATTTGCATTATTTTAATTGTGAGAAAGAACTGTCATATCTGTCTTGTAATGGAGCACAGTTTAAACTTTTGACTAAAGGGTGTTATTTCATGTCTAGAGGGCTCTAATAATGTTAACAGTGTGGGAGAGTTTATAAGGGCTTAAAATATATAAAAATAACCATACAAACATATGGTTTCTACTTCGCGGATTTTCATCTATCGTGGGGGGATCTGGAACGCAACCCCCGCGATCGAGGAGGGATTACTGTATATCTATACAGATTTGGGTAATGTAACACGCCGCAATTACAAAACAACTCATTCCAACAAGAGAGCTAGCGCGCCCTGCTGGATACAAGTGGCGACAAGGATGAGATATAACGCCATCTGATCCGGAAAATCCTTCCAACGCAGCGACGAAAATGGCAGACTCAACACATCGGACCCTCACTCCCAAACTGGGTTCTTGTCATGGCTTCCTTCGTCTGTTATGCAGCGTAAGCTGCCAATAACTCTTTTAGGGCTACTGTAATTGTTTTTTCTTCCTTTAGTCCCAGGGCTGAATATTTTTCCAAAAAACTCAAAGCAGTGGTTTCACACATAAATCAACATAAAACACTTATGTTGTCTCTCTGCTTTATGTTCCACGAGCCCCTATAGTAGGCATATTCACATACTTATTACGTACGTGTTTGTCCCATCACTCATAAGCTGAAAGGGCACTTTCTAGTAAAGCAACAGCATGAAGTAGTTGAGTGGCTGCTAATCCGTAGTGTCCACCAGCAGGCCGCGTCGTTTGGTGAAATCCAGTTGCTAGCTCGTCTCCTGCAGATCGATGTCTGCGTAGTCCTTCCGTGGCGAACGTTTTCATTGGCGCGTCAGCTGCACGAACGTGTCCAGCACTATGATCAGCTGATGCAGGCACCTGACTTTCGTTTTCAATCTCCAGATCACTTGTATCAAAATCGGAGTTCAATAAGTCAGTCCAATTCAGCAATAATATGCAAAAAATAAAGAAAGAAGGAAAGAAATAATATGCACAGTATTTAGCTTTGTGCATTTGCTTTGCTCTCTCGCCCGAAGTCGATGCCTTTCTGCACGCTGCTTACTCTACACTACTCGCACAGGGTTTCATTGTCAAGTCAATGAGTCTGACGATCCTCCAAGCAAAGAGGGTCTACCTATAATGTAACGGTGAGTTTTATCAACATTTACAGCTTTCTTTCGCCCTCTGCCCCTGATATCCATCCTCAACCCCTTGTGTCGACAAAAGTCAACATCTGCCCTAAAAGAGTTAAAGAAAGCGAAGTTATTTCTCCTATGTGAGTTCTTAACGCTGTATCACTAAGGGAGGCGTATCGCCTGTTAATATCGTATCTATAGTATATAGGTATGGATTATGTAACACGCCGCAATCACAAAAGAACTCATTCCAACAAGGGAGCTAGCGAGCCCTGCTGGATACACCTTCCTGGTGTGGCGGAAGTGCTGCAGTCCATGTGTCCAGAACTATCCAGGCGCCCCCTAGTGGTGGCCATGGACCCCGACAGGGTTGATGCTTTCAAGCACCGTGGCCCCCATACGATTCTGGAGGGGTTGCCTTCTTGTGTCCCGGGGAAGGAATTGCCCTTCTCCTGGTCCTTTGCTTCTCCAGGCGTCCCGGTGGGGCAAGGTCCCCGGATGTCTGTCACAGCAGGGTTAGTCTTTTAATGGACTGTGTCAGGGATGCCAGGGGCAACGACCCAGCCGGGACGCCGTGATCACGTGGGGGCCGCCTTACTGGTTGCTTTGGGGGCCACGGGTTAAGGACATGGAAGCCCCACCCTGCAGGGGCCCATGGTCACCGCCAGGAGGCGCCCCAATGCCTTGGAGACCTGTTCCCTCAGCACTTCCGCCAAACCAGGAAGTACTGGGGGAAGATTAGGAAGGACACCCGGAGAGCTGCCGGGAGAGAATAAAAGGGGCCGTCTCCCTTCATTCGAGGCTAGAGTCGGGTGGAAGAGGACAAGGCAGAGAGGAGAGTGGAGGCGGCCTGAAGAAGGCATTGCGTGGCCAGGACTGTGTTTGGGGTTTGTGCACTAACTGAACTGGGTCTGAGTGACCATTTAATTGTAAATAATTGTGCAAATAAACGTGTGGTGGTATTTAACAACATGTCCGCCTGTCTGTGTCCGGGCCGCGTCCACAACGGCATAAACTGGCGATCACTGAAATATCTGCTGTGCCTGTTGGGCTTATGCTGCTGCTGTTGAGTGATTTGAAATCCTTTCCTTATTCTTGCTTCTTGTTTCTGGTTGTCATTGTGGGAATCCAGAAGGTGAAGGACACAAAGCCTGCTACAAAACAAAGCAATGAGTGCCTTTACATCTGCTTTAATAACCTGTTTATTCACAGAAACTGGGCTTCTAAAATGCTGCGTAGATCCTTATTCCAGTTAGAAAAACTGGGATATTGGCCTCTGACAAACCAGGTTAACACCCATAGATTTCTCCATGAATAACCTGGTTATGTGGCCATGTAAACCCTTAACCAGGTTGCATTTAAGGATTTTGTAGTCCACTGTGACCACTAGGGGGCGTTGCAGTGCCCCAAACTCCAGACACAACTGCATGGACACAGGTCCTGGGTTGAAAGCAGTTGTTTATTGTCCATCCATCCATTATCCAACCCGCTATATCCTAACTACAGGGTCATGGGGATCTGCTGGAGCCAATCCCAGCCAACACAGGGCGCAAGGCAGGAAACAAACCCCGGGCAGGGCACCAACCCACTGCAGGTGGTTGTAATAATGTAATAATTTAAAACAAAACCTTATTTTTGGTATAATACCCTTAGCACAAGCAGAAGCACAATCACTATTCTTTTTCTCTTCTTCTTCCTTCCTCCTCCATTTCTTCCAGGCAAGCCTTTCCTTCTTCCACATGACTTCCACTCGCCTGGGGCAGGTAGAGCGATTCTTTTTATCCAGCGCCTGGGAGTACTTCCGGTGCTAGGTCATATCCTGTTGGAAGTACTTCCAGGTCAAGTGGAGCTCCCTGAAAGCAGGGTTTGATGCTCTGGGTCGGCTCCACCCTCCCTGATTGCTTCCAGGAGCTTCTCGATCCCGGAACCATCAATAGTCATAAACTGAGATGAGCCGGGCAAAGGAGGATGCACACAGCCGGCACGGGATTGGTGCAAAGTGTTTAGTGCTTTAATTAAAAACCAAATGCTGTCCAAAGCACAGCGCATCAAAATCTTCCATAAATAAATAAATTCTACTAAAAACGAGGTTAAAATCCCAGGCAGGTTCTTCTATTAAAACATTCACAAGTCCAAATAGCTTCCAAAAACGTGACGACTCTTCAGCTTATGCCATCAGGACCGTGCGGCATGAGGAGACGTCTGCCGACAGGTGCAGTTGTCCACTAAATCCCGGGATTGGGGGGCCTACTGCTGGTCCATCACCGTCCGTAGGACTCCCCACCGAACCCCAATCACTCCCCCCTTAGCCATTCTGTTGATGACAGAAGGGAGACGCTGCACGACAGGGCCACTCTGACTCCATTTTATTGCTCTGAGTTGAGGCCTGCCACTCACTGCCATCCACCTGCCTCCACTCTTTATGACACGAGCTCCTCACCATCCATCCTCTTTCCCCTTCTTTAAATTCTGTTCATTCCTCTCGTCCTCTTTCTCTGATCTGTTCTCTCTCTGCCATGCCTTTTGCAAGTGGTGTCCTCCACCTACTCCGAGGTGTGAATGAGGCACCTGACTGACCCGATCAGCCAAGCACCCCAGTCACTCTCAGAGCGGCACCAGCATGCACACACCTGCACTTGTTATTTAAAAATCATGCTTTGCCACGGGCCCTTTATCGCATGGGGACCATAAATCCCCACAGCACCCCCTGGTGGCACTCACAGAACCCATAGAGCTGCTCCACAGCACTACAGTTCCCAGTATGCCCTGTGGGTGTCCATTTGGATTCCGAGGCCATGTAAGGTATGGGGTCCTCCTTGATTGCTTCACTAGGGTCCTTTATCCACCCTTTTTCCCAGCCTGGTAATGGACTGAGAGCCATCCTGGCACAGGCATGCCATCTATTTCAATGCAATATGTCCAATGCTTTCTGCTTGCTGCAGTCCTGCAGCCACTTTGATTATTTCATTTGATTTGGTCACATTAGTGTGTCCTATGCAGCTCCAGTTTGAGGATTAAAATTATTATTATTATTATTATTATTATCTGCATTGTAGTCTATGACTTCCCTCTCCATCACCCATACAGTATTTATGGCATGTCGGTGCCCAAGAAAACAAAACAAAAACTACAAACCTGGTCCTATGGACAATAAAGAAGCAAGAATGTTTCATGTTCTCAGGAAGCCTCTGAGAAGTTGAGTATGGTGCACCCTGGGATTTGGAAGACCACCCATGTTTGTCGTCAGACCTTAAGAGTAAACATCACAGTATTATTGGCTTTATAGTAGGATTGAATACAAGTGTTTGGGGGTCACAATCTGTATTTTGTTGTAAAAATGCCCTGCCACCAAAATTTTGCTGCCCTGGCTGACCACCTAAGTAGCAGAGCCCACTCTGTCTACCTGCTCTATTTTCAAAATTCACATATTCTTACTTAACAGTATTTTCTATGCTGTAATGAAAGATACTGTTGATTAATCACTTTGTTCTGACCCCTCCATTTTGTTTTACTGGTTTCTGATTTTGATTTGTGGAAAGAAAAATGGGAAGAGGAGAAGAAAAGGACGAAGGAAGGAAGAAAGGAGGAAGGAATGGTCCTGAAATGACACTGCCACGGGTGGCTGGGTGCCATACTGGGAAGAACTGGGAGAGGGAGTATACCTCCCCCGGGCCATGAGAGGACAGCCGCCCTGGTTGCTACGTGGGTCACGGGAATCAGTCTGGGAAGCTCGACCCTATAGGGGCCCGTGGCTACCAATGGGATCCTTGAGCCCTGGAAGCCAGCTTCCGTATGCTTGTACTTCACTTCCGCCACACCGGGAAGTGACAGCGGAGGTTCGTCAGGGAGCACCTGGAGCACATCCGGGCGAGCATAAAAGGAGCCAGAGTCGGGTAGAAGAAGGCAACACTCGGGAGAGTGGAGAGAAGGCGACCCAAAGAGGACCATTGAGAGGCCCAAGAGAAGGGTGTTTGGTGCTGGAGCACTGTGTGCTGTGTGGGACTCACGAACTTGTATCTAGAACTGTAAATAAACCGTGTGTGGTGGACAGAAGAACGGTGTCTGTCTGTCTGTCTGTGGTCGGCCTGGCTTTCACAACACATAAGGTCATCAGAAGGAATCCATGTCTGGTACGTGATGTTCTATTCAGCCATACCATGCTGATCAACAATATTACTCAATAAAATCAGTGACACTTATAGATTAGAATCAGACTTTATGAATCCCGGGGGGCATACATCTGCAGAAACATAAAAACAACAACATTTATTTCTAGAGCACATTTTTATACTAATGATGGAGCTCAAAGTGCTTTACATGATGAAGAAAGAGAAAAGAAAAAAATAAAAATAAGATGGTTTACAGGCTTCATGTGGAAGAATTAGATGGTTATGTGGACATTTGGCCTTCAATCCATGAATGCAGGGACTGCACGGTGCTTAGATCAGGTGGTGATGGTGCAGATCACCACTCCAGAAAACCAGAAAAAGAACAGCAGAGAAAGTAGGGGTTGGTACAGATTGTGGAGCTATGAGAAAAAGGATAATTAAATGCATTAAAATGAAGATATAATAATACAATTGATAAACAAATTAAAAAAATAAATAAAAATTAACATAGCAAGTACCTTAGGTGAAAGCTTTGAATTGCCTTATAGCAGTGGGCAGAAAAGACCCCTAGAGGTGCTTCTTAGCCCAGTGTGGCTAGAAGAGCACCTCCTGGAGATGGTGGAGGGGATTTTTCTTGATGGCATCCAATTTTGCCACCATCCTCTTTTCCACAACAGCTTCCAGTGTGTCAAGGGTCCGCTCTGTGATGCAGTAGGGTTTCCTGATAAGTTGTGCTACATTTGAGCTCAGGTTGCTTTCTCAGGAGACTGCAGTGTAGACCACCACACTGGCTACTGTAGATGGGTAGAACATTTCCAGCAGTTTGCTGCACACATCAAAACACCAGAGTCTCCATAGCAAGTGCAGTCTGTTCAGGAGCGCTGTGTTGTCAGACCAGTCCAGTTTGTTGTTCATGTGAACCCCCAGGCACTTGTAGCTCTGCACCACTTCCACACAAAGAATGGTGATCGGTCTCAGAGGCTTCTTGGCATGCTGGAATTCCACCACCAGATCTTTTGTGTCTCTGATGTTGAGTTGCAGGTTGTTGTCCCTGCATCACAAGATGAAGCCCTCCACGACTTTCTGGACTCCGATTCATCTCCATTATTAATGCAGCCTATGATGGACGAGTCATCTGAACGTTTCTATAGATGGCAAGTGCTGGTGTTGTGCTGGAAGTCTCTTGTCTGGAGGGTGAACAGGAAGGGAGACATCACAATTCCCAGACGTACTCCAGTATTAAACAAAAACCATTCTGACACTCACTCCCCGAGTCCCACAAACCACTGTCTGGGGGTCAGGTAGGCCATAATCCAGGAACTGTGAGGGCATCAAGATGCAAAGCCTTGAGCTTTTTCCCCTGTCAATGATGCATAATGGCATGAAAAGCACTGGAAAAGTCAAAGAATGTGATTCTGACTGTGGTGGCAACTCTGTCCAAGTCTGAGTAGGCTTTGTGGAGCATGGAGATAAGATCATCCTCCACACCTACTGCGTATGTGTCTGATAAGCAAACTACAGAGGAAGTGCCGTATGAGCACCTGAAAGCACTCTGGGTGTCCCTGGAATTCCTTCCGGCAGCACTTCCAGGTATGGCGGAAGTGCTGACATCCAGGGCTTTCCACTCCTCCTGGTGCGCCCTTGTGGTGGCCACAGGTCCCAATAGGGTTGAACTTCCATGTTCGATTCCTGTGGCCCCTATACAGACCAGGGAGGCTGCCCTCTTGTGGACCAGGGGAGGTAAGGACCCATCTCCCGGGCCTTCCAGGTGTCCCAGCCGTCCACCACACCATCAAAGGTGGGTTCTAGCCTTGTGCTAAATGCATCTAGATTAGACTCCAGACCCCTAAAAACAAATTGAATCAAACGAGTCCGAGATCTTGATGTGACGTTACGAGTTACCTGTGGACAAGGCAGACAGATGGACAGTCAGTCTGACTTATGAGGAGCAGACGCGTTTCTACATAAGTCATTGCAGTTGCTTCACAGCAGCCACGGGTTTCACAGCTTCTTCCTTCAAAAGACTGATGTCTTATTCACCAAAGAGAAACGGGAAGCTTCATTTTAAAAGTATATAAATATGTATGTGATATTTTTCATGATGTTTAACGATACACAAATGACCACCTGGAGGTTTTCTGCTTGGTTCAAACTAAGATCTTTTGTCTCTATAATGTAATATTATATCAGGTGTACTCTGAATTTTTATTAATCAGTACATCTCAATGACTCCATTCATTCATCCTTTAATTTCTGATGTTTTTCTTTCCCTCTGACATTAATGCCATCAATACTGCGTTGGGTTTAAATAAATTCACACAAAAGCAGTTTGGTTTACTGGTATGTATTTCAATGAACTGCCCGTTGATAATGGGGTTGTCAGGAGTAAATGATCACCTACAGGGCACATGGCACAAGGCAGGGGCACAACAAGACCAGAACTCACATCTGCAACAGGAGAGGTCACCCTGAAGACAGCTTGGGGAAACAAGAGCCACCGGTGGGCACGTCTTTGTCCCAAACAATATGGGGGGCACACTATATATATATATATATATTGTGGCCTGTAGAGGGCACTCCTGCCGCCCAAACCCGACACAGACAGACGCAGAACACAAGTTCAGCACACACGTTTTTTATCGTTTATTTATTTTTCCCATGGGAAAAGGCAAGTTCAGACACAGGAACACAAAAGCACACTTTCTTCTTCATTCCTCTTGTCTTCTTTCTTTCCCTCTCTCTTTCTTTCTCAGTCCGGCTCCCCTCCTCTGGATAAGCTTCATCTCCCTTCCTCCCGACTTTGGCTCTCTGAGTAGTGTCAGCTGGCTCCTTTTATAAAGCACCAGGAAGTGCTTCAGGTGTTCCATGACATTCTTCTGAGTGTGGCACAAGTGCTGCAACCAAGGGCTCAGCAGCATCTGCAGCACCCCCTGGCAGTGCCCACGTAACCCAACAGAACTGCTCCAAACTCTAACTCCCATGGAGCCCTTAGGGATTGTGGCGTACCGCTGCCACCCAGAGGGGGTGCCATCTAGTGCTCCAGGGAGGCAATGCTCTGGACATGTTCCCTCTGCCAGTCCTTCCACTATATAGGCATCACAGCTAGGCAAGAGCTGTACTATATATATATATATATATATATATATATATATATATATATATATATATATATATATATATATATATATATATATATATATATATATATATATATATATATATATATATATATATATATATATATATATATATATATATATATATATATATATATATATATATATATATATACAGTACAGGCCAAAAGTTTGGACACATCTCCTCATTCAATGTGTTTTCTTTCTTTTCATGACCATTTCCAGCACTCCATCACTCTCCTTCTTGGTCAAATAGCCCTTACACAGACAGCCTGGAGGTGTGTTTGGGGTCATTGTCCTGTTGTAAAATAAATGATCGTCCAGCTAACCTGACTTCTGCACAACACAACTGCTGGTCCCAACCCCATTGATAAAGCAAGAAATTCCACTAAATAACCCTGATAAGGCACACCTGTGAAGTGGAAACCATTTCAGGTGACTACCTGCTGAAGCTCATTTAGAGAATGCCAAGAGTGTGCAAAGCAGTAATCGGAGCAAAGGGTGGCTGTTTTGAAGCAACTAGAATATAAAACATGTTTTCAGTTATTTCACCTTTTTGTTAAGTACATAACTCCACATGTGTTCATTCATAGTTTTGATGCCTTCAGTGAGAATCTACCAATGTAAATGGTCATGAAAATAAAGAAAACACATTGAATGAGGACGTGTGTCCAAACTTTTGGCCTGTACTGTATATATATATATAAATGAGAAACAAGCATAAAGGTTTGGGGTTTCCGGGCCTGTATACTGTAAAATAATCAACAAAATATCACAATTCGTTGACACGGTCACGTACATGAATTCCTTCAGTATGTGACAGTCAAAAGATGGCGGCGGAGGAGTATTTATGTAGGAGGGGCCGGAAGTCGAGGTATGCTGGGAAAGGAACCGAGATGGATGATGGGATTGATAACGTCATAGGTATCAGACAGAGGAAGGGCGAAAGTAGCGTACTGCGGGAACTGTTGAAGGTAGGCTCATGGCGGTGGTGCGTCTTTCCTTCTGTAAGAAACAAAGAGAAAAAGGTTAGTACCCCGCCACTCCCTCCTGGCATATGACTTTCCGATTTTATTCAGGTCCGTCCGTGGCCCCCTACTCACACATGCGTGACAATATATATATATATACACACCGTGTTTGTATATATTGTAATAAATTAAGAGCACAGAGACAGCAGATCAAGGGTTGGGGACCCAAAATCCGTATACTGGATGAAGGTTCCAGTCTTTCAAAGTGAAGTCAAAGTTAATTGAAATAAACATTTGACAGTTACAGAATGGTTTCTTGAAGCTTTCATAGAAGGTTTTCAGAAAGTACAATTGGTGGAGGAGGAAATGAGCTAAATGGAGGTGACGCTGGATGATGTCAGAATCAGGGGACGGGACTGAAGTCATCATGCTGCGAACGGAAGTGAGCTAATTCAGTGGAGATGGAAGAGAAGTCTTCTGTAGTGAGTGCCATGACAGAGGAAATGTGAACGTTGTTTCAAGTAGAAGTTCTTTGATCTTCCGTCTTTCTGTTGATGAGAAGGAAAGAAAGGTATTAGCGCTTCGTTTCAACCTGCTATCTTCCATTCTTTCACACCCTATCGAGACCTCTGGTTGTCCCCTATTGTGTATATACTGTGTATATAGGAGCCCACAAGGATGCTGGTTCAGCCCTCAGTTTCTACTTACTGTGTGATCCTTCAATCCATTCATTTTACTATACTTATATTAAGGAATGAAAAATCAAAAATACCTTTTTGGTTTCTCCAAGACGGCAATGAGATCAGAGAGAAATAAAATGGAGATGTTTTCTTTTGTCACATGCTTTACCCCGCAAGTGTCTCCTTTTAAACTTCGGCTGAGATCGTAGCAAAGTCACTCAGTGGGCTCAGATTTTCCAGATAGTATCTTGACATTTTTTTTTTTACAATGTGAAAGTATTTGCTTTATGTGCTCAGTAATATGTGGGGAAATGTATAGAAATTTGTTTATAGTAATTAACACTTGATTATGATTATAAAACTGCTGTCTTTGCTTCTGAATAATATTATTAGTTGCTTTAATTTATACTGCTGTTCACCAATTAGATGAGCCTCGTTCTGGAAGAAAAGGCAGGCAGTGTGGCACAGTGGACATAACTGTGGCCTTCATTTACTAAGGCTGTGGGATGAGATCCCACTGCTGACACCACATAACTATGAGCAAGTCACTAAATCTGCCTGCACTCAAATTGGAAAAACAAGAGAAATGTAACCAGTCAACAGTGTAAGTCATCCTGGATGAAGGCATCAGTCCAGTAATAAGTAAATATGAACTCTTTAGAGAGATTAAAACAAGATTAGGACGAAATCTCACAAAACATAACATGCTTTTCAAATCAAATTCTCCATTTTGACTCATTTTACCTCAGTTGTATCACATGTCTTTTTGTTGTCTAAAGTTGTTACTCCTAAGGAATTTTAGGAGAAACATCTGTGACAAAGTTGATTTTTAAATGAAACATAAACAAGAATCTCTTTTAAGTCTCATGAGCCATTAAAGACCAACCTTTGAGCAGTAAAATCTTTTTATGAGCAACGATTACAATTTTTAATCACAAAGTGTCAGCTGTCCAAAAAATGAATGTGAACAGCGGTATCTCTGTGACTTGTAAAATGCATTTATTTTTAGAGTCTGCTTGATAAAACTTAAGGGTTTGGATATCTGGAGCTATAGATCATTGAGAACAAATGCAAGAACCAACCTTGGACGGGGTGGCAATCGATTTACAAGGCCCACCTACAGAGACACACTCCGCTACTGTCTTAAATTAGATTAGTGCCACCAATTAGCCTCACACTCATAACTTAGTGACATGAGAGGAAAATCCACCTGGACCCCCACAGAGTGTGGACTTTGTACATTCTCCTCACTTCCTCTGCTACCTCTACATCTCACCGACATGCAGTTCAGCGATGATTCTAAGTTGCCTGCCTTTGGATTCTGGTTTGGGTTTAGTGTTTTTTTGGATACTTCTGTCTGTGTTTCATAATCTATATATATAATTCACTAAGGGCACGCAAGACACTGAGCACAAGCAAGACACTGAGGGCATGCAAGACAGTGAGTGCAAACAAGACAGAGCCCCGCCCGCCAACTCTAAGACCATGGGATAGGCACGACAGAGCCCCGCCCCCCAACTCTAACTCTCCTACCACGTCATGGGATAGGCACGACAGAGCCACGCACGCCAACTGTAACCGTCCTCACGAGTCCAGCGTCGCTCTCACGGCACGCAACAACTCATGAAACAGTCGCTTTCTTCTGTGCAAAAGTCCACATGCACCTCTGAGCCACGTTGACTTTACACCGCAGGCAAGACAGAGCTCCACGATCGCCAACTCACAGAGCATCGCCCACCAACTCTAAGACCATGGGATACGCTCGACAGAGCCCCGCCCGCCAACTCTAACTCTCCTACCACGTCATGGGATAGGCACGACAGAGCCCCGCACGCCAACTGTAACCGTCCTCACGAGTCCAGCGTCGCTCTCACGGCACGCAACAACTCACGAAACAGTTGCTTTCTTCTGTGCAAAAGTCCACATGCACCTCTGAGCCACGTTGACTTTACACCGCAGGCAAGACAGAGCGCCACGATCGCCAACTCAGAGCCCCGCCTGCCAACTCTAACTAAGGGGAAGCAAGACAGAGAGCCACGCCCACCAACTCACAGAGCATCGCCCACCAACTCTAAGACCATGGAATACGCACGCATTTAGTGTATAAATGGATATAAATAATTGCATGTAAACAATTCGCCAAAATCTGTTGTATGTAAATGATACTGTTTAAAACGTTATTGTTTTTTCATCAGAAAACCCGGTTTCCACGTCTACCTGTATTAGTATAAATGGCACTTTTACCACTCGCAATGCGGCGGACGCGCTGACGTATCGTGTCAACTGGGCAACACAGTGAATGCAGCGTCTATCTATATAAGTCTATGTTTTCCGTAGCCTGCTACAGGAAGGTACTCTCTCGACCATTGGCATCGGTTTCGCTCCTTGCTATTTTCGTTATACTGCAACGGCGGTTTCCTAGGCATTTGTTATACTGAATTCCTTTCTCACCATTTTCCGTTCCTATTCTTACACCGCCGTGTGCTACGGCGGGCTTCGGCTAGTTCTCTATAATAGTCTTCTCTAAATTTGAACTCCTGCTTTCTCTGTTTCACACTGAGAGTATTAAGATAGTGTAAGTGCCCAAAGTCAGAGAGGTGAGATTGCGTTGGTCTGGATGTGTGCAGAGGAGAAATGCTGGGTATATTGTGAAAATGATGAGGATAGAGCTGCCAGGGAAGAGGAAAAGAGGAAGGCCTAAGAGAAGGTTTATGGATGTGGTGAGAGAGGACATGCAGGTGATGGGTGTAACAGAACAAGATGACGAGGACAGAGAGATATGGAAGAAGATGACCCACTGTGGCAACCCGTAACGGGAGCAGCCGAAAGAAGAAGAAGAAGAAGAAGAATTTCCTAAGGGGAAGGGCAGGCATCCCAGCCAGGGTGGAGGACAAATGAGCAGACTGGCCAGACGAGGAGTCATATTAAGAATGGATCAGCAGAAGACGGAGGCCAGGAGCAGTTCCATCCCCCATACATTAGGTGACACTGGTCCTCCCAAGGCACCCCAATTTGGACAACCGCAGTGGTAAATGGGAATTGGAGTCTGGAAGTGCAGCCCTCTCGGGGTCCCTGGGTGCCTTTAGAAGGTGCTGTTGGGGGAGGACCTCCTGGGTTTCCATATGACCCAGAATTGCTTCTAAGAGAAGACATTGTGTCACCAGAAGCATTTGTGGATCCATTTTGAAAATTAAAAAAAAATGATTTGAACCCAGAATTGTGTTGGGTAATATTATGTCTGAGGTTTGGAGCTCAGCCCCCTTTGTGGTTACAATAGATATAGTTTGCATATATTTTACCAGGTTCAGTCATAGCTCCTCTTCTTCATTTAGGTCAGCACCATTGTGTTGTCATACACGGTGACACTAAATGACAGCAGGCAGACACAGCAAAAAATTGAATTTCCATTTGCATTTAACATCAAACCTGCTTAATCCAGTTTAGAGTGGCAGGGAGATGGATTCCACGTCAGGAACAAGATAGGAACTAACAGTGGACGTTGTGCTGTCCATTGTATAACGTGACGATGCGCTCACCTACACGTGTGCACTTGTCCAGTGTGTATGCGTGTCTGCTAAATGAATATGTTACAGTTAGGGGGCTGTGTTCACTCGATCAGCCCCAGAGCCTTAAGTTTTCACTCTTCACTGTCCTCCATTCACACTCTTAGACATTTATGTAGCATGTTGCCTCAGGTATCCCCCCCCTCGCCACCACAACATGCCCCCTAGACAAATGGCCCCCTAAACCTTCTATTCGTCAGCTACTACATGCATGTAACGCTCACAACTGGCGAGGTTTACAAGTGGCTTCCAAACAACACAAGAAGCACATTAGAATGCATAGGGCACGGCGCAAATCCGTGGAGACGTTCAATAAACTTACCCATCAAAAGCAGCCTACGGTTTCCTACTGGTGCAGTTCATCCATTACACTTAGATTTATGCATTTGCATATGTCTCCGTCTGCAATCCTTCCCTCCTAACAAGCCTTTTTTTTTCTTGTCTTCTAAAGAAGACCCAGGGGAGGACTGTCACTTTTAACTTTCTTATTAGAGTTTGTATTCCATGCCACATATTATGAATGCGCTAATTCGCTTCACTCTGTTTATCCATATGGGCTTGACTATCGCACTTGCAGGAAGAGGATTGAAACAATCTTATTTTTCCCAATGTTTTCACAGAAATGATAATATGACAAACACTGCTCTCTTTTGGTCTTCCTGCTGTCAGTTATTTAACCAGAAGCAAACGTGGATAAGATGAGCACAGAAAACGTTTTTTTTTGAGGATCTGGTATGTCCATTTCTGTTGCTCCAGAGTTCTCAGGCAGCAATGTGAGCAGATCTGGGTGAGCAGACGTCTCAAGAGATTTGTCCTGCAGGGTAAGAAGCGTCGTTTTGGATCTGCAGACACTACATTAAAAGAGACAACAAAAAACTTCAATCTGCCTTTATTGTAAGCTTCTTCATTTTGCTCGGATGAGTTGCAGAGCCAATTTACAATTTATAAAGGTAATTTACAGAACTCTCGAAGGCAATTTACCTAACTACATCTGCGCTCTTCTTTTTCTTGTCACCAATAGTTTAACAAGAATTTACAACTTTAATGCCTCTATACATTCTACCTTTCTTATTGCCTGAGTCTATGGCGTAGCAATGGATTGTGCAGATTGTGCAAAGCTCAGGGGCCTACGAGCTTGGCGGGCCCACTCGGGGCCTTATAGATTTAGAAGAAAATTTGAATAACTTAAATCATTTGCTCAGTTAGTGCGTTAATAATTCTCAGTTTCGGCGGCATGTTTGCACCATCACCAGGTAAATCCAATCTAATTCATGATGACACTACGTACAGTTTACACGAATTTAGACTTCAGGAGTACGGAGGCTCGGAGTCCAATCAGAGGCTCAACACGGCCTAGTCCGCCTTACAGAGAAGTGCACAAGAAGTGAGACGTTTGGCGTGCCATAGCGGACATGAACGGAATATGTTCTGAAGGACAACAGCAACAACAACATTTATTTATATAGCACATTTTCATACAAACAGTAGCTCAAAGTGCTTTACATAATAAAGAATAGAAAATTAAAAGACACAATAAAAAAACAAAATAAGTCAACATTAATTAACATCGAATAAGAGTAAGGTCTAATGGCCAGGGGGGACAGAAAAAACAAAAAAACTCCAGACGGCTGGAGAAAACATAGGACATCACATGAATAATATAAATATACATTATTATCATAAATAATTGTCACTTTTATACTTTGATTTGATGTCAACAGTTTTTGAAGTTTGAACTCGTAAACGGTAAATCATAGTGACTCTATTGTTAAGCCATGGTCCCCGTTAGTCAACAAATGCAGAATATTTGAACAATTTGATGTTTTTTATACTCTCGCCATGCCACGCCAATGTCAGCCAGTAGCAGCAGATCTGTCAAACATTATAAGAGTGGTGCTGCTAAACACAAGGCACATCTGCAACAGGGATTGAAAAACGTTAAGTTTACCGAGATTTCTACCTTTCTCAAAACTGATTGAGGGCCAGCGGTAGTACCTGAGAATGCTGAGGCTGGTGAATCGTCGCAACGGCCGCAAGCAGGTTATGCAGACAGTGCAGTGAGTGAAAAGGTTGCAGCTACCGAGTCTAGAAGTAGCGATACAACAGCTTCAGATCAGGTGCTATCTGCTGAAACCGTTTAAAATGGAGAAACTACTGAAGACAAACAAGCGATATACTGTCTATGACAAAGCAATTTCCTACCCACAAGGCAAATTTCTTGGAACCATTGACACCTGACTTTATGATGTTCATTATCTCAGAACTTGTGTAAAGCAGGTCGATTGTGTAGTAGTATCCTGTCAACTGGTGTTGTTGTTTTAATTTGTTACAAATTGAAATGGCTTCATTTTATAGCACAGAACAGTTTCTACTTTCTAGATTACGTTACATTTTAGTCATCTTCCTTCACAAAGCGGGTCAACATCTTACATGTACTTTTGTAGCCTACTACTACTACCCACAACACACACATTCCATTCCCAAAATGTATTTTATTTTTTGCTAACTTACAGCTGCTGTAATAAAGTGATTTAAAAAGTTATTACAAATTCCATTTAGAGGGCTGGTTTGTTTGTCATCAGCGTGTGATTTGATAGTGACGCGGTCGCGGACGCCACTGCCCAGCCGGGGTCTAGCGCCCTGGGATCTAGCGAGTAAATTACTAACAGCTCTGCTAGACAGGAGGGGCTCACCTCAGTGCGCTACATGGGGGCCTTCAGCAAGCTAGCGACGCCATTGGCCACACTGCCCTGCCGCGAGTTGATTCTAGAATAAAATAAAGTGGATAGTAGACGTCACGTAGTATATGTGTACGAAATATCAGGTCAATAGTTCAAACGGTTTGCGAGCTACAGGCGATTTAAAATCCTGGACAGACAAACGGACAGCCACGGTAGCGGATTATAGAAGAAGATATTACTCCAAAAATATTCATTTTAAATTTCTGCACATTTGTATTTATGAATGATGGTTATCCCCTAGGTATTTTTTTGCACATGTTTTGAGAATGTCCTTATGGCAAACCGAATTAACATTTAGAGATGTCTCAAAATGAATTTTAAGACATCTGGAAATGCATTTTAGATATCTCAAAATGAATTACAGATATCTAAATATGCATCTATTATAAGATATCTAAAAAGCATTTTATGATATCTCAAATAGATTTCAAGATATCTTGAAATGATATGCTGTACATTTTGCAACATCTGAAATGCAATTTAAGATATCTCGAAATAGGTTCCTGTAAAATTTCCTATTTTTTCAATGGGACTTTCTGTCTATTTTAAGATATCTCAAAATGAGTGGGAAGTTATTTTAGGATATCTCGAAATATAATTAAGATATCTGAAAAAGCATTTAAGATAACTTAAAATTCACTGTTGTTTGAGATATCTAAAATACATTTGCATCTAAAATTAATTTCATGATATCTTAAAATGGGTCTCGGCTCCATTTCAGATATCTAAAATGCATTTATTTCAGTTATTTCAAGATATCTCAACAGCATTTTCAGATATCTACAAACTATTTAAGATATATGAAATATATTTCCACATATCTCAAACCAGCTTCCTGTCCATTTCAGATATCGCAAATACATTTTAAGATATCTTATAATAAACAAGAAGTCCCATTGAAATAATAGGCAGTTTTACAGGAAATGATTTTGAGATATCTTGAAATGCAGACACAATTATTCTGAGATATTTGAAAATGTATTTGAGATATCTCAAAATGTATTGCATATATCTTAAAACGTGAAGGAAATTATTTTAAGATATCTCAAAGTGAGTTTCAGATATCTTAAAAAGCTAAATTACATTTTAAGATATTTGCAATTCATTTTGAGATATCTCTAAGTGTTAATTTGGCTTGCCATACGTCCTTCTGTTTCCACTTTTTGACATGTTTTATTAAAATTTCTTTATACTTTTCTTTTATATAAAGATCCATATCCCAATTTTTTCATCAGGATTTTTCATCACTCTTTCTCTTTCTTCGTTCTAGCAGAGGCTACTCTATATAGGATACACGCATTGCTGAATTAGCCTTTGCCTTCTGGAATTTCTGGAGCGCTAATGAGAATTATCTGTGGCACGGATTAGTGGTGTGTCCAGGAGCTGTATCCAAAACTGTCCACTAAAGTTTTTTTGGTTTCTCTCTCCTGCTTAACCACTTTTTTCCTGTTGTGCTATCTCTTGGTTCAGCATACGTCAGTGTGAAAGACTCTATCAATATTCCATTGACGATAGATATTTATTTTTACAGATAGACACATTTTTTTACAAGACTCAAATTTTTACCACATTGGACGATTCTGTAATTTTTATGTGGTACAATTAATCCTAAGTGTTAGTAGTGGACAAACATCTCACCACCCACAAGCATTTCTAAGCAAGTCCTTCATTTAGTAGGAACTTTTCTTACATTATGTGTGGCTTTTTATCAAGATATTTAACAGAAACATTCACATTTCAGCACATATTTAGGAATGATTCATAAATTTATGAGTGGTTACTAATCGTAACACAGTACAGTAAATAGCAGCAGTCTGGACCTGTAGGTAATCCAGCTTAGGGTCGTGCAAGGCCAGAGCCCTGACAGCACAGGGTGCAAGCGTAACACCTTCCAGGGCGCAGGGCAGTGAGAGCAGAAAAATAAGCGTAAAGGAAAACTGCAACCAGAAAAACAAAGAGACAGTTAGATTGGGCTGCTTTTCTGTTTAGCCCTGCTCATTTTATTCTTCATCAGATACACCTTCTGTTTCAAAGTACTGTCTATTTATTTCTTTGCAATATCTAATGTAAAATAGCATGCTTAAATGTGCACAACTACTGTATCAATGATATCGTAGATAGATAGATAGATAGATAGATAGATAGATAGATAGATAGATAGATAGATAGATAGATAGATAGATAGATAGATAGATAGATAGATAGATAGACTTTAATCTTAGGACAGATAGATAGATAGTGTGGAAAGACAGCCCCCGGCAACAGACAGACACCAGAATGTCCAAAACACACTCCTTTATTATCCTTTAAGCACCACAATGCCTTATTTTCCAACAACTGTATCCTTCACGTTCTCTTTTCTCTCTCTCTGACCTCCACTCCCCTCCTCACAAGCTCCGTCTTCTTCCTCCCAAATCCAGCTCATCTAATGGAGGGAGGCGGCTCCTTTTATAATAACCCAGATGGGCTTCAGGTGCTCTGTCCAATGACACTTCCTGGTGTGCCTCTGGGATTTCTTCCAGCAGCACTTTCTGGTGTGGCGAAAGTGCTGCCATCCAGGGTTCTATAACCGTCCAGGTGCCCCCTTGCGGTGGACGCGTCCTCCCATAGAGATGAGCATCCCAGCTCCGATCCAGTGGCCCCCAAGCAGACCAGGGCGACTGCCCTCTCGGGGCCCAGGGAAGGAGCCAGAATGACTAAAAAGGAAGAAAATTTAAAAAGAAAGATAACCTCTGACTCAGCAGTCCCAGTCCCAGTCCCAGTGAGGCGCTGTACAGATGTATCGCTCTTGGTATAAAGGAGCCCCCATAGCGTTTCCTGACACACTTCTGTTGAATGATTTGTTGGCTGAAAGTCTTCAGTATTACTATGTCGGAGAGGGGATGTGCTGCATTGTTCAAAATTCTAAACGGTCATCCAACAGTACATTAATTATCCTTTTAGCATTTATTAAGAACTGAGCTGAGGCACAATAAGAACATAACACAGAGCATCAGTATACAGTATATTACACAGGCTGTTTAACATTTTTATTAAATGTTTCATCTTTAGCCATGAACTTTCCCAATTATTAACATATATGTGACTGAAAAAGACAAAATAAACACATATTAAAGCTAAAAAGCATTACATTACTGAACTTTCAAGATTTAAGTGTACAGGAGTACCGTATTTACTCGTGTACCACAAGCCGTCATGTAAGATGCGCACCCTAGTTTTTACAAAGAAAATCCCGAAAATCATTTTTCCCCCGTGTACGACACGCGTTGTGATTGTATAGGAAGTGTTTAGAGAGAGAAACAGCATGAGAGAGGGAGAGTGCGAAAGAGAGAGAGAGAGAGAGAGAGAGAGAGAGAGGAGAGAGAGAGAGAGAGAGAGAGAGAGAGAGAGAGAGAGAGAGAGGAGAGAGAGAGGAATAGAGAGAGAGAGAGAGAGAGAAAGATAGAAAGAGAGAGAGAGAGAGAGAGAGAGAGAGAGAAAGGGAGAGGGAGAGAGAGTGCAAGCAGAAGAAGTAAACATGGCAGAATTACATTTCCTCGTGTATGACGCGCACCTGATTTTCTAATGCAAATTTTTGGGAAAAAATGTGCACATGGTACACGTGTAAATATGGTATGTTACATTAAGTCAAATCCACTTTACATAAACAAAATGCTTGCGGCAGGTAAGCTGCACACTTCTAACACAGGAATAATTGTTGTTCTTTAAAAATAAAAAGTAACCGTGTAACTCGTGAACAATACAAAACAGGCATTTTTGCTCTTTAACCAATCTAAAGTATTACCATTCTTTTTCTTGAGGATTTGTGTCGTTAAACCCCGTATTACCCACTTGTAACTACGAAAACAGAGAGCCAGTAAGGTCGCACTACTTTTCTTTGCAGTTGCTGTCATTTGAATGAGCCATCAGAGTGGCAACTGACAGCATAGCTTACCCTGCACAGCCCTCACTTATTCATGTTGCTCCCTCTACTGGTTGCCACAGTGATATTTTTAATGTTTCAATGAAGTTATTTCTTCATAATCTAGTAGTTTGCCACATGACAATGCATTGTAAAGTGAAGCATATTTTAAAGTTCTGTCTTGTGTTTTGTAGTGGAGCAAATGGATATAGGAGTCCCTTTGGGAATAAAAGTCTTAAAAATTACTAAATATATTCAATTTGAAGCAGAAAAAGGTTTCAATTTAAGAAAGTGTGTCTTCCATGTCCTTGTGTCAACAAAAGTCAACTCGAGAAAATAAGTTTTATTACCGATTCTTGGTACTATTTGCTCACGGTAAGGATGCGATTTCTTCTCATTTGTCTGTTCAAATCAGCCATTGAGGGTGGAGTTATGAGAAACCCAGTAAGCCCCCAGTGCCTTATTATCCTACTTTGTTCTCTGCAGTTCTGTTTTTTATGTTATGTTTAGCCCTATAATAACAGTCAGATACACAATCAAATCACAGGATTATTTTTTTCCTAAATGGCACTGATTTTTTGTTCAATACATTCTGTGTTGTTATTTCGCATCGCTTACAGAGCGAGGGTCACGCTGAATAGGAGTGTCGTGAGAGAACAGCACACATAAGAGTTTTATTGTAGTTTTTACTCATCTGAAATTGAACTGAACTGAACTGACTACACTGCATTGTATGTTTAACAAAAGCCTTAGATTTTTGAAAAAGCCATGCCACCTGCATGTTGCATTTCCCATAGCTTGTTGTGGAATAGCAGAAAATGAAAAAGGTTGAGAAGATTTGAGCACCATAAACTGATTATCAATTTTTTTATTGTGTGATGAGTGGCTTTTGCTGAGAATATCATAAAAAAGAAGAACTGAGGACAACATTATTGAGTGAGTAAACTCACTGGCACTCACTAATACCAGTAAGTATGTAAAGACATGTAGAAAACCTGAAGCTGAGAGCCCGGAATGACAGCTCTGCGCTACCACTCTGTTAAAATAACAATGCCTGACTAAACCTGGGTCGACTGGCATTGCTAAATTCACTCTTATGTGTGTGTGTGTGTGTGTGTGTGTGTGCTACTTTTTCATGCATTTTCCAAAACCTTTCTTACGTCAGCATAAAAGTACTAGAGAGTTAACCCCACCCGTGAAGTCACCCACCACAAAACATCACAAGCCAATTGAAAAGCAGTCCATTAGCTTTACTTTCATTATGAGGTGACGCTTTAATTTGTGAGAAGTAATATGAAGTACCTATAACATCATAATTTAACAATGTAATAGGACAAATCATATAAATAAGCATAAAATTAAGCACACATTGTTTCTCAAATGAACACAGAAAATTGATGGACACACAACAGGAAAAGAAAATCACACTTTTCAGGAAATAAAAGGTTTAAGAAAGCCTGCTCTTTTAGATAGCAGCCGAGTGTTGGCGTTCACTAAGGCACGCAGTATCTTTTCCAACAGCGAGAATAAACTTTGAATTGACACAAGCAGACCCCGGTGTTCCCTGCATGGAGTTTGCATGTTCTCCCCCCAACATCTTGGAATCATTCCTTTGAGATTCTGGTCGATGTTGACATGATTGCATCGTGCAGTTGCTGCTGATTTGTCACCTGCACATTCACGCTGTGAACCTCCCGCTCTACCACATCCCAAAGGTGTTCTAACAGATTCAGATCCAGCCATTGGAGAACACTGAACTCATTTTCGTGATCATGAAACCAGTTTGAGATTACTTTTTCTTTGCGACAGGGTAAATTATCATGCTGGGAGTAGCCAATAGAAGATGGGTCATTTGTGAATGGATGCAGCATGGTCAGCAACAATTCTCTAATGGCCGTGACATTCAAGCGATGATGTGTTCATTTTAACAGGTTCAAAGCGTGCCATGAAAACATTCCCCACACCATTACACAACCACCACCACCACCAGCCTTGACTGTTGACACACCTCTGGTTGGGTTCATGGATTCATGCTGTTGGTGCCAAATTCTGACCCCACCATCTGTGTGCCTCAGCAGAAACTGAGATCATCAGACCAGATTATGTTTTTCCAGTCTTCATCTGTCCAGTTCTGGTGAGCCTGTGCTCAGGGCTGCTTCAGCTTTCCGTTCTTGACGTGGTCTTCTGCTGTTGTAGCCCATCAGCCTCGAGGTTCAACATGTTGTGCATTCTGAAATGCTTTCTGCTTCCCCACAGTTCTACAGAGTGCTTATCTGAGTTTCTTTCAGCTTGTACCAGTCTGGCTTTTCTCCTCGGACTTTTCCCATCAAGAAGGTGTTTCTGTCCGCAGAACTGCCACCCACTGGATGTTTTTTTTGTTTTTTCCCACAATTCTGAGTAAACTCCTGAGACTGTTATGTGTGAAAAGTCCCAGGAGATCAGCAGTTACAGAAATACTCAATCCAGCGTGCCTGGCACCAACAATCCTGCCACAGTCCAAATCACTGACATCACATTTTTTCCCCATTCTGGTGTTTATGCCTTATGCAAGAGTTTATGCCTTGTGCTGCCGCCACGCGATATGCTGAGCAGGTACACAGGCGTTTGTAATAACTTGCTAGTCTATTTTGGAAAGAATGCTCAGAAGGCAGGGACCAAGCCAACCTGAAGAACAGCCCACCACGGGACACAGTCATGTGCACGCCAGCACTCACTCGCTAACAATGGGCCAGTTTAGAGTCACCAGTTCACTTAAGGCCTACAGAATAACTGGAAGAAAACTCATGTGGGCAAAGGGAGAACTTGCAAACTCCTCAGGGTTTGAATCCCGGGTTTCTGGAGCTAAGAGCAGGGGTGGACTGACCATTAGGGCAATGCTTGGTGGGCCACGGACTCTGGTCTGGTCATTGGCCGGCCGTTTCATGAAATAAATTTAATGTACTGGTTACTGTTTGACATTAAAATTAATTTTCTAAACTACTAAACATTACCTATCCGGTGCTGCGATTTATATAGTCCTATATAGACTTTAAAATTCTGCTTATGGTTTATAAAGCCTTAAATATTCTCGCCCCATCTTATATATCGGAATGTCTGACACGTTATATTCCAAATCGTAACCTGAGATCCTCAAATGAGGGTCTGCTTAGAAGAGCTAAACTTAAAAGAAGTGGTGAGGCGGGTGGCCTTCTGCTGCTATGCACCTAAAATCTGGAATAGCCTGCCAATAGGAATTCACCAGGCTGATACAGTAGAGCACTTTAAAACACTGCTGAAAACACATTACTTTAACATGGCCTTTTTATAACTTCACTTTAACTTAATCCTGATACTCTATATGTTCAATTCATCATAATAACTATTCATGGTGGCTCTAAAATCCTGTACTGACCCCTACTCTCTTTTCTGTTTCTTTTTCCGGTTTCTTTGTGGTGGTGGCCTGCGCCACCTCCACCTACTCAAAGCTTCATGATGCTCCAACAATGATGGACGGATTAAAAGGCAGAACTCTACGTGACCATCATCATCATCAAGCCCTTCCGTGAGAATCCTAAATCCAAAGAGGACTGTTTCATTTATGTTAGGTAGAATGCCCAGAGGGGACTGGGCGGTCTCGTGGTCTGGAATCCCTACAGATTTTATTTTTTCTCCAGCCGTCTGGAGTTTTTTTTGTTTTTTCTGTCCCCCCTGGCCATTGGACCTTACTCTTATTCGATGTTAATTAATGTTGATTTATTTTGTTTTCTTATTGTGTATTTTATTTTTCTATTCTTTATTATGTAAAGCACTTTGAGCTACTGTTTGTATGAAAATGTGCTATATAAATAAATGTTGTTGTTGTTGTTGTATATAATGTACCGTATTACGTCATCAAGTTGTTTTAGTTGTCAGTACTCAACGTTGCAGTTAAAAATTTGGTCAAAACTGCCTTTTGCCGATTTCTGTTTCGATTCCACTGCATTTCGGTTAGCATATACTGTACATTATTGCAATTTATTTTATCTCATATCTAGTATTTCATCTCATATCTAATACTAATAATTAGTTTAGATTATGTATTCTGCATTTTATTGTTCTCTAGTGATCGGCGTGAGCGATAATTAGTGGTTTTCAGCTATGATTATTAGTATGATGAAATAAAGTTATAAAGCACAGTATATGAATTTTTCATATTAGGACGGAACATTTCTAGTTTATCGTTAAGTTAATGGAACATTTCAGTCATGTGACGTTTTCATTATAACATCGGTTATAATTTATTCCATTGTAAATGAGTAGTTGGATTATCGAGTTGAAAATAATTGTTTCATACCTGTAATCACTTACTCTGCTTTAG
Organism: Polypterus senegalus; assembly: GCF_016835505.1. Taxonomy (NCBI): domain Eukaryota; kingdom Metazoa; phylum Chordata; class Cladistia; order Polypteriformes; family Polypteridae; genus Polypterus; species Polypterus senegalus. The sequence continues at coordinate 18,690,007 of NC_053160.1, forward strand.
GCTGCCTAACCGCCTATATGGGTTATTATTTGGCACTGAATTAAGTAAAGTTCTATTAACACCCACTCATGACCGCGTCCTTGTTTGACCTCGTGTCATTGTCGTTCATTTCAGCCATTCAGCGTCTGTTGCAAAACAAACGATGAGAAAAGGTGGGGCTCAGAAAAACGCGATCGAAAGAAAAACAAAGTACGGAAACCTTGTGGATCTGTTCAAAGGTACTGGCACTTGGACATGACATTGGCATTTGACATGTACTCTAATAACGTGTAAGCCGTGTTACTACATTTTTATTTTTCATTACATTTTGTCGTCAAATTTTAAGTTGTGTCTAAACAATGGTGTACAGATTAAGTTTGGCAACAGTTTAGATAGAGTTCATATCACAGGCTCATAGCAAGTAGCGAGCCGCGTACTCATCACAAATTTAAAGAAAACTACAATGAATAACAGGCTGAGTGGGTCGACCTCGTCACCTCTCTCGTTGAAGGCCAGTTTTGAGACCCAGTCTGAGAAGCAGCAGGACCGGCCACTGAGCCACTTGGACATGCAACTGTTAACTAAAGGATTGTGTATTGTGCTGACGTCGAGTTGGATTTCTTAAACTTGTCTTAACGTCCATCATACATCAGCATCGTGCATTTCTCATTATGGACACTCACTGAAAGACTGTACTTGAAAATCGGAAAATTTCCCCCCCAAAAAATATATGACTAAAGTAACCATTTGTGTCTTACAGCCTTATGCTCCAATCCAACATGACTACGTGCTGCTTTATCTACAGACGCTGACTTAAAAGACATTCATTCGTCTTGGATTTCATTTTTTTAACATGTCTTTTCTGCATTGTTTAACTTGATATGCTAATGGCTCTAATTCTAGCATCTGGGTCCCTTTCTCCAGGTCCTAATAGTCTTTCCTTTTTACCAGGGGAAAACTAATTTCCCGGCCCTCCGTCTACTGGGATGAGCAATAACAGGAAATAGGGACAAAAAATGTAAAACAGCAACTAAAGATTTATTTCATTACAGCTGCCTAATTATCACGAATACTGGACTTAACTGCTCAGGCATAGAATTAAAAACCTTAATTATATTGTCACCTTTATCCCCTAGTTCTCCCGTCCACAAATGAATCCATTTACTCTAATTGCTGTTGATGAGAAAAAAAATTGATGGCAGTCCCAGTCAGATAGGAACACAAGAAAAAGACAACGAGAGCGAGAATCCAGTGGAGAGGAGCGCTACGCTAAGTGAAGTAGAAACAGAATGTGGAAGGCGACACTGTCATTTCTGCACAGCTGGATGGCATCTGCATTGCTGGACATTTTAATGAGATAAATGCAGGTTGGATGGCATGAATACTCAATGCCACGTTGTCACATTTAGATGGCTGCAGCCGAGACAGAGCTTAGCCTTTGTCAGTCGAAGAGTTTCTGAGAAAGCAGACATTAAACTGATCAAAAAAAAAAAAAGAAATCAACGAGTTACTATTGCTGTATTTTACTAAATTGTATATTTTAGATTGCTTTGCCAATTCATTTTTCTTGCCCTTAATCTGCGCCAACTGAATGCTCTACAGCACAGCATGCCAAACATGAGTGCCCTAAGACACTTTATCACATCTTTTATTTATTGTGAGGGGTAATTTGGCATCCCAGCCAGTGTGGAGCCCACTCTCTTACCTGGCCAGGAGACTTTGATAATGGAAGGTCTGGGAAGGAGAAACCATATTAAGACTTTACAATGGGGCTGGCATCCTAATTGGGAATTGGAAAGGACAACACAGTGGGTGACTGCCTGCTATGGGTAGAGTGCTACCCCGTACACTGGATGGCAGCATCCCGTCTGTCAAGACTAATTATGGATGCTTGCAGAGCAGTATGGGAGTTGTGTTCATATGGGTGTGCTGTTGGGCTCTGTGGGTGACCGTCACAGGGAATTCTGGGAAAGCTTCAATTCAAGACTGTTGTGGTCCTGTTTGACTTCTTGGAGGAAACAAACTAAGTACTCCCTGGTCTGGAGTTAAAAGGTCAGGTCAGGAGAGTCAGGAGAGGAAGAGGAGATGGACGACACTCGCTTGGATGGAGTGGAGGAGATCAGAGATTAAAAAGAACTGAGGAAAGTGCCATGCTGTACTGTTGGGTGCTGGAACCCTTTGTGGCAATGTGAGAAGAAGCCTGGGTTTGACGCCAGGGTTGTGTCTGTGGTAGGTGTGTGTAGAGTTTGTAGTGCTGATGCTCCCCTTAGTGGCCACATTATCCATTCGTCTTTCTTTTGGACTTTTTTTTGATCACCCGGATTTGACCCTTTTTCTGCTTTGCGTCTTTTTCCTGGTTTGCCCTTTAAAAGTCTTGTCGGTTACATGACATTACAGTAACACTTTGCAGAGATCTGTTTTCACTTTGACATTAAAGAGACTTTTTTCTGTCGATTAGTCTCAAACAGGCCAAATTAAAACCACTGGGACTCAATGTGGCATAAAAAAAATAGTGAAAACTTCCAAGGGAGTGAACAATTATTATAGGAACCTTAAGGGAGTGCCAAGATCTTCGATAACTTATACAAGATCTGCCCAAAACTATTTCTTATTTTTAAGTGCTTTTGAAAAATCTTACCAAACAATCTATAGTCTGATGTGTCAAAGTAGAACGTAGAAAGCAAACTCAAAGTCGAGGAGTAGTACGTGAAAAAACACACAAATATCTTGTTAAATCGCATAGAGGATCACATTCACTAGCCAAAGCAAAGTTGAGATTGAGACCTAAAGAATACAGACTAATAAAAAGAAAATGGCATACTGTGCATAGTCGCTCAATAGTGCCCCAAAATGACACCCCATGGATCACCAAAAGGATGTCATTATTGATGAAGTTGCAAAACACAAGAATGAGAACAAAAGAAGGAAATATATGCCAGCTGATAGATATAGATAGACACGGACTCATGAAATCTATCATGACCCCAGACACAGCCCCCCGACATACAGTAGCTTGATATCCAGACTCATCCAGGTGTTATCACAAAAGGAAAAGGAATATCCGTTGCAAGAACTCAAGAAATGTCTTCATTGACTGAGACCTTGGTAAGAAACAAGTTAATTCATATGGCCAACAATTCCACAGAAGTCCAAAATACTGTGGACTTTCGACCTTGGCGACCATTTAACCATAATGCCAGGAAAGCCATCTCCCCCTCACTCATTCCTGCAATTACACGTGTAGCGGTCTGGTGCCGCTAATATTCACACCATCAGTGTGACGGTGATTTGTTTATTTTAGTGGAGGAGATCCCAGGGACACCCCAGCCTTGGATCGACCCACACACACTCATAACAGAGACCAAATAAAGCACACTGGGAACATTAAACAATTAAGAATATAATGAAGTTAAATGAACTAAATGAAATCAATAATACCACCCCTGACCCCTTCGACGATATTACTTTTAACATATAAACACAAACAGCACACAGCAAAGTCCATGGAAAAACCAAACCGGATGAATTGAGAGGTGACGAGATTAAGTCCAGAGATCTGTATGTTGAAAGGGAAGGGAAAACACAGTCCTACCGGTAGTTGCTGAAAGCATGATGATGAATGGATGGTTCAGGAGCGCTCCTTTTCTTGCGGGAAAGACAATGGATCCAAACACAGTCCTCAGTATACAGGTAGACAGACGATCCAGACCCCCACAAACGAATACAACCCAGGACACAATGATGAAATATGGCTGAATTAACAGCAGGCAGTCCGACAGATAAATGCAACACACAACGTACAACAGCAAAACAACTTTTTTTCCTTTTGGCCACTTGCCCTCCTTTTAACCTCATTTGACCACCTTTGACCCCAACAGCCTCTGCATGGACTGCTGGGAGATGCAGTTCTTACTGATAGTAGTACTGCTACACATGCATCATTAACACCTCACTCAGCTCAAAAACATTTCCTGCCATCTCAAACACACTCTGATAACCCCACTTCTCAAAAAACCAACACTCGACCCATCTCAAGTTAACAATTACAGGCCCGTCTCTCGCCTTTACTTTCTTTCCAAAACACTTGAACATGCTGTTTCTAACCAGATCTCTTCTTTCCATGTAGAGAATGGATTGCTCGATACCAACCTGTCGAGCTTCAAGAGCAACCAAACTTCTGATTGTGGTCAACCAGCTACAATTTAAGAATTATTATTATTATTATTAATTTGCTAGAGTTACGAACATGTCATTGGTCTCCTGATCTTTCTAGGCCTCCCCTCTGCGTTTGACATGGTCAGTCACGATGTCCTTCTTGCCTCCCTCTCGGACCTTATCATCACTGAGACTGCTCTCAGATGATGTGAGTCTTACATCTCAGACAGATCTTACAGTGCGTCCTGGCAAGGAGAGCTGTCAAAGGCACACTAGACATGCACAGTGGTGCCCCATGGATCGATGCTGAGTCCTCTACTTTTCTCCCTGTACACCACCTCACTGGGCTCCATCATCCAATCCCATGGGTTCACTTATCAGTGCTATACCGATGATACACAGCTGTACCTGTCATTCCCTCAGGAGGACAATACGGGATCAGCTGGAGTCTACGTATGTCTTACTGATTTCTCAACCTGAATGAAGGACCACCATCTACAGCTCAACCTGGCCAAAACTGAATTTCTTGTGATTCTGGCCAGCCAGTCTGTTCAACTCCCCATCTCTGTACAGTTTGGTTCACAGTCGCTAACACCTGTCAAGTCACTATGCAACCTTGGGGTGGTGACTGATGAGCAGCTATCTTTTTCTGACCACTTTTCTACTGTTTCTCGTTCATGCAGGTTCACACTGCACAACATCTGCAAGATCAGACCTTATCTGATGGCAAACGCAGCACAACTTCTGGTCCAGGCTTTGGTCTATTAGCGTCTGGACTACTGCAACTCAGTTCTGGCAGGAGTACCCACATGTGCTATCAGGCCGCTGCAGATGATCCAGAAAGCAGCAGCCCCTTCTTGTATTTAACCTGCCGAGTCGGACACATGTCACTTAAGTTCAAGTCCTGATGTTGACCTAGTAGTCAGTGAGTCAGAATCTGCATATATGGAGACACTGGTGAGGTGCCCTGCTCCTTCTCACCCACTCAGGGAACAGTGTCTGGTGATGCCAACTCCGTGTGGTATCAAGCCTCAATCCAGACTCTTTTCCTGCGTAGTTCCTAGTTGTTGGAACGAGCTGCCAACCTCTATCTCTACCTTTCTGTAAACATCTGTCTAATTGATTGAAAAAAAACTTTGATCTGTGATCTTTCATATTGTTGGTTGATTTGTTGTTACATTATGTTTCATTGTTTCATCAATTGATAGTCTATGATTGTAAATTGATTAGTTATTACATCTTTTCACTTGTGGCAATCAGCTTTTGTTTTCTGTCCTACTGCACTTGCTGAACAAACAGGCCCTAATGTTACTCGATTGTGTTTTCCTCTGTTGTAAGTCACTTTGGATAAAAGTCTCTGCCAAACAAAAAAGTGTAAATGTAAATGTAAACTGAGACAAATGGATAGAAGAAAAGTGTTCTTGAGAAAATAGGTAATAAAGTCAACATACAGTACATGGATTAGATGGGACTTTGTATACTCCGTAGAGTTAACTTTCAGGTGAGAAGATTAAGACTTCAATTTTTATTCAGATGACATTTCATGCCAACCAAAAAAGGAAGAAATACTCACTGAGCAAATTATTAGGAACGCCTGTACACCTGCTTATCCATGTGATTATCTAATCAGCCAATCACATGGCAGCAACATCCATCCATCCATTATCCAACCAGCTATATCCAAACACAGGGTCACGGGGGTCTGCTGGAGCCAATCCCAGCTAGCACAGGGCACAAGGCAGGAAACAAACCCTGGGCAGGGCGCCAGCCCACCGCAGTGTGCGCACACAGACACCCACACATTAGGGACAATTTAGAATCGCCAATGCACCTCACCTGCATGTCTTTGGACTGTGGGAGGAAACCAGAGCACCAGGAGGAAACCCACACAGACACAGGGAGAACATGCAAACTCCACGCAGTGAGGAACCGGGAAAATAAACCAGGTCTCCTAACTTCGAGGCAGCAGCGATACCCATTGCGCCACCATGCCGCCCCCATGGCAGCAACACAATGCATAAAATCATACAGCAACAACAGCAGCATTGCTTTCTTTAGCATTTTCATACAAAGATGTAGCTAAAAGTGCAGATACTGGTCAGTAGCTTCAATGTGTACATCAAACACCAGAATGTGGAAAAAAAAAAAGTGATATGAGTGAGTGGCAGGATTGTTGGGGTCAGGCAGGCTGATTTCTGTGTTATAATACGTTTGTTATAATATTAAGGTTAATGTCACTGTTTCTGTAAAACCCTTCTATGGATTCATTCACATGAGCAGGCCAAGTGTGGCACATGTGGGCTAGTCTGCCTGCATTTAGAAACCACTAGGTCAGCAGTTTGAAGAATGAAGTGGACAACTGAGATGGCATTGTACTATTCTTGAGATGAAATTGAGTTCTTTCCTTTCCTTGTTTGGAGACCAGAGAGAGCCTGCATGTGGAGCAGACCAGTATAAAAAGGCTTGGACAATAGCCAAACCCTTCGAAGCTGACGGCCAGATGATGTTATCGTCATCCGTCCTGAAAATCCTTTCAGCGCAGCAACGCAAAATGTATACATCAAGTTCCCACCTTGTGTATTGTCTGCTATAGCTTCCTCCATTTGTTATGCCACGTAAATCGTTATTAAAGAAAGCTTAAGTTATTCATTCTTATGTGATTGTTACCGCCGTATCACTATGGGAGGGATATCGCCTTTTAATATCGTATCTCTGTATTTTTCGGTTACTTAAAATGTCGCAATTAGGGAGCTTTTGCTTCTAAAGGAAACATTCTGTAACTGTGATTTTCACACACAGCAGTCTCTAGAGTTTACTCAGAATGGATCGATAAACAAAAAATATCCAGTGAGCAGTAGCTGTGTGGACAGAAACACCTTGTTGATGACAGACATCAGAAGAGAATGGCCAGACTCTTTACAGCTGACATAAAGGCTGCGATAACTCAAATAACCACTCTGGACTTCTGCAGCCAGCAGACAAGCATCTCAGAATGCACAACGTGTCAAGCGTTGAGGCAGATGGGCTACAATGCCAGAATCCTGGCAGCCAAAAACAGAAAGCTGAACTCACCAAAAATGGACAATTGAAGACTGGAAAAATGTAGCCTGGTCTAATGAATCTCAAGTTCTGAGGCAAATGGATGGTAAGGTCAGAATTTGGTGGCAACATATGAATCTGCATTGTACCAACAGTCCGGGTGGTGCTGGTTGTGGTGAAATGTTGTGGGGAATGTTCTCCTGGCACACTTTGTTCTCGTTAATACAAATCAGTCATCACTGGATGGGCCTATCTGAGTACTGTGGTTGACCACATGTATCCGTTATGAAGAAAGAATTAGAGGCAGCACATGACAAAGAGAGACAGAGTTTTGGGGAGGTAGCCCCGTGTAGTATAAAGCCCAGAGCAGCCTTTCCATACTGATAATTTCAAAAATGAATCGAACAGAGGAATACATTTCGGTAAGTGAATGGATTTTTATAGTGAACTGGCAGGAAATTAGATACAGAGGGATTGCTGGGAAAACGGACAGGCGGTAATGACGTGGAACATTGAGGCCAGAAGTGCAGTCATCAGGAGAGGTCGGAAGTAATGTCTTTGTTATTGTGTGCGTGGGATCGTCTGCCAGTCTGTATTCTTCTGTTTTTCTGTTGAGTGAGAGAAAGAGATATTATTGCCTTGTACAAAACTTGCTTTCTTTGTCTATTCACGCTTCATTATCATGTCAAGAAGCAAAAGTGGTCTCAAACTGGTTTCATGAACATGAAAATGAGTGCTTTGTTCTTCAGTGGTCGCCAGATCTAAATCCACTAGAACACCTTCGGGATGTGGTAGACCGGGAGGTTCACGGCATAAACGGGCAACTGCCAAATCTGCGGAAACTGCGTGACACAATCATGTCAACAAGGACCAGAAACTCAAAGGAATGTTTCCAACGTCGTGTGGAATCCATGCCAGAAGGGACTGAGGCTGTTTGGATATCAAAAGGAGGTCCTACTCCATATTAATATGGTGCTCCTAATAATTTACAACAACAACAACATTTATTTATGTAGCACATTTTCATACACACAGTAGCTCAAAGTGCTTTACATAATAAAGAATAGAAAAATAAAATACACAATAAGAAAATAAAACATTAATTAACATCGAATAAGAGTAAGGTTCAATGGCCAGGGGGGACAGTAAAAGCAAAAAAAAACTCCAGACGGCTGGAGAAAAAAATAAAATCTGTAGGGATTCCAGACCATGAGACCACCCAGTCCCCTCTGGGCATTCTACCTAACATAAATGAAACAGTCCTCTTTGGATTTAGGGTTCTCACGGAAGGTCCTGATGATGAAGATGGTCACGTAGAGTTCTGCCTTTTAATCCATCCATCATTGTTGGAGCATCATGAAGCTTTGAGTAGGTGGAGGTGGCGCAGGCCACCACCACAAAGAAACCGGAAAAAGAAACAGAAAAGAGAGTAGGGGTCAGTACAGAACGGTTTTACATTAATATTAATGTTTTCTTTAAAATGAAGTGTAGACTCTTCAGTACTGGAAGTCAGCAAGACTAGCAGACCATTATTGGCCCAAGACAGACTTATCTCTCTATTATAAAAAAAAACCTTGGGATGAGACGTGATCTTTTGAAGAGAGACAGAGAGACACTTTTAAAGAGAGACATTTTCACATTCAGGCACGTCACGTCATACTTATAACCTTTGTAAGCAAGTCGCGTGATACACATGCAAAGCAGGTTAGAGATAATGGAAGCTTCCAAATTCGAAAGTTTTATAAAAAATGAGTGAAAAGATCACATTAGCACAAACAAATAGAAAATTTTACTCGGTGAAATAACAGAAAAGCGAAAAGGGATCGCATAGTGTTTGTGGACAAAAGGACAGGTGCTGTACAGGCTTTTAAACGTTCGAAGCACCGCCCAAAATGCTGATCACGTGGAACGAAAGCAGCAGCAAGCCAGCAGCTGTTTGAGCAAAGAGGAGGTAAAAAAAAACCAACTGTTACTTGTTTCCCAGTGTATCACTGTTTAAGAGGGGTTTCAGAGGAGCGATCGCGTCACCTTGGTTTGCATTCAGCCACAATCTTTACAACGGCACATTTTGGTATGTGAGCAAAGTTCAGATTACACGGCATGGCGGCTCCATAGCGCTGGCAGAGGGGAGGGAAGGGGTAGGCAAGCAAAGTGCAGCTCACGCTGTAAAACAGCAGCAGCAAGCCAACAGCTGATCGAGCAAAGAGGAGATAAAATAAAACAACTGTTACGTGTTTCCCAGTGTGTCACTGTTTAAGAGGGGTTTCAGAGGAGCAGACGCATCTCCTTGGAGTGCCTTCAGCCCCCCTCTTCACAACGGCGCAAAGCACAGTTTTGGCGAGTGAAGCAAGCAGGGGGTGAAGCCCCCTAGTATAACAAAAGAAATGCCCTTAACTAACAGTTATACACTGATTAACACGGTGCCATACAATGTCCAAGAATTATAAATCCTCAGGCTTTTCAATAATATCTCACTTGAGCCTAAAACTCTGCTTTAGGTGTCTGTGCTGGGCTCTCATGGCCTCAGCCTCCTCCTGGCTGTTTTAGTCCCTTGGTGAGGGGTCAGCTGTATGGGTTCTTCTTTTCCATTTGGTTCTTTCCTCCCCGTCTTTGGGTGTAAGTCATAGTTCCTTCAAATCTTGTTGTATCATATCCACTCCACCTCTTCTTCTACTGTCCATGACTTTGATGCCCAAATACTTCTGCTGCTAATAATTGTTTACTGTAGGCAGTGTCCTCTTTCCGCTGCACACGTCTGTACCATCTCAGACGTGCTTCCCGCCATTTCTCTCCAATGCCTGCTCCTCCAACTGTACGACGGATATCCTCACTCCTTTTCTTCTCTTTCAGCGTGACTCCAATAATCCAGCGTAACATTCTCATCAAGGTTCTTTCTAGAAGTTCCTCTGTTTTCCTTCTCAGTGCCCACGCCACTGCCCCATATATTAGCACCAGTCTTATCATGGTCTTGGAAAACCTCTCCTTTAACACTGACTGCTGGATCCCCATGATACCTTGGTATAAATAAAGGAACTTTGGAATCATCCAGACCTTCAATTGATAACTTAATTTTGAGATCATCCCTGATAGTACACACCATTTAAAGTAAATTTAAATAAATTGTATCTACAGAGAGTTCCTTGGACATCATGTCTTGGCTTTGTTCCGACATGAAGTGTGAATTGTAGGACCTTCTAGGTGCACATATGTCTTTCTAAATGATGTCCAACCAATTCAGTTTGCCACATGTGGACTCCAATGAAGTTCTGGACACATTTCAAGGAGAATTAAAGTACAGAGTTTGGGGGAAATGCCACAGCCAAGGGTCTGAATACTTCTAGGAATGACAGATTTCTGTTTTCGATTTTTAATACGTTTGCCAACCTTTCTGAAAACAGGACTTCACTTTGTCATTATGGGTTATTGAGTGTGGATCGATAGGCAAAAATGGCAAACGTATCCATTTAGAACTAAACGTACAACACAAAAGGTGCAGAAAGTGAAGGTGTTGGAATGTTTTCTGAATCCACTGTGCAGGGACACTTTAGTGTAATATTAATAATTGTGAAATATTAAGTAACAGAACATATTAGCATTTTCTGTAACCTTTCTTTCTTTCTTTCTTTCTTTCTTTCTTGTCTCTTTGGCCAGTTTTACACTCTTTCTTTAATCAGATTTTTTTTTCTTAAGACTTCAAGCCTGTACTTTAAAACTGTTCTTAAAGAGTGTTGAAAATTGACAGATCTTGAGGTTCATTTTCTTTTAATTGGCTTCATAGTTCCTGAGGGAGGTATAAATGTGAAAATAAAATATGCAAATCATTATTCATTTGGGATCATCTTTCGTTCATTGTTTTTTTTTTTATCCCCTTAGTTTTCTAACCTGGTTAAAATTGTACATGGAAATTTCTACAATTTTGTGATCTTGTTATCAGCTCCTTTCATAAATTCATATGAAATGAATATACCTACGACTCAATTTCATTTGATAACAAAGCTTAAACGTGCATGAGGTCAAGCTTTTATCTTCAAGAAATTACAGTGATAATGCGACAACAAATTAAATGCATAATTGAGAAAAGATTTTCACTCCAATTACTTTAATTTTAATAAATCCTCACATTGCAATATAATGATAAGAAACATGTGAAACTCTTTTTCTAATTCATACCTTGCAACAGACTGAAATTTGCTAAATGATTTTAAATCTCCAGGAAGTAGAATAATTTGTTGGATTTATTTAACTTATCATTTGAAATCCCACAAGTTACAGTAATAACCAGGCTGATAAGCAAAGGGAAAAGGGTTAGAAATTCTGTTCTTTTTAATAGAAAGTGTGCTGAGATAAATCTTCTCCACACCAGCACAACCACCCTGGACTGGACTGTTGGCACAAGGCAGGTGGGTGCTCACCAGGTTCATCAGACCAGAAATTAGAGACATCAAGCAACTACAAATGATGTGAACAACAGAGCAACAAAATGAGGGTGCCCATGAAAAAACCAGATGGCATCACTGTAAGAATCTATATAATAAACGCCCATCGTGGTGTCCGTGTCCGTGTCTTCGGCTGTATAGCCACCCCGTAGAAAAGCCCCAGTCCGTCCCCTCTCAGAATTCCTGCTTACCCCCCTCTGTTCTTTCCCCTTTACTTTTATTTTTCCTGTTCCTGAAAATCTTTTCAAAACAACAGTAAAGAAATAGACAGAGCGTCACATTAACGTCTTCTCCCCTCTGCCTATTAAATAATCAATAAAATGAAATAAAAAAGTCACGAAAGAAACAGAAACCACAACCTACCCTTACAGCGTCCACCGCGCTTCTGGCGTTACAGCCAAACACGTGGTGTATGCAGGTTATGAGGTGTGACGCTAATTATTAACTACAACAGATTATATTGTTCATATACTATTAACTATTTACAGGGATCAACTCTTTTGGGGAAGTTCATAACAAAAAAAAATTACATTATAAATAACGTGCACTTGAGTATTTCGAGCCCCACGTCTGAGTCGGATGGTTCCCCTGGTCACCAATTCGTGTGTCTCACTATGCCCACTATGCCTTTCCGTCTTCAGCTACCCATGTGCACTTGTACGGAGGAGACCTTACGAAACAATGCCGAAACGAAACGCAACTAAACCTGCTGCTGCGAGAGAGGACACATTACAGCGTGATCACGAAGCAAAGAGGCAAAGGCGTGACAGTCGCTTGCAAGACACGGACACTCGTGAATCATGGGATTTGTTTTGAAATTTTGTTTCCCATTCAAAAATCAAATGTGGCCGCGTTTAAACAGGGAGTCCTTCAACTGTGGTCATCCAAGTTGCTAGTTACTAAATAAACATGGAGTAAATAAACATTACTATAAATCTATAAATGGCCCAAAAGATCAAGATGCATATGGCATGGCAACTCTAGTAACAGTATGAGGTGAAGAAAACACAAACTTCAGTTTTGTAATGATAAAATAATATTTTACCTTCAAGAAAAAATTACGAAGGGAATACTGTTAAGCTTTGAATAAAATACAAATACATTCGGCTCTCTGCCAGTAGTAGGCCCGCCCACCCAGTTTCCTCATTTGCCATCCCTGTTGCTTAGGTTTTTACATTTTTGCTTTGTACCCTCCCCCACCATAACCAATCGCCTATGGGGGAGGAGCAAAAGCTTTAGATTTGTCAAAAATGTTGGTTTTCGATGGATCTCAACGCTTTAGGGTCCCCTGAAACCGAAAACATGATGGGTGTGCCTGTGTGTCACAGTTTCTTGAGGACGGTCTAGAGCTAAAATGGCTGGACAGAAAAATACCAAACTCAAAACTTAAGCCTGTCATGAGATGACGATATGCTGATTAGTTTTTGAGGCACTCTAGAGAAACCCTCAGATGCCGTAGTTATGAATTTTTCTCATCAATTGCTCTTGTAATGACCAATTTTACGATCAGAAAGATCAGCCTCAGAGTGGTAAATAATTACTGAAATGCTATAGAATAGTTTGGGTGTCATGGTTCCGAGGGCACAAAGCCAACTGGCACTCACGTCCGAGTTTTTTTCTTCAAATTAAAGTTAAACTATACCGCATGCAGTAGAAGCTCTGGTCACGAATGTTTCCAAACACGTACAAATCGGGTTACGATCAAAAAGGTTACCAAAATTTAGCATCTGCTCATGACCACACACTCTGGTGGCGAACAAAAGCACTAGCGCCAATGATCTCCTATTCTCCGTTTCCCATTTTCTTTTGTTTGCGTATACAGGGCCTAACAAAGCAGCTGGTGTTGCCAAAGGAGTTACAATGTTAACCAAGCAGAGGCCTCAAGTGCTGGAAGAGGTGGAAAAACTGTTGCTAGTGTCGCTGAACGAGAAGCACCTTGCAGGGGACAGCGTAAGTGTGGCGATCCTATGTGAGAAAGCCAGGAAGATTCATGGCGATTTGCTGAAAAAAAAACCTTCTTCGAGTGTCGAAGGTGAGGCATTTAAAGCCAGTAGAGGATGGTTTGAAACGTTTCGCAAGAGAAGTGGCATTTAATTTTGTTTCCCTGTGCTTAAAACTCTGTGCTAAAAAAAAGTCTTTACAGCGAGCGGTTTGTAAGGGTCTAGGTTGAACTCTTACAATGTCAGTTTTCTCTGTTGTTCAAGGGTTTCTCAGTGTTATTCAATGTTTTTACATTTAGTTTAGTGTTAAACTGTGCATTCTATGGTATGATGAACTATTTTTGTGCTTAAAAATATATATTTACATACAGTTTGTACGGTCTGGAACGGATTCATTGTATTTACATACAATCTTATGGGGAAATTACATTCGGGTCGCGACCAAATCGGTCAAGAGTTTTGGAACGAATTACGGTCGTGACCAGAGGTACCACTGTACAGGGAGTCCTCAGGTTACAACGTTTCGAGTTTACAACGCTCACTCCCATAAAAACTTAATAAAACTGAGACATGAGTGTTTTGACTTATGCCATTTGTGTCGTACTTACAGAATATTTGGGCAAACTAGTTTGGCTGCACGCAGCGGAAGAATACACAGTAACGCAGCAAATGAGTGAGGGAGCTGGCAAACTGGTTTTGTTGCGTGTGGAGGAAGTGTTTCGTTTGTGTGGCTTTGTTTGCCGACTTTGTGGCCTTTATCATGGCTCCTAAACGAAAGTCAGAGTCTTCAGATGGTAGTGCTTCAAAGAAGAGGAAAGCCATCACGATGGAAGTGAAATTAGACATTGTAAAGAGATCAGAAGGAATAAAGGTGAGGATTTTTTTTACACTCATTTTTTGTCATTTTTTCTGTTAATACAGTACAGTATATTTATGTCCTTTTCCTTTTTCTGTGGCTTAGTTGTGTTTTTATGTTCTAGATTATGATTTTGCAAATGTGTTAGGATGAGTAAATGACTTAGACTAGGGTGTGTTTTGACTTACACCAAAATTTGGGTTACATCACTGTTGTAGGAACGGAACTGTGTCATGACCCGAGGACGCCCTGTACGTGCATTTTAATATAACATCTCTCTTGATTGAAAATCGGTTGATTTAACACTTAAACTGTTTAAAATCACCAATGTTATCACTGGAAAAGTGAATTTAACTCTTAAAAAGTATTTGGAAAGTACATATACGGATGGTGATTAAACATCTGCATAACAAGTCTTAGAAAACAAGAACGACTTTAAATGTCACCAGTCACAGGTTCTCAAAACTTGTTACGTTAATGGCAGGCTGTCAATTGGTAGCTTGCTGCAGTTGTTTCTTCTCCTGTTGAGTTCCATTGAAACGATTCGTATGACTCACTGAAAAGAGTCGTTCAAACAGAGTGAATTATTCACGAATCTCCCATCACCAGAATTCACTGTTGAGCATGGTCTTATTGGAAGGAAACATCAACGATGCCATTTTAGGTTTTATTAGAAAAGGAAACAAAGAGAAGTGCAAAATCTGCCAGAGTCTGATGTCAGCACTGAAAATGTTGGTGTTGCCCCAATGGCGAGTGAAAACACAGTTGCTATTGTTCGATTTAGTGATGCGTGTCCTACCAACACTACTTCTGAGTGTGCTGGAAAATCTACAACCACCCAGACACCAAATGTTTAAGTATCAGCTGCCCAGAAGTCACCAACTCAATCGGTATTAGTGTTTCAAATTCCTGTTATAACCGGTAAGGTGTGCAGCTTTGCAGATCATTTATACATCAGATATTAACGCGTGGGTGGAATGTGGGAGGTCAAAAGACGTCATGTTGGTATTTTTGTAACTAACCCACTGGAAGACAGATTCACTTATGTATTCAGACACTGGAAATACACGCATCAGATATGCTTACACATATTACAAGGGATGGCAAAACACAATTGGACAATTTTTGCTGATACATAATGTTATAATATAATTATGGAGCTTTATGTATCAACAAAAGGTAGGCAGTCAGTTTATCTTCACCATTTGTAAGTGGATTTCAATTAGTGTTTCAAACTAGATGTGCAAAAAAATAACATTTATGTTAGTATGGCTAGGCTTCAAATCTTTTTTAAATGAATGTTTTTTTTGTACTTTTATTGATTTTAATTAGAAACAGATTGCATTTCATAGAGTCAAGACAATTATTAATTAATGTATTTTTGGTAGTACTAGAAATAAAATTAGGCCCACACTAATATGAAATCCTAACACAACTACTGCTCTAAGGCTTCACAACTGCTTTTGTGTCAGTCATTTTTTTTGCATGCTTTCTTATTAAAACATTTCTTTAGCTTTCTGTATTAGTCGACATTTTATAATGTCACTGAGTTTTCTAACTAACTTTTGAATACCTTGGAATTTGGAAAAATGAAAACCTAAAGAATGATCTGGTTGTTGTGGCAGGAATAGCCAAAGCTAAGCAGAGTTTCTGGAGACAAAGGGAACTGATGAAAAACAACCTCCCTAAACGCAAAGGAGAACGCAAACTGCTAGGGTCCACTCGACGGTACGGGGCAGAAACCTTGGCTCTCACGTTGGCACTAAGACAGAAGAAAACAGCTTTTCAATTATGGTGCTATGGAAGGATACTGAAAATTAGCTGGATAAAGAAGACTACAAACGAGAAACAGATGAGAAGAACTGGAATGATAAAACCAGTTCTGGTCGAGTCAATATTGAGGCAAAAAGCCAAATTCTTTGGTCCTATTGTTAGGGGGTTGGCGTTAAAGAACTGTACAAAATCATGGAAGAGAATGATTTTATATATATATATACATATAGTGCCTTACATATCTATCTATCTATCTATCATATAGTGCCTTATCTATCTATCTATCTATCTATCTATCTGAACGCCTCATTCCCCTCATTTTAATTACAAAGATCATGCTTAATATGTAACACTTAAGGTTAGGAGTGCTTTCTTTCTTGTCCACCTGTATTAGTCCTCAGATAAACAGACCACATACACACACATATGCACACATACACACACTCTCTGTCACACACTCACATCACTGTACTGTAAGGACTAATGAACGCCAGTCTTTTTTAATAGACACTTTCCCAGGGGTAATCTGTTTTCTATGTCACACCCTCAATGCATATTCATCCATATGTAAATCAAGTCAAATATAAAAATATGTATCCTCCATGTTCACAAATGTGAAATTTTTGAAACAGACTTGTATTTTGAACACTTTTCTGGCCTGCGTGTCATTTTTATTATCATTTTCCTTTGCAATACAGTATTATTTAGCAAATTAAGTCAAGATTTTTGTCATGTATAATCAGTTCAATGAAATTTTAAATTGCATGTTTCCTTAGCTCAGTTGACAGCAACACAGTACAAAAAAATGGTTAAATAAATAAATAAGAACTATACATAGCATGCTACATATGATATATTTAAATATATACTGTGTATATATATATATATATATATAATATATATATATGGGCGGCACGGTGGTGCAGTGGTAGCGCTGCTGCCTCGCAGTTAGGAGACCTGGGTTCGCTCCCTGGGTCCTCCCTGTGTGGAGTCTGCATGTTCTCCCGTGTCTGCGTGGGTTTCCTCCCACAGTCCAAAGACATGCAGGTTAGGTGGATTGGCGATTCTAAATTGGCCCTAGTGTGTGCTTGGTGTGTGGGTGTGTTTGTGTGTGTCCTGTGGTGGGTTGGCACCCTGCCCAGGATTGGTTCCTGCCTTGTGCCCTGTGTTGGCTGGGATTGGCTCCAGCGGACCCCTGTGACCCTGTATTCGGATTCAGTGGGTTAGAAAATGGATGGATGGATATATATATATATATATATATATATATATATATATATATATATATATATATATATATATATATATATATATATATATATATATATATATATATAAATATACTGCGTGGGCTGGCACCCTGCCCGGGTTTGTTTCCTGCCTTGCTCCATGTGTTGACCAGCAGACCCCCGTCACCCTGTAGTCTGGATATAGCGGGTTGGATAATGGATGGATGGATATATATACAGTATATATATATATATATATATATTGTAGCGACCCGTGGAGGAGTCTTTAAAGATTTCGAGCGAACTCTGCGTGCACCTCTCCGAAGCTGTCGGCTAGCGGATTGCCAGCGTTATGCACGCAACTGCACCCAGCTCTTTAAGAAAGAGAACACTCGTGCCCCATACACCGCACGACTCCGAGTGTCTCGGTAGTTTGCTTAGATTAAATCTTAGCAATAAAACAGCTCTGTCCTGTTGTATCTTTTTATTACAGAAGATAGTCAGAAACAAAAGCTCCACATTATTGCTCGCCATTGCCAAGGTCACGCACGAAGACACATTTCAATAAATTGGTACTTTTTGCAAATAAATAACCCCGGACGGCGATGACCCAAACCCACCCAACCAATTAAATACAGACACACCATTATTTACAACACAATTGACAATACGTAAATTTCGACATACAATAAGCTTTTTATAAATTACCCATAAATTCCCCACAAACTATTTACATAAATTACCCATGAGGCGTCACTCCGCCAGCGCTTGCTGCCGGGTTGTTACAATATATATATATATATATATATATATGCTGTATTACTGTATCATCCTCTGCCTTACGCTCCACATACCCCAACCACCTTTGTCGCCTGTGTTTCTTCATCTCAGACCACCTATCGCCTCTACACTAAGTTTTTTTCTTAACCCAGCCAGTGCCAGTCAGCCCATTAGGTGACATGGGCAGGGGCACACACTTCAGACACCGAGAGTGAACGTCCCCCCCCTTCAGTCAATCGTCAAACTCTGATGATACTAAGTGGGCGCTCTTACCTGCTGGCTGCCTTTTATGACAGTAAGAGTGCACACAGTCCATACTCTGAGGTGTACGCGCTCCTTAAAATCTGTGATATTTACACAAAGGGACGTCATTTGTGCTACTGAAGGCGAGTGCAGGCTCCAAACTCTAATGGGGACACCCACAGGTCATCAAAGTCTAATAATCTCGAATACCTGCTATAGTCAATGAGAGGTGATGTCTGTCCACCCCATCCAGGGCTCCAAATAGGCCTCGACCAGCACTGAACCGAGCCTTCATCTTCATCTGACATTTCACACATCCACCTGACTGTTCTCATTCCTGCTCTTTCCATCTTTGTTTCACGTTGTGCATTTATCCTCAACACCACTACTCCTCATACGGCTTTAATAAGATTACTCTTTTCCTCTCAATACTAGAAAGGCTCCTGCAGGAGTCAGAATGAAGGCCCGCTCTCAGGTTTTCTTCCATGCACCTCTCGTCTTCACAATCATTGCTGTGCCTGCACTTTTTTTTCTGCCTCCAACATGACATGTAAACAACAGAATTTCCCAGCTTTCGCCACAACAACTCTAATGCTGATATCTAAGTGTAGCCGCTGAAGTATAAGGCGAGTTTAAGCACGGGTAAAACGTGTGCCGAAAGAAATCTCTCAGTCCAAAAGTTTGTTTTAAAAATATTTATTGAAAGTTAATATCAAATAATCCACACAAGAATAAAGAAAAAAGTAGTTGCACGTGTAGAATAAAAGACAATAAAAGAGAAAAATGTATTGTGACAGATAGGGGGCGCTCTCGCTCCCTTGAACCCCTGTCCAAGACTCCAGACACCAGGTAAAAGTCCACCAGTTGACTTTATTTATATGTAACAGAGCACAAAGCACCCTCTCCTCCACTATACTCATTCAAAAACACAATTATAATCACAATAGACTCTCCACCACTCCCAGACACGTTGCCCTCTGAAGCTCAGCTCGCCGTCTGGGAGTCTTTTTATAGTCTCTGACCTGGAAGTGTTCCTATCCCCAGTCCTTGTGATTCTTTATCACTTCCGGGTCAGATAAAAAGTCCTTTTCTTCACCCCGTAAGTACGTCACTACTGCCGTCACGCTGCCTATGACGCACTTCCGGGTTATAGGGCACATATGACTCTTTGCTCCTCCCTCGCTCTCTCTAGCGGCCCCTGTGGTATCCAGCAGGGCTGTGGATGAAAACTCCATTGTCCATGTTTCCCTGCTGGTCTTCGAGGCACCTCCATACTGCAGGGAGGGCTCCATCTGGTGGCCTGGGGGTATTGGCCGGGATGACAAGCCGGCCATAGACCACAGTATCTTCTCTAAACTTAGCTTTTCTTGAGAAACTTTAGTTATTTTTGTACTTAAAAGTTCTTCATTTCTTCTTCTGTACGCCTTAAGCTCACGGCTCAGCACTTAAATAAGCGCGTTGTCTTACGTGTTTCTTCGCACACTGAAAAGCCCCGTAGGCACATAGGCATAGTTTAAAACCATGTGCCCTCTACACCTTACACATGGCAAGGCTGGTTGCTAACTGAGAATAATGTTTAGTCAGAGCTGTTAGAAATGGCAAGAATATACCATTTCAACATTTATGAATCTTATGTAACTAGTGTGAAGGATGGTCGGCTGTTTATCCCGGCCAATACCCCCAAGCCACCAGGTGGAGCCCTCCTTGCAGCATGGAGGTCCCCAGAAGACCAGCAGGGCATCATGGACAATGGAGTTTTTATGCAAAGCCCTGCTGGATGCTGTGGGGGCCACAGGAGGGAGCTGCAGGGAGGACCGAGGGCTTCTTCGTGCCATGTGACCCGGAGGTTCGTCATAGGAAGAGCAACGGACTTCCGGGTTGAAGAAAAGGACTATTTACCCTGACCCGGAAGGAATAAGGACTTGTGGACTGTTGGGCAGAAACACCTCCGGGTCAGGGAGTATAAAAGGACTATGGGAACTCCCAGACAATGAGCTGAGCTGGGAGGCAGGGTGGCTAAGCGTCTGGGAGTGGAGGATTTGTTATTTGTTATTATTGTGATTTATATGAGTATTGTGGAAGAAAAATAAAGTCAACATTTGGACTTTTACCTGGTGTCTGGAGTCGTGGACAGGGGTTCAAGGGAGCGAGAGCGCCCCCTATCGTTCACACTAGGAAAATGGCTCTTCCACTAAGTTTACACTTAACAACATCGGCATTCTGCACCATCATACACACTTTCACCCACCGCTTGCTGACTACCCGTCACACCACTAAATCTTTGCCCTCACACCTCTAATGGGCACTCATCCACCTTTTCCATACTTCTTGTCCCTTCTTCTCCATCACTCACCACTGTTTTTCCTTGCATTTCCTTGATTATAAGCTACGTTTCCTCTTCATTGTTTTTTCCTTCAATTTCTGAAAATTTCAATTTTTAGTACAAGGTCATCAACATACAAGAGCTTCCACAGCATTCTTTCATTAACAATTCTGGTCACAACATCCAGATGCAAAAATACACATTATATTAGACTAACTGTGTTAGCCCGGGCTCCTAGAAACTATTGAAGTCGTCAGAAAAACAACTGAAATGCAGAGTCGGCAGTTTCTTTTTGCGGACGTACTTGCCCCCCTTTTCTATCAGCGGCTAAGCGAGTTTCTCTCTCGTTTGTCTTTCTAAGGTGGTTTCACTTTGGTGATAGAGTCGCTTTCTTTCAGCTTCATGCTGTAGCCTCGCACTTCCGGGCCGGCCAGACAGACACACACTTTCACGTGTAGATGTTTAGATTAAACTGATAAAGTACTTTCAATTTACAATAACTTCATTAACTTTCAGCTGCACTACTTTTCAATTTTCAATACTTTTCAATTTTCTTTCCACACAGATATAAGTAAAGTCCAAATTTCAAAATACTGTAGCTAGAGTTCTAATTATAAGGTATAATGTCATCTTAAAAAGGTCTACTACCATGTGTCCCCAAAAATAAGACCTACTCTGAAAATAAGTCCTAGTCAAGATCGTCAGTGGAAAAGTAAGGCGCCTAAGTCCAGGTTTATACTTCACATGATGCAACGTGTGTGCCTGAAACATCCATTAAATTCTGAGGACACCTTGCAACAATATCTCTGAAAAGGATGTTTAATGATTACATCCATCAATTTGGGATTGTGTCGTGTCCAGTCCAGCAGCATTGGCACAAGACCGAAACAAAATCCCTGGACGGGACATCAGTTCATCGCAAGGTGAACACGAGCACACACATACACTAATGTCATTGTAGCTACATGAAATCCCCAAACCTTCATGTCTTTGTATGGAAAACTGAGCCCACTGTGGAAACCCACCAGGAAAACATGCCAACTCCAGGCAGGGAACACAAGGGACGCGACTCCCTGTAAGACAGCAGTGCTACCCCATAGGTGTTACTATTAGCAGTATTCATTACAGTAATCCCTCCTTGATCGCGGGGATTGCGTTCCAGACCCCCCCGCGATAGGTGAAAATCCGCGAAGTAGAAACCATTTGTTTCTATGGTTATTTTTATATATTTTAAGCCCTTATAAACTCTCCCACACTGTTTATAAATATTCTCCGCAGAGTTATACAGCATAATCTCTTTTTATTCTCTTAGATATTAGGTAAGATTCATTGAAATTATGTATGTAAACACACTGTTTATATTCAGTAAAACCTAAATATTATTTTAAAGATATCGAGTGTCTCCGATATCACATATGTTACAGCCATTACGATAGACAGGCCACCAGCAATAAATACGTACAATACAAGAAAAATAGTATACAGTAAATATGTGTGTACAGCGACACTAAACGTACGTACATGTACTAAGTACTGTAAGAAGAAAATTAATTATGGTTACTCACCAACAATGACACGACGACTTGTCCGATAACAATGAGTTTAGTTTTACTGCACAACAAAGGAGAGCGTTACAGCTCTTCTAAAGGAGCCTCTTCAGGCGATTGTGTAGCACCGCCATTGTTCTTCTTCAATCCAAATCCCTAAAGCAGATTCCATCCAGACTACTGCCTTATTACATCCACTTACAACTCGTTTTGCACCCTGGTTAAAAGGACACTGCGGCCGTAGATCTTATATTCCTTTCCTACTTTTTAAATAAAAAGAATCGTAGCCTCATTGATGCCGTAATGGTGTCCTACAGCGGTGTAGCTGTTCCCTTCCTTCAACAAATCCAAAACGTTTACCTTTTCGGCAATCGTTAACATCTTCTTCTTGCACTTGGGCACGGCCCCTGAAGCAGTAGCAGATCGTTTTGGAGCCATAATGAAGGGCTTGACTACGCACAAAGATAAACACAAAAGAGCACAAAAGTTAACTCTTTACACAGCGAAACACGTTGATGCTGAATGAGCGAGACGAGACTTCCTGGTTAACGCCTTGGAATCAAATTCGCCGCTCCGTCGCTGAGCCATTCAGCACACAGGAACTTAACTGCGTGCTCTGATTGGTTAGCTTCTCAGCCATCCGCCAATAGCGTCCCTTGTACGAAATCAACTGGGCAAACCAACTGAGGAAGCATGTACAGGAAGTAAAAAGACACATTGTCCACAGAACCCGCGAAGCAGCGAAAAATCCAAGTTATATATTTAGATATGCTTACATATAAAATCCACGATAGAGTGAAGCCGCGAAAGTCGAAGCGCGATATAGCGAGGGATTACTGTATTTAAACAAAGTTAGCGATTTATCTGTAAAATGTAACACACATATTTTAATGCATTTCATCATGAAAGTGATATCAAGTATAAATCTAAGAATTCTAAATGCGCAGAGAGCTGGAATATCAGAAATGTAATGTGTTCTGTGTGGCGAGTGCTGCTTGCTGCTGCTGTCAGGTCAGGAGGAAGCCCCAGAAGTGCGTAGTGATTTAACAACGGGGTCGGTTGTAAGATGACGTTTATGACGGTCTGCTTTAATGATAAAGTAAACTATGAGGTTAAAGTGGAGATTTGGAGGTTAAAGCCGAAATCTCCACTTCAATCACAAAATAGACATTTTCATTATGTCCTTATTTTTTTTTCTCTGTGGCTCAAATACGCCGCTGTACATTCTGATGATATTGTGAAGGTGCAAAACAAAAAAAGACGGCACAGAAGATGGTATGGGAGACTTTGAAAATGTATGGTGTCATTACTTTGGGGAGTATGCGAGACTTGAATATAAAAGCAACATGAATACATTTGTATGTCGGCATTTTGCTTCACCACATCAAACCATTCATCAAACATCGAAGCAGGCACATCGATCCTGGACGATCCTCAAAGCGGCTGGAGTAGCAAGATATTCAGATTTGAATTTGGAGATTTATGACGATATTCCAAAAGAAGATGATATGACTGTATTTAGATACATGTATATTGTTGTACATGAATAAATATAAGACATTGCTTGAAAATAAACCCTAGTGCATAAAGATTAATATAAGACCTGGTCTTATTTTTGGGGAAACATAATATTTATTACAATATATACCTGTCGCCATTAATTACCATAAGGACAAGTTCTGTAACTCTCCAAAAATGTTCATTTACATTTATGTTTCCTACTCTCTGGAACAGAGATGGACAAACTTTTATTGGTGGTGTGCCAAGCTGTCAATAGCGACTCGTTAAGAAGGCCATATAAAATCAAGGTGTGGCTAGGTGCCCTCGACCCTCTGCAGTTTGCATACCAGGAGAAGGTGGGAGCGGAGGATGCCATCATCTATATGCTACACCAATCCCTCTACCACTTGGACAGAGGCAGTGGTGCTGTAAGAATTATGTTTCTGGACTTCTCTAGTGCCTTCAACACCATCCAACCTCTGCTCCTTAGAGACAATCTGACTGAGATGGGAGTAGACTCACACCTGGTGCCATGGATCGTGGACTATCTTACAGACAGACCTCAATATGTGCGACTTGGGAACTGCAGGTCTGACATTGTGTGCAGCAATACAGGGGCGCCGCAGGGGACTGTACTTTCTCTGATCTTGTTCAGCCAACATACATCAGACTTCCAATACAACTCAGAGTCCTGCCATGTGTAAAAGTTCACTGACGACACTGCAATTGTGGGCTGCATCAGGAGTGGGCAGGAGGAGGAGTATAGGAACCTAATCAAGGTCTTTGTTAAATGGTGCGACTCAAACCACCTACAACTGAACATCAGCAAAACCAAGGAGCTGGTGGTGGATTTTAGGAGGCCCAGGCCCCTCATGGACCCTGTGATCATCAGAGGTGACTGTGCAGAGGGTGCAGACCTATAAATACCTGCGAGTGCAGCTGGATGGTAAATTGAACTGGACTGCCAATACTGATGCTCTGTGTAAGAGGACAGAGTCGACTATACTTACTTAGAAGGCTGGTGTCCGTCAACATCTGCAATAAGATGCTGCAGATGTTCTACCAGACGGTTGTGGTTAGCGCCCTCTTCTACACGGTGGTGTGCTGGGGAGGCAGCATAAAGAAGAGGGACGCCTCACGCCTGGACAAACTGGTGAGGAAGGCAGGCTCTATAGTAGGCACGGAGCTGGACAGTTTGACATCCGTGGCAGAGCGACGGGCGCTGAGCAGGCTCCTGTCAATCATGGAGTATTCACTGCATCCACTGAACAGGATCATCTCCAGACAGAGGAGCAGCTTCAGAGACAGACTGCTGTCACCGTCCTGCTCCACTGACAGACTGAGGAGACCCCACACTATGCGACTCTTCAATTCCACCCAGGGGGGTAAACGTTAACATTATACAAAGTTATTGTCTGTTATACCTGCATTGTTATCACTCTTTAATTTAATATTGTTTTTATCAGTATGCTGCTGCTGGAGTATGTGAATTTCCATTATCTATCTATCTATCTATCTATCTATCTATCTATCTATCTATCTATCTATCTATCTATCTATCTATCTATCTATCTATCTATCTATCTATTATATAGTGCCTTACATATCTATCTATCTATCTATCTATCTATCTATCTATCTATCTATCTATCTATCTATCTATCTATCTATCTATCTATCTAACTCAGATAATCTAGCATTGGGATTCTCAACCTTTTTCCAATTTAAGGCCCACTGTCCTGGGGAGATTATTTTGAGACAACAGACACCACATTAAAAACATTATTAAAAACAAGCTGCAATCTGACTCCATTTTTGACTGCGACCAACTTTAAAGGACTCTTGAAGGCAACTGTGACCACTAAGGAGTGTTGTAGAACCCCTAAAACCCAGTCACAACTGCGCAGACACCAGTCCCGGTACAATGAAAAGGTTTATTGTTTCAAATACCATACAAAAGGCTTTGCAAATCACAGCAACACTCTTTTTTTTCTCCTTCCATTCCTCCAGGTGAGCTTTGTCCTTCTTCCACCCAACTTTGACTCGCCTGGATGAGGTTGAGCAGCTTCTTTGATGTTGGACTCAGGAGTACTGTGGCATAGCCTGATGGAAGCACTTCTAGGTCAAACAGAAGTCCCATAAAGTAGGGATGATGGAAAAATAGCAGGGCTTCACTTAGGATTGCAGACATGTCGTACTTTCGTTGATTGGCTCACCGGTTCCAAAGAATCATTTTTTCTTAAATTCCTCAGTTTTTTCCGCCTGTGCCGTTTCACACATACATTGTAATATTCTGCTGATTTAACTGATCAAATATATCATACAAGCAGGTGAGCTTTGCATAAACGCCAGCATCAATGAAATGTTCTACCAGAGGGAACTGCTGCTCCTCAAGAAAGGAATGGATTTCTTTTCTCAGTTCAAACAGGCAATCGAGAACATGTCCTCTTGAAAGCCATCTTATTTCACTGTGACATGAGAACTGCAGATGATCAGCATCCATTCTCTTACACAGAAGAGCAAAATATCTTGAATGAAGTGCACTCTTCTTGATGTAGCTGACAGTTTTCACAGCCACATCCATGACATCATGCTGTAGCCTGACTTTCCTGAGGTAAGAAACAATGCCTCCCATAACTGTTGAATACGTCACCACACCACCACAGTTATACCCATCACTAATGCAACGCCATCTGTGCAAATGCCCACACAATGCTTCAAATCTATTCCTTAATGGATGAAGTAATCATTAATGCAGTGTACTATCTACTCGGCCATAATTTTGATCCCAAGCTCCCTGCAAAAAAAAAACATCTTCTTGAAGACTGCCATGCATTTCATGAAGACAACCATAAAGCCCCATTGCTAACATCCATGCACCCATCCAGCTCTCCGCAAGTTGAATTTCAATATCAGCGCCTACGTCAGAAATTCTTCTGCTCACTGCGTCGTTTGATGGTGGCATGGACTCAATTTTAGTTGATGTGGCCTCTTCCAGTTCCTCTCGACACGTATCCACTGCGCTACGCATGATAGCATCATCTCCTTTCTTGCTACGAGCCATTCAAGCAGCAGCCTCGTAGGTAGCTTTCAAATTGGCCTTTGAGTGCGTCGTTAGCATACCTATGAGTTTGTGTCGTGACTGCAACCCATCTCACTTCCTTTGAAAGCATTCTTTTGGGTTTTGCAACACACCCTGGCTGTTTTGTGTTCGAGTGTCTTTGCAGGTTTGATGGTTTTAGTGCTTCATTTGCAAGGACTTCACCACATTCTACACACTTTGTTTTTGGGTTGCCATTGAAAATCCAAATTTGACGCATTCAGAGTTGTTTTATTTTTTGACTACACACTTCAGTAACTTGATGTTCCTGAAGACTTACCCTCATCACATTTTCCCTTTTAAAACTGATCCATTGCTGGTTCGTTTGCAGGGATGACGTTGGTTAAGCAGCAGTGCTAACTGCATTAATTTAAGCAGTTGCCTTCATTTTGACTCTGGTATAGTTACAGGTGACACTAAAACTGGAAGGATGGCGGACACTGAGGTGGCAGCAAATAGAACTCAAAAAGACCCGGACAAGCTTCAGAACTGGGCGAACCCTTCGAGCACGCAGTTTAATGTAGAAAAGTGCAAAGTGCTAATCATGGGCTTGCTGCTGCTGCTGTCAAACCGGAAGCAACCTATAAAAAGGTTTTAGGGGTATATGTTGATACTTCATTTTCATGGAGTAAGGAAAACACAAACGTAATTAAAAATAATAAGCTGTTAATAATAGGTGTAGGTTATATCATAAAAAAGGCTGAATTTAAGTCAAGGGGTGATATACTCAAACTATACTCAGCAAAAAAAGAAACGTCCTCTGACTTTCAACTGTTTTTACTTTCAGTAAACTTAATGTGTAAATATTTGTATGAACACTAAAAGAGTCAACACCATAAGACATAAATTAAAAATGTTTCACAATGTGTCCCTGAATGAAGGGAGGCTCAAAATCAAAAGTACCAGTCAGTATCTGGTGTGGCCACCAGCTGCTTGAAGTACTGCAGTGCATCTCCTCCTCATGGACTGGACCAGATTTGTCAGTTCTTGCTGTGAGATGTTACCCAACTCTTCCACCAAGGCACCTGCAAGTTCCTGGACATTTCTGGGGGGAATGGCCCTAGCCCTCACCCTGCGATCCAACAGGTCCCAGACGTGCTCAATTCCTTCGACGATAAACACGAATCCGTCCATCACCCCTGGTGAGACAAAACCGTGACTCATCAGTGAAGAACACTTTTGCCACTCCTGTCTGGTCCAGCGAAGGTGGGTTTGTGCCCATAGGCGGCGTTGTTGCTGGTGATGTCTGGTAAGGACCTGCCTTACAACAGGCCTACAAGCCCTCAGTCCAGCCTCTCTCAGCCTATTGCGGACAGTCTGAGCACTGATGGAGGGATTGTGTGTTCCTGGTGTGACTCGGGCAGTTGTTGTGGCCATCCTGTACCTGTCACGCAGGTGTGATATTTGGATGTACCGATCCTGTGCAGGTGTTGTTACACGTGGTCTTCCACTGCGAGGATGATTGATCAGCTGTCCTTCCTGTCTCCCTGTAGTGCTGTCTTAGGCGTCTCACAGTGCGGACATGGCAATTTATTGCCCTAGCCACATCAGCAGTCCTCATGCCTCCTGCAGCATGCCTAATGCACGTTCACGCAGATGAGCAGGGACCCTGGGCATCTTTCTTTGGGTGTTTTTCACAGTTGGTAGACAAGTCTCTTTAGTGTCCTGCGTTTTTAGAACTGTGACCACTGTGCCTACTTTCTGTAAGCTGTTAAGGTCTTAACGACCATTCCACAGGTGCATGTTAATTCATTGATTATGGTTAATTGAACATGCATGGAAAACATTGTTTAAACCCTTTACAATGAAGATCTGTAAAGTTATTTGGATTTTTAAAACATTATTGTTGAAATACACAGTCCTGAAAAAGGGACGTTTCTTTTTTTGCTGAGTATATATAATGTAGTAGTGAGACCACATCTGGAGTATTGTGTGGAGTTCTGATCACCACTTTACAAGAAAGCTGTGCAGAGGAGATCAATCAAGTGCATCATGGGTGTGGGATATGGGCAGCAGCTTATCCCGGCCAATACCCCCAAGCCGCCAGGTGGAGTCCTCCCTGCAGCGAGGAGATGCCCCGAATGCCAGCAGGGAATACTGGACAATGTAGTTTTTATTCTCAGCCCTGTTGGATACCTTGGGGCCTGCTAGAGGACGCTGCAGGGAGACACAGAGACTATTTACCTTACGCCCAGGAAGTACGTCAGAGTCACGTGGACAAAGGGAACGATGTGCTTCCTGGGTGAAGAAAAAGAAGGATTTTTATCTGACCCGGAAGTGTTACAGGTCACATGGACAGAGAGGGTGAAACGCTTCCGGGTCAAGAACTATAAATTGGACAGTGAAACACCAGAGCGTTGAGCTGAGCTGGGAGGAAGGGTGGCTAAGTGTCTGGGAGTTGGAGGATTGGTTTATTTGATTATTGAGAGCTATTTGATTAATGAATACTAGCCAACCATACCGTACCATACGCCGCATAATCAGACCGGTTTTTTCAGCACAGGGAGAAAATTAACATTTGAAAACTCGGTAATGTAATAAATCAGCAAGAAAAGCAACATTGTAACAATGCACGGAACGAACCAACACACAATCGTCCGTGACTGAAAACTGGCGGACCGCCATCACTCATGTGCCCACCTCCAACTCGTCACTTGAGTCGTTGTCGTCTTTGCACAGTCCAGATGCACCTGTGACTCACGTAAACTTTACGTGTTCCTGCAGGAGCATCTAAGAAGACGCACGCTAGTTGCGGATGCGAATTGCTGTATGTAGCGTGTAAAACAGTTTTCTATGGTGCACGCGGTCGTGCGTCGTAACCAAAAAATCGGTTTTTAAAGACTGCTTACTTCATTGTGTTTTAACCTCAGTTGTAAAGGATTGTTTTAAGGATCCCATGAGATACCTCTCGCAAACTCTTTTACACGCTGCATATGGCGATTCACCTCCGGCGTGGCTCCTTCCTGTGTGCACCATAGGTGTCTTACTTGTTGGCGGCTTAGTGAATCCACGCCCCTTCTGGCGTGCTTTCCATGGGTGCCATGCCTTAGTGAATTATATATATAGATTGTGGGAGAGAGGGTGCTTGGTGCACATAATTATTATAATAAAAATAACAATTATTGGACTTTTACCTGGTGTTTGGCGTGGTACCTGAGGGTTCAAGGGAGCAATAGCGCCCCCTACTGTCACAAGGGACATAAGGACCTGTCCTACTGTGACAGACTTAGAGAATTAAACCTGTTTAGTCTCGATTAGAGGAGACTGTGTGGGGAGATAATCCAGGAATTTAAAATCCTCAGAGGCATTGATAACGTAGATCCAGCAGAATTCTTTAAACCTAAGAGTGAATCACATACTCGAGGACATCTGTGGAAATTAAGGGGAAGTGAATTTAGGACTGAGGCCAGAAAGCACTTCTCTACCCAAGGAGTTCTGGGAATCTGGAGTGAAAAAAGAGGGAAATAAGAAGAAGATTTCGGTATCGTCAGCATAGATGTGGTAGGAGAAGATTTGAGAAGAAATAACATTGCCTAAGGAACCAACGTAGAGACAAAAAAGAGAAGTGGGCCCAACACTGATACTTCCATGATGAGATGGTAAAGAGACAGCTGAAAAACTGTGCTGAAAACTATGAGTTTAAGAGGGAAATAAGAGAGAGATCTGGGCATCATCAGCATAGAGGTGATAGGTGAAACCATGAGAAGAAATAACATTGACTAAGGAACCAATGTAGGGAAAGAAAAGAGTAGTGGAGACAACACTGATCCTTGAGGCACACCTGTGGAGAGATGCTATGGAGTTCATATTTGGAACATCTAAGTCCAGCTTCCCATTTTTAAGCTTGTGTAGGCCTCCACCAGTAGTTAATTTGTGGTGAGCATCTTCTGGGAAGTCTAGGGCAGGCTCTATCATGCTTTAAGATATTTTGGAGGCCTTACACCAACATCTTGCCATGTTCCTGTCTCCAGATTACAACATATTTTTGCCTGTGATTACAGTCTGTAGATTATCACCATAACAAATTTAAGTGCCCATAATGAGGACCATGCTCAGGCTGGGGACCTTGGTAATATGGGAGCTCCCTGACATAGAAGTTCTTCTTCTACAGATCAAGAAGCACCATTTCATGTGGCTTGTGCATGCAGGTAGGGTGCTACCAGGGATGGCCCACAGGATGAAGACTCAGAGGCACATCCAGGGCATGATGGGGGACTTCATCTCTTGACCTGGCTCGGAGCACTTGGGAATTCCCTGGGAGAAACAGGAGGAAAAGGGTCGATGAAGCTGGGATGTCCTGGTCTGTGTCGCTTGCCATGTTGTCACTCTAAACCTATCAAGATAAATGACGTGAAAGCAACAGCAAGTATAATATTGATTTCTTTGCTCTGAATAAATATCTGAATTGATAGTTTAAAGACTTTATGTAACTTCTTCATTAATTGTTATCATTCAATCATTGAAACACTAATTTTCTATCAGTCCGTTCATCATATTAAATATGAATATTATATAGAAAAATATCTCTTAAAAGATATTATCCGGTCACGGGTTAAGCTGCCTCATAAACGTACAGTTCAATGAACCTTTCAACCCGTGTGCCGTGTTCCATCTCGAACAGCACTTGTGCACACTCCTTCATAGCGTGTCCCACTGTCAGAGATGTCCTGAAACTGCCACACTCCAGCTCCTTTGGCATGTCTATTTGTGACAGTTTATGGTGCGATGCTTCTGGAAGTTTGTACGGTGTGTCCTCCTGGAATGTTCTGGTGTTACTTGAAAAATATACCTGTCTGAAGCTGTGTAACGTGGCATTCCAATGGGCTCATTTTTTTGTCTTCTCTGTGATTTTAGTGACAGGAAAATTGACGATTTTTCCCACCGACATAGTCAAGGTTATTGATGCATGACATATTGTTCTGTGTAAATGAAACTGGGGCTTATTATGGACATGTGCTATGAACAATAGAGCCTTTACTGCTATTACAAGCACTTTTATTTTGCTATATATATATATATAAAAGTAATATATTGAAAGACAGATGTAAATATTAAAAATCTTACAAACCCTTTAGGTAAAAACTCTATTCACCCATCCATGCATTTCCTGAGTTTACTTAAAGGAATATCCATCCATCCATTACCTCCTAACTACAGGGTCACGGGGGGTCTGCTGGAGCCAATCCCAGCCAACAAACCCTGGGCAGGGAGCCAGCCCACCACAGGGCACACACCAAGCACAATTTAGACTCGCCAATGCACCTAACCTGCATGTCTTTGGACTGTGGGAGGAAACCTGCTCAGACACGGGGAGAAACTCCACGCAGGGAGGACCCGGGAAGCGAACCCGGGTTTCCTAACTGCGAGGCAGTAGCGCTACCACTGTGCCACCGAATATTCCACCCATAAATGATATATATATATATATTGTGACAGTGAGGCTCTTCTCCACCTCTCCAACCCTCAGGTATGACTCCACACACTGGATAAAAGTCCCAGACTTTTTATTAATCAACACTAATGTGCACAAAGCAAGCTCCACACTACTCATAAAGTACAATACTAGAACAATACTCTCTCCTCCTCGCCCAGACACTTCGCCCCTCTACCTCCCAGCTCAGCTCAGTGTCTGGACTTTCCCAGAGTCTTTTTATAGCCCCTGACCCGGAGGTGTTCCTGCCCAATTAGTCCACATTCCTTATTACTTCCGGGTCAGGGTAAACAGTCCTTCTCTTCAACCCGGGAGCATGTCGTTTCTTCCTGTCACGTGACCGTGACATACTCCTGGGTTATAGGGCACATAAGCCCCCCTACAGCGACTCCCGGTGGCCCCCAAGGTATCCAGCAGGGCTGTGTATAAACACTACATAGTCCATGAGGCCCTGCTGGACCTCGGGGCACGATCATGCTGTCGGGAGAGCTCCTCCTGGCGGCCTGGGGGTGAGGACCGGAACAAGAAGCCAGCAATCCTCCACAATATATTTTATGTGCTACTTGTAATTTGTAGCAAGGCCTAAGAAAAATGTTCAATCTCAGGTATTCATTTGGAATGGAGATTCCAATTCTTTGAGGAAGCCTTTGATTCCAATGCTGGACCAACAGCAAACAGAATCCAAAACATCCATGAAGAAATCTGATGTTAGTCATGTCACAGAATCCACATGTCAAGTTGCCCATTCAATGTCCAAAACATATACAAATATTGTTAAATAAAAACCTCTGGAAAATCAAAGTAGTTTGCAAACATTTGAATTGATGACAGGACTCCTGACCAATGAATGAAGTGGAGAGGCAGTAATGCTAATTAATAGTTTAGCCAAATAACTTGATAGTTGAAAGAGCACAGATACAGGAGCATGTTGTTTTACTCAATAAACACTGGAGGCAGCTGACCCACCTGATCAACGAGTATGGTCATCTGCTGGTAAATGTATATCATTTAAAACTACATCAACAACACAATAAAGTCTGCAGAAAGTGAGGGGGGCTGAATACCATCTGAATCCACCGCAGATGAACCGGACATGGATACACAATCTACAGACAAAAGTCATCCCACCTTCTGATTGGCATCACACAGAGCAACGACTTTTTATGCGGAGATGCACTTCTGGGCAGGAGAGCAGAGGTTGCCAATGCACTCACCGTAGCAGTGCTGATACTACAGTTTCATAAACAGCAGCCAAAGTTGTGTATAAAAGTTCTCCATTTGGTACATTTTCACTGCACTGTTTGGTTTTTAGCAGTAAGTCCAAAATGTACGAGGAGAGAACTTTAGGGTAAACTTGATGCGACTGCTGTCATTGCCCTGTTTGGTATTGACACCTGCCAGGTGTTCTCCTAAGGCGTTATCACAGGTAGATCATTTTTTTTTCCATATCTTTGCTTGATCAACTATCTGTGAAGATAACGAGGTACCATAGATAGTGGTGGTCCACACCGTGACACCTGGTACTGTTTGTGGATGTTGTCCAGATTACACTGTGGTCCAAAGCATCTTCACGTGTGGCTCCAGTGGCTGTCATCCCCTCAGAAGAAGGAGGACTTATTGCTCCTTTCAAGACGCCTGTTTAAAAAATCGAAATGCCAGCGTAGGTGCGGTGGGAGATGTGAAGGGATCAATGACTCTTCTCTCTGTGTTATGAATATCAAACAAGACAAGGATCAGCAAGAGATATTTAATCATTTCAGCAGACACAAATAAGACAGAGGAAGGGAAAAAGCAACAATATAGTTGGGAATCAGTCTAGGGTCAGGAAACCATTAGAAGCACATCAAAAATGACATCAACGCCCAATACCCAAAATAAGCCAAAGTCAAAGACAGGCAAAACAAGAAAAA
Source organism: Polypterus senegalus (assembly GCF_016835505.1). Classification (NCBI taxonomy): domain Eukaryota; kingdom Metazoa; phylum Chordata; class Cladistia; order Polypteriformes; family Polypteridae; genus Polypterus; species Polypterus senegalus. Next base: position 18,724,248 of record NC_053160.1, read on the forward strand.
GATCATTAAATTAATTTATTCTAATAAAACTAGGGGGCTATGCCCCATGCTCACTTCGCTTGCCAATCCCCAGGCGTGTGCTATTTGCCAGCCACTTTGTGTCTCTGCCGCTTGTGTATGTGGATTTCACTTTCACCAAACAATAAATCTGTTAATTCTCATGGATATGCCTCTTCATTGGGAAGAAACACTACTTTTCTGTGATGGTAACACAAATTAGATGATCTACAAGTCTCCGACTTAAAGTTTAAAGCCGAACAATATCTTCATACTTCTGTCATATCACCTCTGTCCATATATTGGATCTCTTTTCGGCTGTTCCGTTACTTCACTGAGTAATAATTTGTTAGCGCTAATGCGATCTTTACTATCAGTTTTTTGAGACTTTCGAATTTTAGTACTTTCATAATCTCTAACCTGCTCTGCATGTTTATTGAGCCAACCTTTTTAAAACTCTTTACGACGTTCTACTTTGTCTTCTAACTGAAATTTTGGTAATTGGCAATAATGGATTCAGCGAGGTTATCAGAAATAAACTTAATGCACTAGGATTAAAAGTTAAGACGGAAGTAAAAAATTTAGGGGTAACCGTTGACTGTAATCTGAATTTTAAATCGCATATTCATCAGACCACTAGGACAGCATTTTTTCATTTAAGAAACATAAGTAAAGTTAGACCTCTTATATCATTGAAAGATGCTGAGAAATTAGTTCACGCGTTTGTTTTCAGTCGACTAGATTACTGTAACGCACTCCTCTCAGGACCACCGAAAAAAGACATAAATCACTTGCAACGAGTGCAGAATGCAGCTGCTAGAATCCTAACTGGGAAAAGAAAATCCGAACACATTTCTCCAGTTTTGATGTCACTACACTGGTTGCCTGTGTCATTCAGGATTGACTTTAAAATACTGCTTATGGTTTATAAAGCCTTAAATAATCTCGCTCCATCTTATATATCGGAATGCCTGACACGTTATATTCCAAATCGTAACCTTAGATCTTCAAATGAGTGTCTCCTTATAATTCCAAAAGCTAAACTTAAAAGAAGTGGTGAGGCGGCCTTCTGCTGTTATGCACCTAAAATCTGGAATTGCCTGCCAATAGGAATTCGCCAGGCAAATACAGTGGAGCACTTTAAAACACTGCTGAAAACACATTACTTTAACATGGCCTTTTTATAACTTCACTTTAACTTAATCCTGATACTCTGTATGTTCAATTATTCATAATAACTATTCATGGTGGCTCTAAAATCCGTACTGACCCCTACTCTCTCTTCTGTTTCTTTTTCCGGTTTCTTTGTGGTGGAGGCCTGCGCCACCACCACCTACTCAAAGCATCATGATACACCAACATTGATGGACTGAAAGCCAGAAGTCTACGTGACCATCATCATCAGGTCCTTCCATGAAAATATGATGATTTATGTTAGGTAGAATGCCCAGAGGGGACTGGGCGGTCTCTTGGTCTGGAACCCCTACAGATTTTATTTTTTTCTCCAGCCTTTGGAGTTTTTGTTTTTCTGTCCACCCTGGCCATCGGACCTTACTCTTATTCTATGTTAATTAATGTTGACTTATGTTTATCTTTTATTGTGTCTTCTATTTCTCTATTCATTTTGTAAAGCACTTTGAGCTACATTTTTTTGTATGAATATGTGCTATATAAATAAATGTTGATTGATTGATTGATTCTACTCTTTGTCTTTATTCCCAACCCCGCTTGGAGCTGAGAGCACAGGAATTGTGTCTGACAATAGCATTCACACGAATGAGAAGTGTGGACGTGGGTTCAAAGAGAGAAGACAGCAGAAGGTAGACACAGTTTGTTGAATCAATACACACCTTTATTCTTTATGAAACCGCAGCACCTTGTCAGCTTGGGACACAGCGCTAGCAGCATCTCCCGTTCCTCTTTTTCTTACAGACATTTATAAGTCAGCTATCACGTACGCATCCTGCCAACATCCCGAGTAGCAGACATACAGCTTAGATCAAAAAAAAATCACTTCTAGCTTAAAATTTAAGCAAGCATTTTTGATTATTAATGAGTCATAAGACTCTTCCTTAAAGCGTGCATTTTAAAAGATTACTTCTTCACATATAAAGTTTGCCCAAAATACAGTTATTTGTCATCTTTGTGGTTAGGCCTACTTCCCTTTACCTTTTGAGACATGCTCTTCTTGTTTTTCTGCGTCTTATTTTGCACATTCAAGGATGCAACTGGAGGAATGTTACACCCAAGAATTTAGGGAACAGAATAAGAGACAGAAATTATACTGTCTTTTAAACTACATCTTTGTTCATAATAATTTCTTTTTTCCACAGAAGTGAGTGTAAATGTTTGAGAGAAGGACTTGTTAAAATCTCTTGGCAAACAGTCTCGTCTCACGGGACCTGAAATTATCTCAGAGAAAGTCTCGTCCAAGGATTTCCTTTTATAATAGAGAGATTTGTGAGACTTACCAGGAACATGCACCAGGTTTATCAACTCCCTCCTATGAAGATGAATTACACACACAGCCAAACACACATAGACGAAGTGATCCAATCCAACCAATCTGCAATATCCTCCTCACAGGCACTCACTGTCACTAGCACTAATAACGATGTCTTCATGACTCACATAAAAGTCCAGTATTTTATGGCAAAACGTCTTTTTGTTTCATGCCACTTACTACCCACGCAATGTCTTACCCTTACCCCAGTTGTTCTTATTATTGAGGAGTGACGTTAGTAGCCTTGATAAACCCTGTGGGCAAGAAAGCAGCAGTCCTGACCACATTAGGTGCCATTTTTTGTTTCAATCACCTTAAATAAAATACAAAGTAAAGAAAATATAAAAAGCAATGTGGTCTTTATTTACTTATAACAATACCAAATAGAAGAAAATATAATAGAAAACAAAAAAGTGTGGATGTAAACAGTCTTACAAATGCTTACTGAAAATCAGAAACGCAGTGAATGTTTTCCTGGGTGACTTTTGATTTAGGGGTCGGTATAATTCATAGGTTATATTCTTCAATGTGGTGATGAAATGGTCACACATGTCTCGATATCTGATGTCACTTCCTCGACTGCCCTTCTGTCGTCATCTCTAAGCTCTCTTGGACGAGCCGTATTTATGTTAAAAAGCTCACGTGGGACTTGTGACATTATGCTCATTTGATTGGCTATCTTGTCCTTATGAGGAATGACTCGGATCAGTATTTGATCATTCAAGTTCCTCTGTACGTCTTCCTTTCTCCAACTATAAGCTAATTCTGTAATTTCTAGCCCTGCAGTGTCCAGCCATTCCCAGATTATAAACTACTTGAAACAGCTTCAGAGGTGTGAACAGGTACCGTCCTTCTTTTCTCTCCACCATTCATTTGTAAACCAATTAACATATTGCATAGGACTACTGTAAACAGAAGAAGACAAATGAGTGTTGGGGTTCTGAGAGATGCCCCATTAATGGCGAATAGAAATATAGGTGTCATACACAAAGAGTAACGACAAACTGCCATGATGAAAATAAGCAAAAGACTGGAGGAGTTTCAAAATGATCTGAACGTCGACTTCCAGTGTGTGAAGGTTTACATGCCAAGATTTTTAGGATCTCTAATATTTTATATATTTTTGTGCTTGTATTAGCAAATATTCACAGCTGTTACACTGGGTGACACAGAAAAATGGGAACTTTTGAAATGCGTAGTGGCAGCCATGTACAGTTGGCAGCACTGCGGAACAAGGACCTTGAGCTGTAAACAGTCTCGCCATTTAGTAATTTAGTAATCAATTGCAAGGCAATCAGTGGCAGCTGTGCGAGAATTGTTCGGTAACCGTGTCATCTTAAGATTCGGTGACATTCCCTGGCCCTCAAGATCACCGGATTTGTCCGTTTGTGATTTTTTCTCTTGGGGCTACCTTAAGAGTCGGGTCTACACGACTCGGCCAAGGACACTGAATGAATTGAAACGAAGAATTCAAGACGAAATTCGTGGTACCCCAGCTGAGATGTTGCAGCGATCAATGGGCAACCTCAACAGCAGATTGGAAGAATGCATACGTACAGGAGGATGCCATCTACAGGACGTAATTTTCAGACATTGATAATCTGGATTACTGTCTCTTAAAAGGTAAGTTGTAGTGGTTCAATTGCTGTCAATAACATTTTTTTGTTGGATTTCTTCTGTTTTTATTGGGTTTTTCAAAAGTTCCCGTTTTTCTGTGTCACCCTGTTTATGTATTATGGGGTTTTGAAGTGCAGAGAATCAGAATCTGTTTTTGTGTATTTTGCTTCCTGGCAAAGTTGAATTTTTGCACACCGTTTGCCACGATGCCATTATATTTTCATCACAGGCGCTGCTATTCTACGAATATTGTGCTAGTTGCTACCATTGAAACTCATCTCAGAATTCCCCAGACATGCTTGTTAGTGATGCCAATCAAGCGATAGTATAAAGTTCAATCCTCTTGATTTAAAGGTATCCAAGCTTGACGCATAGAAACCCTTCACTTAGTGACAAACTAAAACCTTTCTTCTAAAATCCTGGTCTCAAATCTCAGCTTGTTTTTTTGACTCTGTAGTTGGATTGTATTTTGGTTCCTTCTGATTCCTGGTTTTGATCGTCGCTGCTATTTTATTTTTTACATCTTCTGGTCATCTGTATTTTTTGTTTTGTCTCTGTTTAGGGAGAACACACATGGCCAGAAAGCTTCCAATGTTGTGTTGTAAATGACATTAGTTAATCTTCTTTAGTTCATCCTCCATTCTAGGGAAACAAGCGGAATATGTGTTAGCGATGGTGTCACACTCTTAGTCTTCACTCGTAATTTCATTTTACCCAATACCAATAAAACATTCCCCTGAGCTCATGTGACTTACATTACATTACTTCAAAACTTTGGCCTTCCTTAGCTTCAAGGTCTCAGAACATGGCCTTGGGTAACGGGGTATATCCCTTTGGCATCCATTTGAAGAAACAAAAATGCCAAGTGCATCTTGCCGCACATCTTGTCCACTGTGAGTTGTATTTCTTTTATCATGTAGATCTTAATTGTATAAAATGAGTACAGAGAGCCTTTGTGTGGCCACTGTTACATCTACAAAGCCACCATGTGCTGTAAAGAATCAGCACAACTATCTGAATTCAGTTCAGTGGCCATCAAACTCACCTGTTGTAATTTACATTTAAATTTACTTTTTCTTGAGCTTTAACAATGAGGTGTATCTTTTCCGGGGTTTTCTGGCCCAGAGAATCTGTTTTTCGTTTGGAGACCTTATTTAACTGTTTCACATTTTTTAACGAGGGGACTCCCACAGACTGCTGGGAGACTTCAATGCTCACGTGGGCAATGACAGTGAGACCTGGAAGGGTGTGATTGGGAGGAATGGCCCCCGATCTGAACCCGAGTGGTGTTTTGTTATTGGACTTCTGTGCTCGTCACGGATTGTCCATAACGAACACCATGTTCAAGCATAAGGGTGTTCATATGTGCACTTGGCACCAGGACATCCTAGGCCTCAGGTCGAAGATCGACTTTGTGGTCGTGTCGCTGGACTTGCAGCTACATGTCTTGGAAACTGGTGAGTAGGCTTTGATGGTGGGGGAGGATGCCGGTCAGGCATGGTAGGCCCAAACGTGTTGTGAGGGTCTGCTGGGAACGTCTGGCAGAGTCCCCTGTCAGAAGCAGCTTCAACTCCCACCTCCGACAGGACTTCGACCACGTCCCCAGGGAGGTGGGGGACATTGAGTCCGAATGGGCCATGTTCCGTGCCTCAATTGTTGAGGCGGCTGACCGGAGCTGTGGCCGTAAGGTGTTCGGTGAAGGTCGTGGAGGCAATCCCCGAACCTGTTGGTGGACACTGGTGGTGAGGGATGCCGTCAAGCTGAAGGAGGAGTCCTATAGGACCTTTTTGTCCTGTGGGTCTCTGGAGGCAGCTGATAGGTACCGGCAGGCCAAGCGGAATGCGGCTTCGTTGTTGCTGAGGCAAAACTCGGGCATGGGAGGAGTTTGGGGAGGCCATGGAGAACGACTTTTGGACAGCTTCAAGGAGATTCTGGTCCACCGTCCGGCATCTTAGGAGGGGAAGCAGTGCAGTGTCAACACCGTATATGGTGGGGATGGTGCGCTGTTGACCTCGACTTGGGACATGTGGGTCGGTGGGGGGAGTACTTTGAAGACCTCCTCAATCCCACCAACATGCCTTCCAATGAGAAAGCAGAGCCTGGGGACTCGGAGGTGGGCTCCCCCATTTCTGGGACTGAGGTCACCGAGGTGGTCAAAAAACTCCTTGGTGTCAGGGCCCGGGGTGGATGAGATACCGAGTTCCTTAAGGCTCTGGATGTTGTAGGACTGTCTTGGTTGACACGTCTCTGCAACATCGCATGGACATCGGGACAGTGCCTCTGGATTGGCAGACGGGGTGGTGGTCCCCTCTTTAAAGGGGACCGGAGGGTGTGTTCCAATTATAGAGGGATCACACTCCTCATCCTCCCTGGAAAAGTCTATTCAGGGGTTCTGGAGAGGAGGGTCCGTCGGATAGTTGAACCTCGGATTCAGGAGGAACAGTGTGGTTTTGTCCTGGTCGGAACAGTGGACCAGCTCTTCACCCTTAGCAGAGTCCTGGAGGGTGCATGGGAGTTTGCCCAACCAGTCTACATGTGTTTTGTGGACTTGGAAAAGGCGTTCGACCGTGTCCCTCGGGGAATCCTGTGGGGGTGCTCGTATGGGGTACCGGACCCCCTGATAAGAGCTGTTCGGTCCCTGTACAACCGGTGTCAGAGCTTGGTCCGCATTGCCGGCAGTAAGTCGAGCCCGTTTCCAGTGAGAGTTGGACTCCGCCAGGGCTGCCCTTTGTCACCGATTCTGTTCATAACTTTTATGGACAGAATTTCTAGGCGCAGCCAGGGTGTTGAAGGGGTCCGGTTTGGTGGACTCAGGATTGGGTCACTGCTTTTTGCAGATGATGTTGTCCTGTTTGCTTCATCAGGCCGTGATCTTCAGCTCTCTCTGGATCGGTTCGCAGCTGAGTGTGAAGCGGCTGGGATGAGAATCAGCACCTCCAAATCCGAGAGCATGGTCCTCAGCCGGAAAAGGGTGGAGTGCCCTCTCAGGGTTGGGGGAGATCCTGCCCCAAGTGGAGGAGTTCAAGTATCTCGGGGTCTTGTTCACGAGTGAGGGAAGAATGGACGTGAGATCGACAGGCGGATGGTGCGGCATCCGCAGTGATCGGCTCTGCATCGGTCTGTCGTGGTGAAAAAAGAGCTGAGCCGTAAGGCAAAGCTCTCAATTTACCAGTCGATCTACACTCCTACCCTCACCTATGGTCATGAGCTATGGGTAGTAACGAAAGAACGAGATCGAGAATACAAGCGGCTGAAATGAGTTTCCTCCGCAGGGTGTCTGGGCTTTCCCTTAAAGATAGGGTGAGAAGCTCAGTCATCCGGGAGGAGCTCAGAGTAGAGCCGCTGCTCCTCCGCATCGAGAGGAGTCAGATGAGGTGGCTCGGGCATCTGATCAGGATGCCTCCTGGATGCCTCCCTGGTGAGGTGTTCGGGCACGTCCAACCGGGAGGAGGCCCTGAGGAAGACCCAGGACACACTGGAGGGACTATGTCTCCCGGCTGGCCTGGGAACACCTTGGGATTCCCCTGGAAGAGCTGGAAGAAGTGGCCGGGGAGAGGGAAGTTTGGGCATCGCTGATCAAGCTGCTACCCCTGCGACCCGACCTCGGATAAGCGGAAGAGAATGGATGGATGGATGGATGGACATTTTTTTATGTTATTTTAAACACCATATTTTTGCTTGAGAAAATTGCATTGCTCATTACCATAGTAACACAACCCACAATGCACCAGCAGGATGTGATGATGTCATCATCAGCCCAGCTATATAAAGGTCACCTCTCACAGAACTTGTTTATTCGAGATTGAATTTATATGTGAATAGCGTGCTTTGTTATGTGAATTTCGGAGATAAGACTTTTGCTTTGTATTTTGACTTTGATTTTTGGTTTAGCATTTCTGTTGTTTTCTCTGAGTTTGACCTTTGCTACTTAATTTTCGACCTCATGTTTTCCCACAGTCCTTTTTCATAAAACATTTATAGGTAATTTTTAAGTTATTACACACCTGGGCGCTCTTGATGCACTGTATTAGCTGACTCTTTTGTGAGCCTCATGCACCATATAATGGAGGCGACAACCTTCTGGCATTAAGTAGCAACACACTGGTCCTCCCAAGAACAAGGTTCCAGCCTCAGTAGGCTATGTGCCTGACTCTTAGCAGATGCCAGAGCTATCATTCTCCTCATTCCTATCACATCTTTCATAGTTTGCCTCACGTCCAGCAGATGTCACTGCTGTTCTTTTCCTCGCTGCCATGTCACATCCTCCATCAGTTAGACTATGAAATTAAATGTAAAAAATATGCAAATCCTGATAACTTTGTGTGGAGCTTGCCATCAGCCAGCTGTTGTGCTTCACCAGCCTCAATCCTGTCATAAGATTGAAATTAAGACCAGGATCAAGGTGGTAGCCCATGTGGTTCACGAGTAATCATGTGACAATTGTGGGGCAGACGGACACAGTCCTTAGTATTTTATACAGTCACGTGAAAAAGAAAGTACAAGACATGGAAACCGTTGACTCTTTCAACATATTTGAACATTTTAATGTTAGCTCTTTATACAAACAGTGCCTACAGATAAAGGTGAGATACTGGACCAAATGACATATCAAACTGACATGCTGGATTCAGGTTTCTCACATAGAAATACATAGTCCACCCCTACATTTATCACCACTTCAAATCTATCAAGTTAGAATCAGGTGTTCCAGATTAGCCAATGATTCGAACCTCCTCAGGGAGTATACAGGTTGACCCCGTCTTACTTAAACTGCAGATATCAGGGGTCCGGTGTTCACTCTGCTATTGACGTGTGTGTTGTCATCATGCTAGAATGAAAGGAGCTCTCTAAGGCCTTAGAAAGAAGGTTTTGAATGCCTATCTGTCTAGCATGGAATTTAAAAAGATCACTAAAATATTTTAATTCAATCCTTCCACTGCATGGAAATTCATCTACAAGTGTCACCGACATCAAAAAGAAAATTCAGCCCAACTGCTGACCGTTTGATACTCAAAGACGTCTCCAAGAACCCTAAAATGTCACCATAGGATCTGAAAGCAACTCTTGCAACAGTTGGCGTCCAAGTGCGCGTCTCTACGATCAGAAAGAGATTTCCCAAATTTGACCTGTGCACCAGGAGAAAGACTTTGCTCTGCAGAAAGAATATTAGAGCAAGATTACAATTTGCACTTGAACATCTAGACAGAGACTAGACCTTCTGGTACAATGTACTCTAAGTATATGACTCAAAGATAGAGTTGTTTGGCCAACAGTGGACATGTTTGGTGCAAAGTGAAGACAGCATTTCAGGAGAAGAACCTCAAACCACCCGTGAAGCATGGTGGTGGAAATGGCTGCTTTGCTGTTTCACTGCCTGGACAGTCTCTAGTCATCAGGTCAATCACTGAATTTTGCATCATATGAAAGTGTGCTTGAGAAGTCCAAATGTTGAACTGACTATGGACCTTTTAACACAATAATGATCTGAAAGCATACTAGAAAATTCTTCAAGGAATGTCTCAGAACAAAGAAATAGGGGATGCCACACATGTGCACCTGGAGACCACCCACCAGGCTCTAATGAGGTAAGCAATACCACCATATCATTAACTTCTCCTTCCTCCTTTACCACCAAGAGGAATGACTGACCCCACCCCACCACCTGAGAAAAACTCCACCCCTTCTGGTCTCCACCATATAAAGAAGATGGCGCCAGACTCTATACTAACTACCACAGAGAACACAGAGCTCCTACTTTCAAATGCAACGTATATTTTTGTTTGCGCCATTATCGCGATCTTTTTGAGTTAATAAGTAAACAGGGTCACCAAGGTGGTACCCCAACCTTTCTTGGCTTCTCTGCATTGTCCACCCTACAAGGGTTATGTTCTGGCCTAGTCGAAGCCCTGATGTTGTGAAGGGCCGTGTAAGGAAACCCACAGACATCCTGCAACTGAAGGACTTTTCTATGGAGGACTGGTCAACAATTTCACCGAGTCAGTGTCAGAGAGTGGCGGGCAGTTATGCAAAATTCTTACAAGAAATTATTTCTGCTAAAGGAGGCAACGTTCTGAGGCTAAGGGTGGACTTACTTTTTTCCCCAGTAGACCATTACATCTATTGTTGGCCAATTTTCCTTGTGTTTTTATTCAAGTCTCTTACCTTTATGTGTAAGCACTGTTTGCCTGTTCAAATATGTTTCTATGGGGTGTACTTACTTTTTCACATCTAGATCACATCTAGATATCCTGGCCTGGCCGATCTCCCAGGCAGTGAAGCACGGAGAGGCTAAGTGACTCTGTCAGGGTCCCACTGCCAGTCAGAAGCCGGGATTGAAATAGCCATATTCTAAGTTCAAGGTTCAACGCCTGGGGTGCTCTGAAATTGAGTTGGCCGCGTGATGGCAGGGCACGGCGGGTGTCATCTTCTCTGTCTCTCAACTATGGCACAAGCGGCATATTTTCTTCCTTTTCAAGTCAAACTTTTCTCCCAGTCTTGTGTTTTTTTTTTTCTTCTCTTTTCTTTAATGCATTTCCACAGCTGCCCTGAGCAGACTCTGACAGGAGGGGTCCTGGCTGACAGCGCCTCTCCAATCCCCGCCTGTAGCTGATAATTAATAAATGAAACACCCTGGGACTCCACTAAAGCTTCCCTAGGATGACATATCTGTCGTGAGCTCGGCAAAGCATTAAATGGCCATTTTCTGACAGAATGACTTTGTTGCCTCCAAGCTTCCTTGACTTTGTGTGGGTGCCTTTTTATGTGTGTGTGTGTGTGTGTGTGTGTGTGTGTGTGCGCACCAGCCTGTGTGTAGGGGGTGTGAGCGCGCGTGTGTGTGTGTGGAGATTGTGTGTGAATTTTTTCCTCCATTGACGGCTAAAGCTCATTCCTGCCTGTTTTAATTGGGCCCCGGATGAATTTTTCTCGACAGGGCCATTCATCATGTGGCAGCAACGGAGGGCAGACTTGGGGGGTAGGAGGGGAGGTGGGGGTCTATGGGGGGGGGGCTGTCAGGTCTTTGCCAGCTCTTAGTGCTGCATTTCTCAGGCCTGCTTAAACTGCTGCGTGCGTCGGAATTGGAAGGGGGGGGCGGCTGAGTTCACGTATTTGGGCATTAGTGCAGCTATTAGTTTAACAAGCTTCGTTTATCCTTGTCACTACCACTTCAGCTTCTAAATGTAATCATTTGAAATGTAGATTATGGCAAGAGACAAATGAGATGGAGCAAAAGCATGCAGCCCGGTGACAAGCGATGGCTTGTTAAAACTCGGTTTGTTGCCTTCCTTCAATTTCTTTGCCTGCCCTTGATTGGCTTAATATACGATTACTCCGACTTTAAACAATTTATCACCTGCGCAAAACGCTGCGCTGCCCCTCCGCCTCTCTTTCCTTAAGAAAGCAGTTGCCAGAAGTGCAGTGACCCACGGTGGAAAATAAAATCATTATTTTAGCACAAGTGAGCATCCACAGTCATAGCTGACAACCTTCGCGGTAGGCTGCTGGCTTCCTAGAGGTGCGGCGGGAAGGTGAAGGGTGGACAGGATGCTCATCCTATCTTATTTGCCAGAATAATGATTACAGTTGTGCAGATTTGTTAACATATTGATCGGCTGGGGTTTTTTAAATACACAAAGCGATTTCATCAACCTGAAACAATTGTTCTCCACCGTTATTCAATCATTGAGTCAATCATAGGCATATATGGTGAGGAGTATCATTAAACATTTTACACAGAACTAAAAAAATGACAAAATCTTATTTATTGTATGTACAATTAAAGGTGGTCCAAAATAAAATAAAAAAAAAAACAAGGCTTTCCACAAGGCTGGTTTCGTTCTTTATCACATTTATAACAAATATACAGCATTTTAATGAAAATAAACAACATTTAGAGGTGTTTATTTCTTTTGAAACATAGCTATGCAGATGACACGTAGCTTTATTTATCAACTGGCCACAGTACCTGTCACAGACACTTAATAGAATAATTAAAACATGTTTCCTATCTCTTGCCCTCTGTGTACCTTCAGCGCCTTTCCTCCATGTTTGTGTGTGTAAACGTCTCTTCACTGGCACTCCCGCTCTTGAGTGCTTTCCTGTAAGGCCTGCTTCTCGTATTCTGTCATTCTTTGTAAGGCACCTTCCTTACCTCTTTTCTAGTTTTATACAGAGCATCCGGAAAGTATTCACAGCGCTTCACTTTGTCCACATTTTGTTATGTTACAGCCTTATTCCAAAATGGATTAAAGTCATTTTTTTCCTCAGAATTCTACACACAACACCCCATAATGACAACGTGAAAAAAGTTTACTTGAGGTTTTTGCAAATTTATTAAAAATAAAAAAACTGAGAAATCACATGTACATAAGTATTCACAGCCTTTGCCATGAAGCTCCAAATTGAGCTCAGGTGCATCCTGTTTCCCCTGATCATCCTTGAGATGTTTCTGCAGCTTAATTGGAGTCCACCTGTGGTAAATTCAGTTGATTGGACATGATTTGAACAAGACAAGAACCCGATGGTCACTCTGTCAGAGCTCCAGAGGTCCTCTGTGGAGAGAGGAGAACCTTCCAGAAGGACAACCATCGCTGCAGCAATCCACCAATCAGGCCTGTATGGTAGAGTGGCCAGATGGAAGTCACTCCTTAGTAAAAGGCACATGGCAGCCCGCCTGGAGTTTGCCAAAAGGCACCTGAAGGACTCTCAGACCATTAGAAACAAAATTCTCTGGTCTGATGAGACAAAGATTGAACTCTTTGGTGTAAATGCCAGGCGTCACGTTTGGAGGAAACCAGGCACCGCTCCTCACCAGGCCAATACCTTCCCTACAGTGAAGCATGGTGGTGGCAGCATCATGCTGTGGGGATGTTTTTCAGCGGCAGGAACTGGGAGACTAGTCAGGATAAAGGGAGAGATGACTGCAGCAATGTACAGAGACATCCTGGATGAAAACCTGCTCCAGAGCGCTCTCGACCTCAGACTGGGGCGACGGTTCATCTTTCAGCAGGACAACGACCCTAAGCACACAGCCAAGATATCAAAGGAGTGGCTTCAGGACAACTCTGTGAATGTCCTTGAGTGGCCCAGCCAGAGCCCAGACTTGAATCCGATTGAACATCTCTGGAAAGATCTTAAAATGGCACCGACGCTTCCCATCCAACCTGATGGAGCTTGAGAGGTGCTGCAAAGAGGAATGGGCGAAAATGGACAAGGATAGGTGTGTCAAGCAAAGGCTGTGAATACTTATGTACATGTGATTTCTCAATTTTTTTGTATTTTTAATAAATTTGCAAAAACCTCAAGTAAACTTTTTTCACATTGTCATTATGGGGTGTTGTGTGTAGAATTCTGAAGAAAAAAAATTAATTTAGTCCATTTTGGAATAAGGCTGTAACATAACAAAATGTGGAAAAAGTGATGCGCTGTGAATACTTTCCGGATGCAGTATATTTGTCATCTTTGAAGGCCACTCTCTCTGTGTATGCCATTACTCGTCCTCGTGCATCTAACACTTGCACTTCCTCTTTCAATGTGTAACTAAAGCCAAACTGATCAATTATACCAAAGCAAAACTGACCAATCAGATTGCTCAGAGAGACTGGACACGCAGACCTTATCATTTTATTGTATAGCAGACAGCACCTGACAACCCTGATGCTCTGGACTCTCTGATCCAATGTCTGTGTTGTATTTCAGTATTAATTTCCTCAAGCTAAATTAGAATAAAAAACAAAATATTAGTTGTTAATAAAAATGGAAATAGTGAGGGTATTAGAAATAAACTTGACACCCTAGCGTTAAACGACAAGGTTGAAGTAAAGAATGTAGGTGCAATCATTTACTTTGACTTAAACTTTAAATTTCATATTAAGCAAATTACTAAGACTGCTATTTCCATTTTAAAAATATTGCAAACATCAGAGCTCCTATAACGCTGAAAGATGCTGAGAAATTAACTCACATTTTTTTTTTTAATCAGCTAGATTACCGTAATACACTCCTAACTCGTCTACCTAAGGAAGACATCAATTGTTCGCAGTTAGTTCAGAATTCTGCAGCAAGAATCTTAAATCTGGGCACATCACACCAGTTTTAGCATCACTACACTGGTTACCAGTGCTTTTTAGAAGTGATTTTAAAATGCTAGTAATGATATATAAAGCTTTAAATAATCTTGCTCCTTCCTATATCTTGGAGTGGATGTCCCACTATATTCCAAGTCGTAATCTTAGATCTTCCAACAGCAGTCTGCTTATTATTCCAAGTGCCAATAATAAAAGAAGTGGTGAGGAGACCTTTTTCTATTATGCATCAAACAATTTGGAATACTTTATAGAATAGAGATAGGTCCGGCTAGTTAAATTTTGCTTTTTCAAAGCTTCAGTTTAGTTTTACTCTTAATAAACTAGATACTCATGTAATTATCATTCTCTTCTGTGACTCTGCAATGTTTCTTGATTTTTACTTATGTCTGTTTTCTTTACTGGTTTTTCTATGATGGTGTTAAAGCCTGATTAAAGCCCTGTGCAGTCATCTGTGATGTCTGCATGAAAGTAGATACCCCAACTCATCACAAGACCCACTGCGTCAAATGATCTAAGATGATGATGGCTAAAAAAACCAATAATGGTGTGGTATAGTGGGTCCACAGCTCCCCTTAAAAGGCCAGTTTTAATTAATAATCACCGCACTCGCGGCTTAGCGAGGGGGCGTGGTGGTGTGTGGCCAAAGCAGTTCCTGCAAAGATTGTGATGTGGACGTGTCTCTCCTAAGTTCCCAGGAGCGGCTGATTGTCACGACTACCACGTCCCCTTCATAAATAGAAGCACGAGTTGGCTAGAGAAAGGAAGGAAGAAGAAAGGAAAGAGAAAGAACAGAGGCTGCAGAAAGAAAGCATGAAGCAGTGGAGAGAGACAGAAAGCCGATGCAGGAGAGCAAGCGAGCGAGTGTAGGCTCGTGTGCAGCTGAGCAGGGAGCCTGGGTGTTTGGTCGACACCCGGGGAGTAGTCGTAGTGGTCGCTACCGCTGAGTTTATAGTGAAGAGCGGGAGTGACCAGAAGGCGGATGACTCTCTGCGTAAGAGTCAGGACTTGGGACGTCAATTGCCCAGCATGAGAGCCCTGGTCGTTGGGGGATCCCAAGTCACTGCTTGGTGGAGCCTGCCGGAGCCAGGGATTGGTAAGGCGAACCGACCAGTAGGAGAGTGGAGAGAAGGCCAGCTGCAGGTAAGGGCGACTCCCCTGTTGAGAAGCCAAGATGGAAGAAGTAGGGGAGCTGCCTGAGGAAAGAAGACACCGAGCTTGTTTTGTTTTAAAAGACTGCATTGTTTTGTTGTTTTTAAGTTTTTTGTAATGGATTTTAACCTTCACTTTTCACTTCTGTTTTTATGGATTATTTATTGACTTTTGAAGCGCTGCACTTTATTTAATTTGAACATTGTTTTTGTTGTTGTTTTAATAACAGCATTTAGCACTTTTGTACACCATCCCCTTGCTCCATTGTTGTGCCTCACTGCGAGCTCATCGGTGACATTACCGACGGTGTTGGGTTCAAGGGCTCCCGGACAGAAGATGGGAACATGCAACAAACCCGCATCGTCACAAATGGACTGCTAAAGCACATTTATGTTAGGCCAAATGCCCAGTGGGGTCTGAGCGGTCTTTTGGCCTGGAACCCCTGCAGATTTTGTTTTTTTTTTATCCAGCTAAACTGGAGTTTTTTTTATGATCTTTTCTGTTCCCCCGGCCAACAGACCTTATCATGGGACTGTCATTTTGAAACTAAAAAAAAAAAACAATTCTATATTTAAGGACTCTACTCACCCAATTATATATCTTTCTTATGTAAGCATGCATTAGTTATTTATCTTTTGTATTCTATTCATGCCGTATTATTCTTAACTAAATTTAATTTGGTTATCTATTCTGCCCTCGTTATTGTGTATCTGTTGTGGTACATAAATGTCACAAAGTACAAAATAAAGATTTGGGGACCGTCCCCGTATATTGTCGTCAGACAATAAGAAAATGAAATGATTCGGAGCCTTGAAAAAGTACAACGAACAATTTACTGTTTTCAAAATGGCGGTTATATAGAAAGCAAAAAACATGTGACAGGAAACGGTTGGCAAGGTGGTGACGTTGCAACAGGAACCGGAAACAACGTTTTTCTGATGAGCCAGAAGTGAGGTGTTTTGTGGGTGCTGGAAGTGGCGTCATCAATGGTGGCCGGACGTGACGTCATCGCAGCCATTTTGGAGCCCGGAAGTTGCGGTATTATTTTTCTTCTTGTTTTTTGTTGATGGGAGAAAAGAGTTCAGGTAAGTCCCACGTGACAACCCCTTATCTCGCAATGTTTTACTCACCTTTAGTCTCTTTGACTGCCTCCTAATCGCCCATGTGTGATACTGTGCAAAGCTAGACAGATAGCGAACAATAACTCCAGTAAACTCGTTTCTTGTTCAGAGTGGAGCTTTTACTGATAAATCTTTCATTCTCGAGTGTAAAACTACAAAACACAATACAATGTTCCTGCCAAACAATCAATCAATAAAGAAACGCATTATAAAAAAATCAATTAACTGTAGCAGATAATCAGCTGAACAAACATTTACAAAATAATCCTTTAAAAGACAAACTTACAGGCATATTTTCGCCAAGGCTTGACGTGAAAGAACTAGTGTCATGAACAGCATTCAGAACTTTACTAAACTGCCTAAGAAAGGTGAATTGA